>NW_024342539.1:1463584-1761356 GCF_902729225.1 Pteropus medius | reverse complement strand
TACTTATATCAGATAAAATAGACTTTAAAATAAGAGACAAAGAAGAGCATTACATGATGATAAAGTGATCAATAAATCAAGTGATCAATAAATGATAAAGTGATCAATAAATCAAGAGGACATAACCTAACATATTTGCACCCAACATAGGAGCACTTACATACATAAAGCAATTATTGACTGACATAAAAGGAGAGATCAACAGTCATACACTCATAGTAGGAGACTTTAACACCTCATTGACATTAATGGACAAATCTTCCAGGCAAAGAATCAACAAGAAAACAATGGGCCTAAAAGACACACTAGACCAAATGGATTTAATGGTATTTTCAAAGCATTTTTACCCCAAAGCAGCAAAATATATATTCTTCTCAACTGCACATGGAACATTTTCTAGGATAGACCACATATTAGGACACAAAACAAGTTTCAATAAATTTAAGAAGATCGAAATCATATCAACCGTCTTCTTTGATCAAAATGGTATGAAACTAGAAATCAACTACAAGAAAAAAAACTGAAAAATACACAAACACATGGAGGCTAAATAGCATGTTATTAAACAATGAATGAGTTATTAATGAGATCAAGGAGGAAATCAAAAGATACTAGAAACAAATGAAAATGAAAAGACAATGATTCAAAATCTATGGGACACAGTGAAAGCAGTCCTAAGAGGAAAATTCATAGCAATATAGGTCTACCTACAGAAACAAGAAAAAGCTCAAATAAACAATCTAACCTTACACTAAAAAGAACTAGAAAAAGAACAGCAAACAAAACCCAAAGTGAATAGAAGGAAAGAAATAATAAAGATCGGAGTGGAAATAAATAAAATAGAGTCTATAAAAATAATACAAAAGATCAATGAAACCAAGAGCTAGTATTTTGAAAGGATAAACAAAATTGACAGACCCTTAACTAGACTCATCAAAGAAAAAAGAGAGAGGACTCAAATAAATAAAATCAGAAATAAAAGAGACATAACTATGGACTCTACAGAAATACAAAGAATCATAAGACAATACTATGAGCAATTATATGCCAACAAATTGGACAATCTGGAAGAAATGGACAGATTCCTAGAAATATACAATCTCCCAAGATTGAGTCAAGAAGAAACAGAAAATCTGAACTGACCAATTACCACAAATGAAATAGAATCAGTAATGAAAAACTTCAACAAAAAAAAAAAGTCCTGGACCAGGTAGCTTCATAGGCAAATTTTACCAAACATTCAAAGAAGAATTTGCACTTATTCTTCTGAAACTTATCCAAAAAATTAAAGAAGAGGGAAAGCTTCTAACTCCTTTTACAAGGTCACCATTACCTTGATTCCAAAACTAGACAAAGACATTACAAAAAGAGAAAACTGTAAGTCAATATCTCTTACGAATATTGATGCAAAAGTCCTCAACAGAATATAAGCAATCCGAATTCAGCAATACATTAAAAATATCATACATCATGATCAAGTTGGATTTATTCCTGGGATGCAAGGTTGGTACAACATCCACAAATTAATTCATGAGATACACCACATTAACTAATCAAAAAATAAAAACCATATGATCATATCAATAGATGCAGAAAAAGCATTCAACAAAATCCAGAATACATTTATGATAAAAACTCTCAGCAAAGTGGGAATAGAGGGTATATACCTCAAAATAATAAAGGCCATATACGACAAACCTACAGCTAACATCATATTCAATGGAGAAAAACTAAAGGCATTTTCTTTAAGATCAGGAACAAGATAAGGATGCCCACTTTCACCACTCCTTTTCAACATTGTATTGGAAGTCTTAGCCACAGCTATCAGACAAGACAGAGAAATAAAAGATATCCGAATTAGAAAGAAGTAAACCTTTCGTTATCTGCTGATGACATGATACTATATAGAGAGAACCCTAAAGATTCCACCAAAAAACTGTTAGAACTGATCAATGAATTCAGTAACGTAGCAATAAATATTCAGAAGTCAGTAGCATTTTTATACATCAGTGATGAACTTTTGGGAATAGAAATTAAGAAAACAATCCCATTTACAATTGCATAGAAAAACTATAAAACACCAGGAAATCAAATTCACCAAGGAGGTAAAAGACCTGTTCTGAGAAAATTATAAGTCATTGAAAAAGAAATTGAGAAAGATACAAATAAATGGAAGCATAAACTGTTCTCATGGTAGGAGGAATCAACATCATTAAAATGGCCATACTACTCAAAGCAATCTATGATTCAATGCAATCCCTATCAAAATACCAATGGCATTTTTCAGAGAGCTAGAACAAATAATCCTAAAATTTACATGGAACTATAAATGATCCTGAATAGCACAGCAATCTCGATAAATAAGAACAAAGTTGGAGGTATCACACTACCTTATATCAAACTATACTATAAGGCTACAATAATCAAAACTGATGGTTCTGGCATAAAAAGAGATACATTGATCAATGGAATAGATTAGAGAGCTCAGAAATCAATCTTCGTCTATACACTCACTTAATATATGACAAAAGAGGAAAGAATATACAATGGGGTAAAGACAGTCTCTTCGATAAATGATGTTGGGAAAATTGGACAGATAAATGCAAAAAAAAGAAACTGGACCACCTTCTTACACAGTATACGGGAATAGACTCAAAATAAATTAAAGACTTAAGTGTAAGACTACAAACCATAAAACTTCTAGAAGAAAATATAAACAGTAAACTCTCTGATATTACTAACAGTAATTTTTTTTTTGGGGGGGGATATATCTTCCTGGGCAAGAGAAACAAAAGAATAAATAAACAAATGAGACTGCATCAAACTAAAAAGTTTTCGTACAGCAAAGGAAACCATCAACAAAACTAAAAGATAGCTTACTAATTGGAAGAAAATATTTGCTTATGATACATCTGGTAAGAGGTTAATATCCAAAATATATAAAGAACTCGTACAACTCAAGAACAAAAAAATCAAACAATCCAATTTAAAAAATGGTCAGAAGACCTGAACGGATACTTCTTCAAAGAGAAAATACAGATGGCTAATAGACATATGAAAAGATGCTCAAGGTCACTAATCATCAGAGAAATGCAAATTAAAATCACAATGAGGTATCACCTCACACCTGTCAGAACGGCTATCATCAATAAATAAAAAAACAAAATGCATTGGAGAAGATGCGGAGAAAAGGGAACCCTCATACATTGTTTGTGGAATTCCAAATTAGTGCAGCTGCTATGGAAAACAATATGGAGTTTCTCAACAAATTAAAAATGGATATACCTTTTGACCCAGCAATTTCCCTTCTGGGTATTTATCCAAGAAAAACCAAAAGAATAATTTGTAACAATCTATGCACCCCAATATTCATGGCAGTACAATTTACAAATCGCCAAGATATGGAAGCAACCTAAATGCTCATCAGCAGATGATTATATAAAGAAGTTATAGTTTATATATACAATGGAATAGTACTCAGCCGTTAAAAAAATTAAATCTTACCATTCACAATGACATGGATGGACCTAGAGGTTATTATGCTCAGTGAAATAAGTCAGACAGAGAAAGATAAATACCATATAGTTTCACTTATATGCGGAATCTAAGGAACAAAAAGAACAAACTAATCATGAATGAACACAAATATAGTGGACTATTTGGTGATGGACAGAGAGGAGAGGGTTGGGGGCTGGGAGAATGGGCCGAAGGGTTAAAGAAGTACAAATTAGAGGTTGAGAGATGGTCACGGGGATGGGGAGCATGGCATAGAGAATGTAGTTAGCATTAATATATTGGCTAGGTGGAAAACCAGAGGAAAGAAGGAGCAATTAGGGGGATAGTTTTATAAACTATATAAATTTAAAACTAATTAAAATAAATAAATAAATTTAAAAAACATGTACTGTATATTTGAAACTAATTAAAATTAATTAATTAATTTTAAAAAACGTTACAGAGATAAAACCCAAATTTAAAGCTAAAAATGGGATTTTCATAGCCAGAAATACATAATCAGAAATACAGTGAAAAGTCCAGAGAAACCACACACACACACACACACACACACACACACACACACACACACACACACACACAAATCATGGAAAATTATATATATGAAGAAAAATAATAAAATTGACAAATACATAATTCATTAACAGGACAGAACAAGTAGATTTGAAAAATATTTAAAGATTTATTTGGAAAAAAATTTTCTATGTAATTATTGATTCTGAGATCAAGATGATATGTCACTTTCATAGAAATTTGATACTGGGTATTCAACTAAAAGAAATATTCTTATTAATACCAAACTTCATAGGTAAGAAAGAACTTCTTGAACATCTCTTTAGAAAAACAAACTCACATAAAGTAAAAAGATATCATGTTGATATGTGATTTCTCTGCCTTATCTTTCAATGCCTAAATGTAATATCAAGTCTAAAAAGTCCTGAGGGAAACATTTTAGACTCAGTCAGAGACTTTCTTCTAGTATAAGAAGAAAACAGGTGGCTGTTTTCACCACGCTCAGGGAGTATAAACTACATAAGCCTCTTTAGTGATGACATACAGAAAACAAAGTGATGAATGGAAATAACTCGGGAATGAGAACCTATGTAAAAAAAAAAAAAAGACTAAAGGTAACCACTAAATGCATTTAAACAGTATTCCATGTTCTATAACTCAGTGAATGATGTCATCTTCCTCCAGCGATGCTCCTAACTAAAAACTTAGAAGTCATTCTAGACTGCTGCACTTTATATGATGAATTGGTGGTGAGGGCTAAATAATGGAACATTTTTAATGTTTTTCAAATCTACTTCCTCCTCTTGAATCTCACGATTTCAGTTTTGGTTCAGGTCTTCCTCATTTGTTTGCCCGAATTACTAAAGCAGTGCTCCAACTGCTGCATACTTTATCAGTTTGATCCATCTTCCTCAAATTACTTAAGTAATCTTCCTAGTACATAAATCATATCTCTATTTCCCCTTTCAGTGATACCTCGCTGCCTTCAAGATGAAGTCTAGTCTTCTCTGTAGGACATAGCAACCTTTTCTAGTCCAACCCATTCTTAACTTTTTCAACCCTGTCTGTTTTTACTACCACCCTCATACTGTATGTTCTACCCATAATTTCCTGGAAGAAACCTCTGGTGACACCTCTCCACTTCATATATGGTAATGTGCTCTCTCTTAGGTGATTACTGAGTTTCTTAGAAACACCTTTATTATAGGATTATCAAATAGCTTATTGATTAAATGTGCATCTATTTCCATGTGCTACCTCACATATATCACCTTTAAAAAGTCACAATCCTCTAGTAGCCTGGCTAATTTTGGCCTCTTGGCCTGTCTAAAAAATATTGTTCCTTCAAGTCACATTTCAGCTCCGTTGTGAGAGTCTTTCACATTAACCCAGTCCAAATTAAATGTCCCAGTCTCTAATTCCCCCCATCACTAAGCTTGTACTTCTGCTTCTAGTTCATGTTGTAGTATGCTTTGCATAAGTGTTTGCTGCACAAACATAAATATCAAGAGTGGGTAAGTAGTTCTTTATTCATCTTTGTATTACCCATGGCACCCAACATTATACCCATGGCACCCACCATTATACTTTGGTAGGAGCTAAGTAATTTTAAGCCTTAGAAGGAATATGAAAGTAGGCACCAGCATAAAGGATCCTCCAAAGTCTCAGAGCAAAAAAAATCTGAAGGAGAAGAAATACATAGAAAATTTTATTTCCATAATGGTGAGCTTCATAGTAGAGCCAAACAGAGGGTACTCATGAAATACTTCACTCATAGTGAAGAGGTAAAGAATTCTGGATGTTCTTGCATAGAGGCTTTTCTCTAGGATAAGTAGGTTAAGCATTTCTGTTAGTAGAAGCCACACTTTATCATTCTTCAGTATAATTTAATCTGTTGCTGGCAATATCCTATTAACATAACGATCCTCTCAATGTAACCCATTTAAAACACAGTTCATGAGACTTTTTATATTTAGAATGAATATGATCACTATTAATATGTTCACCCCATATCAATGTAGTACATATATCTTAGCAATTAATGCTGGTTTTTCATACATGTTATAAATGGTAATATTTCTATTAGTCTACATTTCTTTGATTAGCTTCACTGTTAAAATCAATTCATAGAAAAAATTAGGAACCCCTAATTCACTCATGTTAGTTAGCATTTCTTTAAAAGTTCTCAAACAACACGTCAATCAAAATTTGACAAAATTCCATGCCATATAAGAAAAAAAGACATTTTATATTTTAATGTTTTTATTAAGATTTTGAAAAAGTAAATGGTAGTTCGTAAAGTATACAAGTCTCAAATGACTAAAACTTATTTTCTTAAAATTGAAGTATTAAAAGTTATTTTATAACATGTGTTTAAGCCAAAGAGGAAAATTTTAGGTCAAATTTCTACTTACCCAATCGATTTTATCCACATTCCAATATTTTTTTAAATCCCGAAACTGTATTAACATTCCCTTCAGTCCCACGACAATAATACTTGCAAGAACACACTACAAATAAGAAATAAGTTGATGAACAAACAATATAAAGATTTTAATCTAAATTTAAAAGACTAAAGTTATTTTTATTCATTTGTTTTTAAAATATTTACTAGAGAAAAGCAATCACCATTTAGAAGAATAAAATAATATTTATTTTGTTTAGGACTAACCTATTTCAGGAATATAATGACAATTCTAGAAAATCACAGGGTAGAATTTGTGTCATTCTAAAAAATTAGGAAGAAGGAAAAAGAAATAAATGATAAGGATGAATGTCATAATGATTGCTATATGTCCTCTTAACTTTATAATAATTATTTATAACCATTTGTTTGAAGTTTGTTGGTTGCAGAAATTAAATATATCATGTATTTCTTTACAATTGTCTTGAGTATCAATTATATGGTTTCACCTGAAGGTATTTATAACTCTCTTGAAAAGTAAACTTAATTATTGAAAAATCCTCTAGTGGAAATGATTTAATCTCACTATATAAATGAAGAATTAGAACAAGAAGGGCTGAAACTGTCTCTGGCTCTATGAAGACCAGGATCTTACTTGTGTAACTTTCATGCCTCAGACTTATTAAAGGCAAGGTGAACCACTGGTACTAGTGTTCTGAGTCACTTTTTATAAATATATGCTAAAGGTGGCAAGATGCATTCTGTTCCCTACTCTCTTGCCCACTACACATTTTTTAACAGCTCAAGTTCTGATAAAATTTTTCTCTTTAAATGAGCACAGAATGAATCGAATTCCATTATGCTATTTTTATACAAGAGCCTAATAATTAGAAAATAGTCATGGTACCCTCGCATTCTTCGCCTATCAAATGCCATCTTTTTCCATTTCTCCTTCATTAACTCATTAATTTTGTCACATGAATGACACATGAATCATTAATGGGTGACACATTAGGATCATTGAAGTTACTCTTTTAAGAAATGTTAATACACAATAATTCTCATTTAAAGTAAACTTAAAAAGTAGATCATGAAAATGGATTACTGTACCATGGGAAGCCAGTAAAGCAAAGGTCCTATTGCATAAATGACCATCAGGACGAAAATGCAAGATATTAGACAAGCCACCTGTAAAATACAAGACATACAAAAAAACCTTGAACTTTCTTATTATTCCAAAGTTATAGGGGGAAAATATAATTCTTAGTTTATCTTGTTTAGAAGAGATAAGCTGTAGGCATGTGATTGTTAAATTGCATAGGATCATTATCTATATTTTGCAACTGACAGAACCCAAACATAAGAGCTGACAAACTAGTACAATCAAATTAAGTTAATGACAAGAGAAAAGTAATTCCACACTAAGAAATAGGACATCATCAACTTTTACCAAACGTTACATTGATGGCTTTTTGTAGTTGTTTTATGGTGAAGGTGGCACTTTAATTAAAAGCCTTTTAGCCTGCTGTTCAGCTTGACTCCTCTGCTCGCTTCCTAGGGAGTTGTTTGGGTAATAACTGAGTACTCAGTTTAGGGTTTTTCTTTGCCGATGATAAATTTTCTTTCTTTTTTTTTTTTTTTTTGAGAGAGTTATTTGTTAGGAAGCACTCTCATATGAAACAGTTATATGGAATATGGGAGAAGTCTCTGCAGTGAATCAGACTTAATTTTATTAATCCTGAAAAGTCACTAGTATCTTGTTCTAACCAACTCAATCTGCCGACAAAAGACAATTCAAATCACATGACTCCTAGCTGTGCTCCACTTGATGGAGAACCTGATTTCACATAAGCAAATATTCATGACTAAACAAAAACACTGGGCCAAACTATCAGTCTAACAGGAGAAAAAAAAGACCAAAAAGCTGACTAGAATATCATTATAAAGAAATAAGAGTGAATCGGGACCTATTCGAATGGCTAACATTAAAAATAAGTATATAAACAAATAAATAATCAATTAACATTAAGGGCTGGCAAGGGTTTAGAGCAACTAAAGTTCCCAGACATTGCTGGTAGGAATGGAATATGGTGTAGCCACTTTGAAAATAGTTTAGCAGTTTTTTATGAAGTTATGCATATACTAACTATATATCCCAGAACTATTTAAGAAAAATAAAAACATATGTCTATGCAAATATGTATATGTGAATACTTATAAAAGCTTAATTAATAAACACTAAAATTTGTAAAAAGCTGAAATGTCCATTAATTGGTAAATAGAAAAACAAATTGTGGTATATTATTACAGTAGAATACTATTCAGCAATACAAAAGAACAGGCTATCAATGTATGCAACAGCAGGTATGAAACTCAAAACTATTAACTAAGTGAAAGAAGCTAGACACAAGTTTCTTCCATATTTAGTGGAACTTATTGCCAGCACTCCCTAGCATATAAAGGAGAAAAATCTCTTTGTGAGAATTAAGTCATTAGAAAACTAAAGATTGCCTATAAAAAAAAAGTTACAGTGCATATCAAACTGACACTAAACTGATAATTTAGTAATAACTGATGATTTTATATGATAAGAACTTTTAAACAAAATATTATGCCTACAAGAGACTCACTTTAGACTGAAAGATACTCACAGACTGGAAGTCAAGGGATAAAAAAGATATTCATGAAAATGGAAATGAAAAAAAGATCTGGGATAACAATACTTATACCAGACAAAATAGACTTTAAAAGAAAAGCTTTAAAAAGAGACACAGAAGGACCCAGTAATTCCACTTCTGGGTATTTAACTGAAGAAACCCAAAATACTACCTTGAAGAGACATGTAAATCATGTGTTCATGGCAGCATTATTTACAATAGCCAAGATATGGAGGCAACCTGAGTGTCCATTAATGGATGAATGGATAAACAAGTGATATATGTGGGTACGTATATACATACACATATTGGAATACTACTCAGTCATAAAAATAAATAAAAATTAATTAATTAACTAATTAATTAATTAATAAGTGAAAAATGAATGAAACCTTGCCATCTGCAACATGTGGATGAACCTAGAGGGTATTGTGCTGCATAGAGTAAGAGAAAGACAAATACTATATGATTTCACTTACATGTAGAATCAAAAAACAAAATAAACAAAACAGAAACAAACTCGTAGAAACAGAGAACATTTTGAGGGTTGCCAGACAGGAGGGGGCTTGAGGAAGTGAAAGAGGGGTAGTGATTAAGAAATACATATTGGTAGTTACAAAATAGTCATGAGTGTGTAAATTATAGCATAAAGAATATAGTCAATAATATTGTAATAACTGTGTACATCTTCAGCTGGGTATTTTCAAGGTGATCACTTTGTAAGTTATATAAATGTCTAATCACTATGTTGTATACCCAAAACTAATATAATATTGTATGACAACCATAAAAATAAAAAATATTTTGAAAAAAGATAAGTTTCTACAGAAATATTGATAATATTTAATGAGTCGATTAGTGAAATAATCAACAAATATAAGGTTTTTTAGTTAGTAGTCCTTAGCCTAAGAGTTGAAGAGTTTTTAATTCTTCTAGATTGATTTACTGGGTATAAGTCTAGTCCTTTAAAGATATAGAGCTATCTAAGGAATTGTTTTATGAAGTCTTCACACACACAAAACTGGTTTCATAAAGAGCCTATTTATAACAAAACTTTCAAGACTTGGTTTATCCAGTGCCTTCAGCAAACCATTTCAGTTCAGTTATCAGTTATACCCACATAAACTTAACAGTTGCCATGCTAAAAGTCTAAAATGATTACTATGGGAAAACATCCTTTATTTGGATATGCACATAACAGATTCCTTCTCTGTGGAATTTTTTTCATCTTTATTGAAATTTAATAGACAATTAGTTGCTTGTATTTACATTTTACAATTGAATGAGTTTTTTCAATTATAGTTGGCATACAATAACATACGTTTCAGTTGTAAGCATAGTGATTAGAGATCCACATAACACACAAAGTGATCACCCCACTAAATCTAGCATCCCTTTTTCCCCTTACATATTTATTACATTATTTTCCTTATGCTACACTTTATATCTCCATGTCTATTTTGTAACTATCCATTTGTACTTCTTAATCCCTTTGCCCTTTATTTCTCTGTGCAATTTAATGGGAATTGTTGAACAGATTAGTGACCATCTCAACAAGCAGAACAGTATAAAATACTCTGTTGCCAAGCCTTATTCCCCTGAACTACTGTTTTATTATATTTCTTTTATTTCTTCAGAAATCCGATGAATAGAAAACCATGCCGAAAATAACTCTTAAATGGAAAATCCTTAGAAAAGTTCTGTTGTTCTAATCATTCAAATGTATGGCCTTTGGAACAGAGAAGACCTCTTCTCTATTCTTTCCCTATTAATTAGAGAAATGAAAAAAGAAAAGTAAGAAAAATTCCAGATTTAAAAATAACTGCATGTTTTCTCAGCATATTATCTTTCAGAATTAAATATTGAAAGTTACAAAGATTAATTAGATGGTTTTGTTGTTACTAAAATAGTAACTAGAAAAGCAATAAATGCCTAAGGAAACCCAGATATGGAACACACTCTAGGTGGAAGAAATCTTATAGATTCTATTCCAATCTTCTCTGTTCATGTGATCATGAAGATGCTAACTTGCTCAAGCTCCCCAGCTAGTTGGAGGAGCAACTTAGACTAGAAACTGACTTTCTGCATCCCAACCAAACCAGAATATCTTAATATTAAATGTTGAACAAAAAATTCTGAAAATATTTTACTATAATATTCATTATAATTATAATATTTATTATAAAAATACTTAGTAATAATAATAAAATTAGTGATAGTTAACTTTGAAAGAGCATTTATTTGGTGCTTAGGCATTGTGCTAAATAAGCATGTATTAATGCATTTAATCCTTATATTAATTAATTTAATCCTTATAATTTAGTCCTTATAATAATTACTTTAACAGCCAAGGCCTCTTAGCTTAGAGAGGTCAAATTATGTAAGCTAAGTCACCCAATCACCAGTGGTGGAGCCAGAACACAGGCCCAGGCTCTGCAATCCATGCCCTTAACCATTCCCTTTACTTATCTAACCTGAACATGAAGAAAAGAAACCTAATATACTCACCCTCAGGAGAAACCAAGTAGAAACTACTATAGAATGCTAGAATTTTATAGATAAAAAAATCTTTAAAGTAAGGGATGATACTTGAGTACGCTACTTATTAAACATTCAGATTTAGGTCTGACACATTAGAAAGTACAGTTTGTAAAATGTTTATGCCCATACATGTGACAAAGCTATGCTCGAAGTCACTAACTACATAAAATTTGATTAAATTGTCATGTAAAACAAGGATGAATGAGGATTTCACTTCTTAGCTGATGAGTTGTGGCAATTATTTGACAAATCATTATACATTCTCCTCTGCTCCATGAGTTATTATTCATCAATAATTTATTATTAGTTTTATGTTGTATTTTAACATCTATTTACCCATATTTCTCCTGCTACTTGCTCCCCAAGGTCAAGAACTATATCCTTTTCAAATTTATTCTTCCAATCACTCCCAAAAAGACTTACTATAAGTTGGTCTCTTATAAATGTTTGAATTATTACATAAAATGTTTTATAAATTTTTATTCAATTTTGATTTTAAACAAATGTGGATTGTTTTAATAATAGATAGCTGTTAATGTTAATTTTTATATTAACATATACGTGAATTTTCTTGTATAGAACAGTAGTTAAGAATACAAGATTTAGAATAAATCTGTCTGGGTTCAAATTTCAGCTCTGTTAGCTCCTTAGCTCTGTGACCAGGATAATTTACTTTAATCCTCTTTTCCTCAACTTTTATCATGTGGGAACTGAGAATAATAATTATACTTCCTTCAGAGCTGTCTAAAGGGTTGAATGAGTTCATTTATATAGTATGTAAATGACAGGCAATGCCTGGCACAAAACTCAATATATGCTTCCACAAACACCAATATCATTATCATCATCACTGCTACATTTTCATTATTATCATTCTCATCTTATCAGTATCCAGCATAATACCTGGTATATAGCAGCCACTCAAATAAAAATATGTAATTGTTTCTTTATATATTTTGACAATATTTTATTGTCAAAATAAAAATATGTAATTGTTTCTTTAACCTCAAATGAGCACAGACATCTTATTACTAAGTCACATACCTGTATATCTACATATACCTGAATTTCAGTGTCAATAACTAATTTTGCATGTAATTTATTTCATTTTATTTAAAGAAAGTGCACAAAAATGGCAGTTTCAAATTGGTTAGCTTAGCAAAAAACAAGGTTAGAGTGCCACTAGAGGGAGCTCTGGCTCAAAGGTTGCCACAATAAAATTGCCATTAGAACAGAATTTTTTTTAGAGCTAATGGAAATCGTTGAGTTTCTGGAAGGATCATTCAGAAGAAAGACAAAAGAGACAGACTTCTTTGAAACTAGTGAGAAAAAAATTGAAGAAGTAGAAATATTTTCAGGACTTTAGAGAGAAGCTCACTCAACCATTCTCCTGGAAGGAGAGTAAAGGCACAGCAGTTATTTTGTCCCTGCTAGATGATAAAGTACCTGTGTCTTTGCTCCTGTGCTGTATAGTCCAGCAGTCCTTCCCATGGCAGCAGCGCTTGGTATGCAGAAGAAAAATGAAGAAATCACATTGCTGAGGCCATGAGCCAACAGTTCCTAAAAGATTGATAATAAGAGAACATATCATTTCATAGTAACAATCAACTTTTCAGACCACAGGTACAACTTGTCAATAACTCATTTGTATTAAATTTCTGTTCTCTCCATTAGTTGTGATTTAACCATTGTAAATATATTTCTATCTCTATCTCTATCTATCTCTATCTCTATCTCTATCTCTATCTCTATCTCTATCTCTATCTCTATCTCTAACTCTATCTCTCCTCATAACAACCTTATAGGAAAGTACAAGATATTTGTTATCTGTTGCCAATTTCTCTCCTATTTTTTAAATCACTATAATCAAGGCTTTGGTTCCCACCACTCCGTGACTTCCACAATGCTAAATCCAATGGTCAATTCCTACGTTACTTGGCCTAAAAGCAGCATTTGACACAATTGCTCACTTCCTCTTTCTTTAAGTCTCCTTCTAGATTTTTCTAGGACCTCATATCCTCCTGGTTTCCTCCCACCTCCTTGGCCACCATTTCTCAATACAGGTTCTTTCTCATCTAGCCAATCATAAATATTGCACCATTTCTCTATCTATATCTTAGCTACCAAAATACACACTGATTACTCCCACATTTCTATCTCTAGCCTGGACCATTTTTATGAACTTCAGACTCATATAGCCAACCTGCCATTCAGCCACCTCCATTTGGATGGCTAATAAGTATCCCAAACTTAATCAAGTATACCACCCCTAACCTGGTCCTCTCACATTCTTCCACATCCCAAATTCCAAATGTTTGAGCCTAAGCTTTACAGATACAGTCATGTGCCTCATAATGATGTTTTAGTCAATGACAGATCACATAGAGTAGACTCATAAAATTATATAGAGCAGAAAAATTCCTATCATTTAGTAATGTGATAGCCATTGTAACATTGGAGTGCAACATATTACTCATGTTTGTGGTGATGCTGGTGTCAACAAACCAACTGCACTGCCAATTGTATAAAAGTATATGGTACATACAGTACGCAAAACCTGAGAATGATAATAAATGGCTATGTCCCTGGTTTATGTATTTTACTATACTACACTTTTTATCAATATTTTAGAAGGTACTCTTTGTACTTACTAAAAAAAATTTTGTTGTAAAACAATATACCCTGTTACTCCCATAGCAACCTCATACATTTCATGTATACCAAGTCTCTGGTTTGTATCATTTTTTCTTGTGCTTGATTTAATCTCGTGTGGTCTTATATAGTAACATGCTGTACAGGTTTGTAGCCTAAGACCAACAGGCTATACCATATAGCCTAGATGTGTAGTAGACTATACTATCTAGGTTTCTGTAAGTGCACTCTGTCATATTTGCACAACAACAAAATTGCCTAACAATATATTTCTCTGAATGTATCCCTGTCATTAAGCAGCACATAACAATATTCTTGACCCCTTCCCTTTTTCCCAGGTAGCATCCATATACAATCCAGAATCTGTCTACTTTTCATTTCTTCAATTGCTACATCCTGGTCCAAGTCAACAAATTTCACCTGGATTATTGTAAAAACCTAATGTTTTCCTGCCTCTCTTGTTGCCAGTAAGCAACACAAACATTCCTGCCCTTACAGAACTGGCCTTCTAGTGAGGGAAGGCTGATCATAAATAAGATGAATATGGTAAGTAAAGCGGAGGAGGGAGTGAGAAATCTAGAGTTTAATACTTTAGCTTACCAATGAAGGCCTCCCTAAGAAAGAAACATTTGAACAAAGGAGGCACGCAAATATCTGAGAAAACACAGTTCCCGGAAAAGGGAAAAGCAAATGCAAATGTCCTGAGCTAGAAACATGACTAGTAGGTTCAAGAATAAGCAAAGCAGTAAGTGTGACTAGAACAGAATATAAAAAGGATATGATATCAGAGACAAAAAGGGATGTTGGCAAGACATGTAGGGCTTTATACAGTAAATCTTGGTTAAGAGGCTTTTTATATAAGTACCATAGGAAGCCATTGGGAGATTCTGAGATTAGGAAAGACATGACTTGTGTCGTACACTATTATATCCCCCGTTCCTAGACCAGTGCCTGGTACATTAGTGAGGATCAATACACATCTGTTGAATGAATGAAACTGCTTTTCTACAGATGTCAAAACTGGAGCATAGAAACAATTATAGACACATAGTATTAGAGTGAGATTTAGACAGAGGTAATTGGTGTTTGTAACCAGGATTCTGCAGCTGCTTCTGCAGACCTAATGCACTTTAAAATCCATAATTTTTCAAAGTATGCAATGAAAAATATATTTAGATACTCTCCCAGAAGCAAATTAAAAAGAAAATCAAGATGTCTCTTTTTCTAAAAATAAAATTACACACCAACCCATGAAGGCCAGATTTTTAGCTTTCTTTGAATGATTTAGGGATTTGTCTTTTGTTTTGTTCTACCCATTCTTTCTAAACATTTAGGCAAGTTATATTTTTCATAAGTTCAACATTTTTAGTATGTTGGAATACACAGTACAATGATACAACAGCTGTGGAGAAGGGCTTAGGCATACTCCACCTGGTTATCATCAACTGAATATTTGAATTTTTTGGCAGATCCTTGAGCAAGAGCCAGTGAAGCCACATAGCCTACAAGTGCCACTCCCAAAGCTTCTGTGATTACTGCAGAGAGGACATTCATTGAAGGAGCTTTAGGTGGAGGAATTCTGTGAAAAGAAATATTATAATGAAACCATCAACTTTCATGAAATTTCTGTAACAACTTGCAATGAATTCGAGTGTGGTAATGACTCTGAAGTTGACATAGAATAAGTAAAATAACCATGAGAAAACCAAGCAGCCATGTCCTTGGAAGCCTTTTCTTTTCAACACTAATTAGCAGAAAAGCAAAATCACAAGGAACACCACAGGGACAACTCCATGCTTTGGTCATTTACACCCAAGGAATTCAGGTTATGTTTTAGAAACTCAGACTAGACAAAAATTTCCTGAATCAGAACAAAAGCACATCTAGAAATTACTTTTATTTGAAACTTTCCAAATATTTATTTGGCTGGCGTTAGACTCTGTATTCCCAGCCTCAAATACTATCATACTGTATGCAAACACTAGTTGACTATGAGCTACAATTTTCGATTTAATCCCTAAATTTTCTATTGAGTTCATAATCTTCATTATGCTTTTAATGTGATCCTTTCACAGCACGCACGCTTAACTATGTATCACATATGTTAAGAAAAATATGCATAAAGGTTCATCTACCCTCTGTTGCAAAACATGGGACCACACTTAACTCTTTCTCAGTTTTAAAGAACTATTTAAAATATTTCTTTTAACTAATACCTGGTCATTGTCTTATTGTCTTTTGAAAATCACTTGAGCCAAACAAAGTATCATCATCAATTTATCCCCCAAAGATGCTTTGGGAGACTTACTTCCCCTCAAAAAAAAAAAAATCCTTCTGGGGAAAAATATAAGAAAAAGGGAAGAGAATTAAAGTTGATTTAAAACCTAGTATGTAAGTAGAATGCTCTTTCATATTAGCTGTGTAAAGGATAAAACATTTTAAGAAAGGTTAGGTAATGTATCTAAATGACAGATTAAATTGTAGAGCTGGGATTCAATCTCAGCTCCATCTAATTTCAATGTCATGCTCTTTCTCTGTTTCCTGGGGCTGGAAAGGCAACACTCAAAGTAAGGGAGAATTAGAGCAGATGGAGGAGAGGCATGATTTTTCTACCCACTTGCAAAAGTTTATTTCTAAAACAAATTAATTTGTATCATTACAGATCCTAAAATATATGCTATACAAAAGTGCTACCATTTCAAAGCGTAAGAATTTTTGTTTCATGAAAATTGAGCTTGCTTAATTATTAATAACAATAAGTTGACCTAGGAAAAACAATAAACTTAATTTTTTAAGGTGAAAAGGTAGATAACCCTCAAGAAAACCAAACTTGATTCAGATAGTCATCATTAGCCTATAACTACACAAAGGCTCAAGACAGATTTTTTTAGTTTTCTGTTGTGATAAGAACTTTTTTAATTTTATTTTATTTTTCTTTCTGAATTTATTGAAATCTAATAGACAATTAGCTGCTTGTATTCACATTGCGCAATTCAATGAGTTTTTTTTTCCAATTATAGTTGGCATACAATAATATATCAGTTTCAGTTGCACAGCCTAGTGATCAGAGATCCACAAAACTCACAAAGCGATCACCCCACTAAATCTGGTACTGCTCTTCCCCTTACATATTCATTACAATAATATTAATCATCTTCTCCATGCTACACTTTACATCTACATGTCTTTTCTGCAACTATCCATTTGTACCTTTTAATCTCTTTGCCTTTTTTTCTGTCCTTCCAAACTCCCTCCCATCTAGTATCCCTCAAAATATTCTGTATCTATGAGTTTATTACTCCTTTTGTTGTCGTTGTTGTTGTTGTTGTTGATTTTGTTCTTTAGATTCCACATGTATGTGAAATCATGTAATATTTGTCTTTCTCTATCCAATCCATTTCATTCAGTGCAATACCTTCTAGGTCCATGAAGGCAATATCTTTTTCCATCCCCTTCTTTTAAGTCTGTGTATATCTTTTAATCTGAAGTGAGTCTCTTATAGGCAGCATGTGTAAGGGTCTTGAATTCTTATCCATTCAGCCACTCTGTCTTTTGGTTGGAGCACTTAATACTTTTCCATTTGAGGTACTTGTTGATAGGAATGTAGTTATTATCTTCTTTATTCTTGTTTTTGATACATGTTTTTTCTTATTAAAAAGTTGCTCCAACATTTCCTATAATACTGGCTTGTTGTCGATAAATTCCTTTAGCTTATTTTTGTCTGGGAAACTCTTTATCTATTCTTCGACTCTAAATGATAGCTTTGCTAAATAAAGAGTTCTTGGTTGTAATCTTGGGTTTTCATCATGTCGAATATTTTGTGCCTGTCCTTCATGATTTCTTTTGGAAAATCAGCTGCCAGTCTTATGGGTACTCCCTTGTACGTAACTAACTGCTTTTCTCTCGCTGCTTTTAAGATTATCTCTTTGTATTTAACCTTTGGCATTTTAATTATGATGTGTCTTGATGTGGGGTTCTTTGGGTTCATCTTTTTTGAGACTCTCTGTGCTTCCTGGGCTTGTATGTCTATCACCTTCACCAGAAGAGGGAGGTTTTCCATCATTATTTCTTTAAATAGCTCTTCAACTTCTTGTTTTCCCTCAGGTACCCCGATGACATGGATATTTTTACATTTAATAGTGTCCCATAGGCTTCTTAAATTATTATAGTCTTGGCTTCTTTTTCCTTGCCATTTTGATTGAGTGCCCTTAGCTCCCCATCCTCTATATCAGTGGTTCGAGCCTCCTCTTTATCCACTCTGTTTATTCTGTCCAATGATTATCTGTCCCAGATAATGTGTTCTTCATTTCTGAATGGTTCCCTTTTCTAATTTCCATTTCCATTTTTATGTTTTTTTATCTCTTTGTTAAACTTCTTACTGAGTTCATCTACACTTTCCCTAAGTTCATTGAGCATCTTCATAACCAGTATTTTTAACTGCATCTTAGATTGCTTGACTCCATTATTCTTGGATCTCTGTTCTGTTCTCATATGGTTTCTTCTTTATCTTCCCATTTTGGCTGCCTTTCTGTGTCTGTTTCTAAGTACTAAACAAAGTTCCTAAGTCTCCTGGTCTTATTAGTGTGGCTTTGTGTATTAGATGTTCAGTAGCACAGTCCTGAGAGAGGTTCAGCTGCAGGCCAAATTTAGCCCCAGCCTGTGCCCTCTAGGGCCACCTGTTAAGATTCAGCAAGCAATCCACAAATGTTGTGCTTATAGTTGCCTCAAGAGGTCACACCAGAAACCAAGGCCAGCTGCCTAGTGTGAATCTTGGTTCTGCTCATCAGGGAGCACTGGACTTGCCAAAGATATATTTGGATGTAGCTTGAGTGGGGCCACGAGTTGGGGGAGGTAGAGTTTCAGGGATCCCCTGGGCACAGCGACCTCTGTTATCCAGTTTGATGATGTCTCAGCTATGGTGGTGCTGGGTCTGCACGCTGGGAGTGGAAAGGGCTCAACAAAGGAACAATGGATACCGTTGGTACTTCTGTTTAGTAGAGATCTTCACCTCCAGCTCCTACTCCAACAACTCAGTGATCCCTGTAAGTACCTGGTGCCTCTCACACAGCCTATTTGATGCTGGTGCTCAGACAAGCATGTCCGTCGCCATGAAAGACTGGTTGTGAACGCGGTCCCTTTAAGAGATGTCAGCAGTTGCTGGCTGTTGCTGCCACAGCCTCTGTCCCACTCAGCCACATGGAATTGGCAGCCTTGCATCCTCACCCCACCCTACCTCTTGCAGGGTGGTTTCTTATTTCTCTCCTTAGTTATAGGGCTTGTTCATCTAAGTCCCAGGTGACGTTGCATGCTGTTTGCTCTGTGTTTCTGTCACAACTTTGATTTGGTAGCAAGAGGGATGACCAAAGCCTCTATCATCTACATTATTTTTTTTTTTACTCGACGAGATTTTTTTGTCTTTTTAATCTCTGAAATTTTTCCACTGTTCCTCCATTTTAATGTAGTTAGAAACCAAAATTTGGGACTGTAAAATAAAAATATAGAGGACTCAAGAACTATAATTTTGCCCCAAATTTATAAATATTAGTGTATATACAGTCCATTAAAAAGAAATAAACCATAACGCTCCCCTTCTTTCCAAAAAATGTCTCTGTTTTCTTTCAGGCTATATTTGAAACAATCTCTTGCCCTTTAAAGTGAACACTTCTTGTTAACCTTCCCCTTAGTGTACAGGGGAAGGCTTTAAGACAGATAGAGAACCATGCCCTCTTCTCCACTGCACCCTCTCCCTCACTATTATCTACCACCCAGGCCTATAGGTTTGCTATTTCAGATAATGCATGTGTACTTTTACTATGTTTCAAGTAAAATAAAAATAGTCATTAGAATATTTGTGTGAAATGGGGAAGACTAAATTCCAGAGCATGACTCTAATTTGGAAGGTCAATGTCCTCCATTTTTTTTGAAATAATATCCCTGTAAATTTCCAAATCTTTGACATGAAGTACTACTGTATAAAATAGTTATCAACTTTCCTAGTTATTGATAAGCAGTCTAAGAAGTTACTATTTCTCTATATGTGTATTGATTTTATCATTTAAAAATAAAAATTAATTAGAATTTTGTCCATACAGAGCTTTTGAAAGAAAATCCATACCACTTACCACCAATCTCTTCCTCTATCAAAAACAAATAAGCAAAAAAGTAAGAAAAATGGCTACATTACCCTTTTGGAATATGACCAACTACTTCTAATCCATATGTGTTTTCCATATCAGTACAATAGCAAGCAAATGATGCAGCAATAATCTGTGCATTTCCATTTGAAAAAAAAGAAAAAAATTATTACTATTTTAAAGGTATTTTTAAAAACTATTTTAAAAAGTAAAAATTTTTCATGTGTCTCATGATCATCAAGAGTAATGCGGTAGTTGTACAGATTTTTAAAAACTAGAAATTTTTAAAAATCAAAAATCTCTCTGAGATTTAAGAGCACTTAATTTGTAGTCTCAAAAATTAAATGACATTTCAATAATATCTTTTTAAAATATCCTACCATATGTCAACCCAAATATGTTTAATTTTGAAGGAGAGCAAAATATAGACTATTTGAGTGGTGTGTGTGTGTGTGTGTGTGCTGTGTGTGTGTGTGTAGGTGCAGACATCACAATCCAACCTAAATACTTGTCTTTTGTGACATGAAGGAATGCTTTATAAAATATTGATGAAATATTGCATCAACATTCCTAAATAGATTAGTAATCAATAATAATTTGTATTCTCCTTAAATATTTTAAAATTTTGAGCTTTTGCTGTATCTTGATGTAAAATATACTCCATGAAGTCTCAGGTGCTCTACACTCCATTATATGATATATGACATAGAATATATGACAGGTAAGATCACATGTTCTCTTCCTGTATCTTTAATCATCTTTAAATGTATATTAAAGCAGTTCAGCCTTTTTGTTACCAGCCATGCCATCCTAATGTTTTCCACCATTTTCACAAACCCCTTTCATTCTTCTGATAATTGTAATAGGTACTAGAAATTTTAAATGGTTATGTTATCAGCTTAATATCAACTTACAACTATTTATATACTATATATTTTTGATAAAAAGAGACATAGCAATTATCTATTTAAAGTACAAATTTATAATATTTATAGCTGGAAAAATAGCATGGCAAAATCACACTAACAAAATAAGAAATATTCTAATAATTAATGTCCAATAATATTATATTATAAGTTTTTCTGTTCTCTGCAGTGATATTTACTGGATTTGCAGAGATTTGTAAAACATTAAATAGATTTAAAAAGCAAAATACACTTGAGGATTTTTTAAAAAGATAACAAAACATTACAAGTAATACTGTTAAAATTTATAAATATTATGATATAGTATTTTCTAAGTGAGGTAGTAGTTAAAAATTCAGGTTATTAGGTTAGAAGTATTAATATATTAAAAAATTACTAAGCCAAGTAATATATTTAATTGCTAATAATTTTCATAAAATATTTATATGAGCTCAGAAAATATTGTGAGCTCTAAAAGAAGATGTACTATAGCCATAAGATATCTGACCCTTATTGAAAATGGAAAAAGGCCATCTATCTCAGTTCTACAGAAGTGGGTCATAGCCCTAGAGACAGGTTTTAATGTGCTAACCAGATATTTCGATAAGTGAAATTATTTAGATACAACTTGTCATATGCATGTATAACCTAAAGACCATTAAAAAAAACTAAAACAAACTAATGATAAGTAATTTAGTAGATTATGGTTGTATTAACATTTCCTTAATGCTTTTAGTTAAATGTTCCCGGGGAGGGTCTTAAAATTTTTTAATGTATTTTTTAATGCCATTAATTTCAGGAGCAAAGTATGATTTGTTGCTTTGCTAGGTACAACAAAAAAATATCTTAGATAGGCAGCCCTGGCCAGTGAAAATCATGAGCAGCTTTTCAATAAAGCAAAATTAGGTCATTAAAAGAAGAGTTAATAAATCTACCAATCATTAACGGACATTTATAAATTGATAATATTTCTATGCATATCCTACAGATGCCACATCAATAGAATTTAGTATCACTTTTTATTGCTTTAAGGAAAATCATGACAGATCTTTTGAGTCTCATCCTCATCTTTATTCAAATCTTAGGCTATATGTTCTCTTATTTATGTAAAAAAATATGAGAATATGGAAAAACGCTGTGTAAATTAAAAACATGCGTGCCTTCTTTTTAAAATTATTGACTCAAAATGATTCCTGTTCTTAAATTAATATATAGCCACACAAATATATAGCCCTATTTTAATGAGAGACAGGACTGGTTGTGGGTTACAGTAGACAATGTAGTGAACCCCTGCAGGTACCCCCAACAACTGGCAAACATTGTAGGATGGAATGCTAAATGTTGATTTCATACTTACCAAAATTAAATCGACAGGAAGAACAACTTTAATTTTCCTTTTAAACTGTTCATTCAATTCTTTAACCAGAACAAGCACCACAATGCTCAGCAAGGATAAGAGTAGTGCTTCCAGTCTAACAGACTTGATGTTTTCAAAGACATATACATAAATCTACAGCGATGAGAAAAAAATATAAACAAAATTCAGAGTCATCTACAATATAATAACATTGAAATCTGGCCCCAAATGAACTCAATGATGTCTTACAAAACATCTTAATGATTGTAGGGTGGAAAGGTGGAGCATAGAATGGTGATCTGTGCAAAGCTCTAATTCATTTTCATGTACTAAATTCCTTTGCTCTCGATTCTTCCATCAAACCCAGGGATTGTTCCTTTCTGCATAAGGACACTACTAGAGAGAATGACTTTTCTCCTTCTCAGCCACTTCAATGGGCAAAGATGCTAAAATTTATTAATTACATGTAAATTCATCATTAAGTACACTGAGGGAACTATAGGCAAACTTGAACCTCACTATTCTCCCTCAACCCCAGAATCAAAAATACACATGTACAAACCACACACAAAGGAGTTAAGTGCTTGTATTTAGCTATCAGATATTTGACTTAAAGTAAAATATTACTATATTCTCAGTATTTTATTTGTTTATTGCCACATACTTTATACCAAACATTCAGTTCAAGGTCTACAACAATGAACAATTTAGTTAAGTCTTAGTATTCATGGAGCTTATAGTCTAGTGTATAAATTGCTAATTAAAGTAAAATTAGTGCAGTATGATGTTATAGAGCACCTGAAGTATATGTGTCTTAGAGGTGTTAGTGGTCAGGAGAGACTTCCCCAAAGATGATAAACAGGAATTAGCCAGGTTGTGGATCATAGAAGAATAAGGAGATGTATTCTGGGGAAAATGTGTTGTGTAAAATGCACATTCTAAAATTTCGAACATAGAATGTGAGGAGAAGAATGTATAACTTCCTAAAAAATATTCTTTAAAAGTAAGCAAGTCTATTTGAAATTAGGCCTATGTCAAAAAGATTGCTTGTAATTAAGAAGAAGATATTATACGTTAATATATGACACTCAATCTTGGTAACTTGGTAACTTTTCTGATTTGCAGAAAAGTAGGATAAATGTGGGAGGGATGTCAAAGAAAAGAATAAAGCCCTTTTTAAATCTGAAAACCTATATATATGTATTCAACTAAGCACCAATAACATTTTGGTCAACAACTTAAGATCTAGTTCATAATTATATAAACATATGATCCACTCACATAAAAAAATAGGGTGACAGATTTTTAAAGAATCTTAAATTGAGTGCCAAAAGGGAAAAATAATAATTAGCCTAAATCCAATCTTAGATCCACAGGACAGTTTGATATAAAAAGAACAAATTGGAATTTTATTGTCTAGAAATTAACACAAGGCTACTCAAATTTATATATAATATTAAATGTGTAAGAAATTTTGGAAGAGAATAATATAAGTGGGTTTATACTACCATATATATAATACCAACATGACATGTAGAAAATATGTAAGAAAAAATAAAAAACAAACAAAAGCCCAGAAACATAAAATAGTTGTATTGTAGAAAAAATTATCCAATAGACCATGTTTGAAAAAAATTAAGCAAAATAAAAGAAATTCTAGATAAAAAGAGGTTAAATATAAAAAATTGAATTCAGGAAATGTAGACATTAAAATGAGCAGAAAATATAGACTATTAACAAAAAAGTTACAAATGGTCAATAGAATGAACAAAGAGCTCAACCACACTGGCAAAGAATTGTAAATTCAAACAATAATCTTTTGGTGATCTAAAAAATGTATCAAAAGTTTTTGAAACATTTTATCCTTTGCCTCAGGAGCCCCACTTCAAGAAAATTAAGCTCTGAACATAGTGAAACTTATGTGACAAGACCTTGTTACAAGGCTATTCACTGAAGCATTGTTTAAAATAGCAAAAAAAAGAAATTGAAACCACTTATATTTAATAGTAGAGCAATAATGGAACTGGTTCAATTCACTAGGTTACATATGCAGTAGAAGCATCTACATCCATTAAACACACAACTTTAGATAATTTGTATATTTATTGACACAGAATGGTGTTTCTGTTATGATGCTAAGTGAAAAAAGCAGGTTTTAAATAAGTAGATATGGTTTGATACTGTTATGGCCTGAATTGCTCCCCCCACACAAAATACATATGTTGAAGTGCTAATCCCCAGTATTTCAGAATGGATACAGGGCTTTAAAGAGGCAATTAAAGTAAAACGAAGTCATATATGTTTGCTCTAATTGAATATAACCAGTATCCTTATAAAAAGAGATTAGGACACACACATGCCTGCACACAGAGGAAAGAGTGAGAAGGTGACCATCTGCAAGCTAAGGAAAGAGACCTCAGAAGAAATAAAACCTGCCAACCTTGATCTTGGACTTTTAGCTTCCAAGACAATGAGAAATATATTTCTATTTTTAAGGCACGCAGTTCTTTCTATTTGTTATGGCAGCCATAGAAAATTAATACTGATATCATTTTAGTGAAATAAAATTTCATACTTTAAATATCTATGGGTATATCTGGAATATTAATAACTTTGTAAGGAGATGTTTGTGCTTATTTGTATCTTCTATATTCTCTCTTATGAAGGCACATCATTCATATAATTTTAAAGGTTTTAAATAGGCCTTAACTGCTTATCTTCAACCTCTCCTCCTTTTGGACATGTTAAATCTGATTTTTATAACCACATTTCTAATTGGCCACAGCAGATTTCTCAAATCTAGTTTCAGGGAATAAAAAGTAGTTTTTACTTTAGCTCACAGACTTTTCTTATAGCAGTCCAACTTGTTGGTGTTCTTTGCCCTCTCTTTGTATGGTATCAAATATAATGTGACCACAACTAAATATATTGGGTCAAAAGAACTTATGTAGACTGTTTCTTAGCATCTCTTAAAATTCTGCTCAATAGGTTTCCGAATCAATACATCTGGTCCAGAGATTAGGACCATACTTGGTGCATCAGGCTATCCAAGCATGAATTCTATACATTTAACTTTATCATTAACACTATAATTCTTTCAAACAAAGAAAGTGTACTTAGTTTAAATGAAGCCTCCCTGGGTGAAAAGGATCAACATAATATAGAGAATCCTTCTGTCATCACATTTATAACAACAACAATTGGGTACATCAAGGAACAGATTAGGGGTCAGATAGCTTTATTTGTTATCTTTTTTTCAGTATTCTATCTTATTCCACACCATTATTTGGAAAGAAAATTAGATACTACAATATTATAGTTATCCAAGATGCAGTTGATATTTTTTCTCCATATCTCTTTATGTTGTGGATGATAATTGTTCATAAAATTCTAACAGAAAGTGAAGGAATAGGTTCCATTTCTCATATTTGCTCCTTACTCAAACTCCAGGAAAAAATCCAAAATGCTACTCAGTGAAATATATTCTACAGGGGATGAGGTTAGAGAGATGTCAAGAAAAATTTGGCCAAATGCATAGTTTCTGATGGTTTATCATAATCCAATAATAAAATTGAGAGGACCATTCAGATGATTTGTCAGGAAAAAAATACCCGAATTTAAAGCACATAGAGTATTATTTCTTCTGTTTTATCTGTGGTACTAAAAGTATGCCATGGCAGTGCTTGCATAAGAAAAGGGGAAAGTATGCAAAACTCCCAAACCAAGCCAAATAAGCTGTAATGTGCATTTTGAGAACATGTGTTTGCAGTAACAAAAAATGACAACCCCAGAATGAAAGAAATGAGAAAAACCCAAAGGGATTTTCAAGATTAAACTATAATTTGTAGAGGAAAGCATGCTTCGCAAGATGCTCTAGAAGACTATGGAGGTGGGAAGAGGCTTGTTACAACCAGCATGAAGAACACACTAGAAAAGCAGGCTAGTAAGGAATGTCATTCTGATGACTGTTATGAGGATTCACATACAGAAGTACCAGTTAAAACAGGCTCTTGGAGAGGGGTAGCATGTAGCGATAGAGATAGGAAAAGACATAGGGACACACACACACATGCACACACACACACACACACACAAACACACACACATATGCTCATATAATATAAATCTAGGCATCCTAAGCACACATTAAAATTTTCTAGTATACATCCAGCTGTCTGACTATACTATCACATACTAAATTCCAGTAGGTAAAAATTCCTGTTGAGGATCATCATTCACTTTCCACATCCCAGAGCAGTAAAAATAGTTTATGTCTATATAGATACATAAGTAATCTATTTCATTAGGAATGATCGATCCATTTAATAAAACAGGAATTTAGCTCATTTTGAGATTATAATATTAAGCCTTTCAATTGACTATTTATTGTAACGACATAAAATAAAAAAAATTCTATATGTATAAATAAGTCCATTTTGAGATATTTCAAAGAATGAAAATAGCCTATTCATAGTACTTATATTGCTTGTTATTATTTTCTTTAGAGAGGAGACTTTCTTGAAGCACTTAATGAACATTTACACACACAAACACACACATAATTTATTTATATAATGTGTTTTTATTTAATTTTTTTTTCACTGACAGATTCTCAATTCCTAAAATAGCATTGGGGAGATAGTAGGTACTCAATAAATATTGTTGAATGAATGATTTGGTCTAACACTAATAGTAACAATGAATCTATAAATAAGAGTAGATCTTACTCTGAATAAGCAGAATGACAAGGAGGGAAAGGATACAAATTCTTCTTCTTTCACTATCAATACTTGAGCAATGTGATATTAAAAAGAATTGTAGTCATCATTTATTTATGCACTCAACATGTTTATGGTAGTTCTATTAGGTGTAGTGCATTGAGCTAAATATTAAAGCTGTTTTTGCAGTAAATTTCAAGTAATCCATCTTTGATATAGTCTACCTGATCCAAATAATCAGATTTCTAATAACTCTACCTTTATAAGATTGAAGCAAAATTAAAACTGAAAAAGCTCATATGCAGCAATTATTTTAAAAAGAGAGAATTATACTCTTTCAACAATTTCTGGGGCCATACCCATTCTATAGTTTCTCATTGGATAACTGTTACTGAAGTTCTAAACAAAGCCCTGTATAGAAACACTTGTACATAAAGAAAAATCTAAATTGTATAAACTCTGTTAAATTTAATGAGGTAAAGAAAAATATTTTAAATGTTTAGAAATATTAGTAAATGTTAAAAACTAATTGGACTTTCTACTCAATAGTCAATTAACTAGAAAATTCTATTAAAGTAACTCTTAACCAGCTTTCTGGTTGCTCTAGGTTTTGCTATAACGAAATCTCCATGAGAGAAAAAATATTTTAACAATGTAATGATATTATGATATTATTTAATAGTAATGAGTATATTTCTGGACTATCTATAAAGGAACCACCTAGAATATTTCAATATATATATTTTATGCCAAAAAGAACATATAAACCCTTTAGTATTATCACTTATCATTCCTGTGCTACTGTTGTATTAATAATATGTCATAAATAAGTTTGTATTTCACTAGAGAAACAACAGAATGATAGTACAATCGGAAAAATTTAATAAATCTCAGTATGCTATTTTATAGTTGGTATAAAGTACTAATCTGCAATCTACAAGTCTTAATTCCCAATATACGAGTTTGAATTAGTTATCAATCACAAAACCAGGAATATCTCCAGAAAACAATGGTAGCAGTTCATACATACTTACTACCATGTTTTCCAACTATGGTCTGAAAACACTTTGGGCATAATCTATGCACAGATATATAGCTAAAATCCAATGACAAGTACTCTCACAAGAGACAGAAGTGGAGAAGATGTGAACAAAGAGGGGAAGTCCATGAAGAAACAGGCAGAGTTTTATGTGATGTACACAGGAGCCAGAGAATGACTGGAGCCACCAGAAGTCTGAAGAGATAAGAAAGGATTCTCCCACTAGAACTTCAGAGGGATCATGCCACTGCTGACACTGTGATTTTGGACTTCTGGCTTCCAGAAATCTGAAAATACATTTCTGTGTGTTAAATCATCAGATTAGTGGTAACTGGCTACAGTAGCCACTAATACAGTTACCAAGTCAAATGCATCTCACTTCTGAGATGACTCAAAAAGTATATTATGAACTCAACTGTGTTCCCCTAAAATTCATATGTTGAAGCCCTAATCATTAGTACCTTAACTTTGCCTACATATCTTTATATCTTTATATCATTAAACATTTTAGAATGGGTATTGTTAAGATCAAGCTTCCCAAGTCCCTCTACTTCCTCAAGTAGTACAGACAAAAAGAAAAGCAAGAAAAATGTTAAGTTGAAATCTCAACCCCAGGCTGGGTTTTCTTGAGTACAAACAAAATACCCAAAGTAAGAAAAAAATACAACATTCTATTATTTTTACATCCTTATATGCAAATTTCTGATCAATAACTGCTTGTCACACTGAGAATAAATTCATTCACTATTGCTTTAAGGGATAAATTAACTCTCCTATCAAAATATGATCTAGAGAAAGGATGGTATGTTAAGTGGCTAGAGACAATTTGGGTACACAAAACACACTTGGACCAACTACACAACCAAGTGTGCCAAAGCCCAGGTGGCATCCAGCCATCCCCTGTTTAGAAAACTAAGTTTAACTTGAATTATTTAAGCACTGGATTTTGTCGTGATGCATTTTTCAGTGAATCGTGGGAGATGGAGAGAGTTTAGCCCAAAATGTTTGAATTGAAAAAACAGTTGTCCTCTGATTTAGAATTTCAAAGTAACCTTTGTTACAAATTCCTACATAATTGTTCTGTATCAAAATTAAACCTGCCACATTATCTATTCTGAGTCACTGATTGAATTAAGCTGCAGATTCCTTTTATTTTCCCTTCAATTTATGCTATCTATTTTTCAGGGTATATTAAACACCCCTATAATTCACAATATAAATGTCACAATAACTGAGGAGAAAATATGAGCTTTCAATAAACCATCAAAGCATGTTCTTGATTTAGAAATCCCAAAGGGCCTATGTCTTCAAAGGAGATTTGTTCTCCACTTATAAACCTCATTTGTATACATTTAATTGTGATCTCATTCTCTATAAAAGAAAGTGTTTCATTGGCTCTTATTTCCTTCTGACGTTTCATCCCTTTTATTAGTATTCTTGGTTCCTACTTTGCAGCCTTCAGGGATGTTCAAACTAGAAAAGTGCTTTGTTTGTATTGTAGGGATGGAGGTGGGAATGAAACTGTTCTTCAGTTCTGAAACTCCTCAGTTTTAAGAAAGGAAATAAAAACTTTCAAAAAAGATAGTTGAATACATTGTCAACCTTGCCTAGTGCTATTAGGTTTAGTGTAAGAACTGCTCATAATTATTTAGAACAGTACTCAAAACTATGACAGTAAAACTAGCTTTGCCAAATTTATCATAGGCTACTACAGGCTGAGACACTGGCACAATTTCGAAGAAATCCACATGTGCTAATATGAACTAGGAATTTTTGTAATTCTTATCATGCCTTTTGGGGAAAACATTCTTTCTAATAAAAAGATATGTCATTTTCCAATTTAAAAAATATTTTATAATTAAACTTTTCTCTTTTATCTGTGTGGGAAACCAACTATCAGTCATATATTTGAATCTTAAGAACAACAAAAATAAAACAATTTAGCTGGAAAGCCAGGGTCTCAAACCAAAAATGACCTTTGTAATATTATTGCTCCTGCTTATTTTTATTTTTATTTATTTTTATTAAATTTATTGGGGTGACATTGGTTAATAAAATTATATAGGTTTCAAATGCACAATTCAATAATACCTCATATGTATATTGCTTTGCATGTTCATCACCTAAATTTAAATTTCTTTCCATCACTATATATTTGACCCCCTTTTTAAAATATATTGCAATACATTGCGACACTGTTTATAACATATTACATGAGTTTATAGCTGCCAGTTATTGATCAGAAATTTGCATATAAGGATTGAAATATTTTTAAATAAAAATTAACCAAAAATTATAACCTTTTGTAAATTCTCATGACCGACCCTCGTTAATAGCAGATATATTTATTTTTAAAAGTTTTATAAATTTTGAAGTCATCTTTATTCACAAGTTGCCAAAAGAGATGTAACTCTGTTTTGTTATTTAGCTTTATCTGATTAACAGTCCTATTAGTAACTAATGCTCAAGTAACACTTTTAAAAATCTATTATTTGTCATATCCAACTACTCATTACTAGTTAAAAGATAATTCATTTCAGGAATGAATCCTAATAGATACAATTATCATCAATTATCAAAGATATTTGGTCATTTGGCCAAGGCTAGAGCTATGATCTGAATCTGGGCTTCTCAGATTTTAAAGTTCTTTCTGCTGTTGCCTCTTTCTAAGGAAAAGACAAATCAATTAGTGTTTACTTGATTGTATGCGCCCTAATAAAATCACCAGAGCTAAACATTAACTTAGAGAAAAACACTAATATTTACCCAACATATAACTGAAAAAGAATGTGTAATACTTCAAAGTTCATTAAGAAATAGCAATAGTTTTAAAAGAAGATAATTTCATTAGAAGTGTAGAAATTTAGAGATAAAACTTGAAGAACAAGGAGCAAAGTTAAAATTGCACATGAAGGGATTTACAAAGGCTATATAAAAAGATAAATTAGGCCTGATTCTATCTACTTTTCTTGGGAATAAGGGGATCATGACAGTGTTCAAGCAGCTCCCTTTGCATATGAAGACCTCAGAAAGTCTGGGAGAAAGCACTCTAAACACCAGTGGAAAGCTTTAAGAGGCTTAACACTTCTGAGAGAATTCCCTCACTTTAAGAAGCTGGTTAACAGTTTTCATTAGAAGACAAAAATTCACCTAACAATCTGAGATTAGTTGGCATTAGCAGCATGTATTGAGTCTGCATGCAAAATATAGAAAAGAGGAAAGTACTATGCCATGTCTATTTCTTAAGACTTAGGAGAAGTCTGTTCTATAATCTGACAGGGCAGAACTGAGCACATACCACTACCTGTACCTGATTCAAATTGCTCCCTAAAAATGTTCCATTGAGGCAAGAATACTTGCCATTCCACAGCAACCAAAGGGATGGAGATTTTAGTTATTTGAACTAGAGAATTAAATTATTTTTGTAGCGCAGAATCAGGTATTCCTCAGAAAGAAGACACTGTAGAAACTATGATAGTGGCAGAAAATAGAGACCTCAAACTGTAGTGACCCAAGAATAAGATAAAGACAGAAGGCTGTATTTTCTCTTAAAGCTGATAGTAAGGATTGCTAGTATCAGAATAATTAATGAACATTTTGACTGGAGAAACCCAAAGTATTTTAAGAAAAATGAATATTTCAGCTGAGACAATTAGGAGTGGTGACTGGCTCATTGCAAAAGAGTCTCAAATATTCTAGATATTAATTTATGTTCCAAGGAGTATCAGTAATATATGTATGTGTGTGTATGTATGTATATATATATATATATATATATATATCTTTTTCTCATCAGCCTGAGTAGCTTTCAAAAAGAATGTAACATTTCTGAAAACTCAAAAGCAGGAAACATGGTCAAAGAGTAAAATCCCAAAATGTGTTAATTCACTTTCCTCTAGGTTCTTTGACCTCATGACCACAGTCTCTATTTTGTCCTCTGTTCTATATCTTTGTACTGAGCTCACTCTGCTAGTTCACATTCCACTTAAATGATCCAACTGTAAGTTCAGATTTATATTATCATCATCAGATTCTACACAAAAGCTCACTTTCCAAATGTCCCAGTGTCAGCTATGCGTGATGCAAAATTTATTAATCTAATGTTCAGATCACCACAGTTTTTGACACTAAAATATCAGCATTTATTTTGAAATCCCGTCAAAGAACCAAAGCATCATTCTAACCTAACAGTACAGGGCTCTCTGACATTGAAAAGCAAGAGCAACTTTTCTTCATTTTCCATAGCATGAAGCATGGCAACTTTCACCAACTGAATAATATGAATTTAAAGTCAGTCATCTAAAAACATTTCTAAATCTGATTCCATTTCAGAGTGAGAAATTACAAAAGACCTCCTCCTTCAGGAATCACACAGTGTTTGACTTACAAGGCAAAAATAAAGTAGCTTGCACTCTTTACCCTACAAGAAAACAAAATGGGGGGAAAATCATACACAAAACACTTTAATGTAGTATTTTACGCACTTTGCCCACCCCCACCCCTCACCCCCAGAAAAACTAGCTGAAAGACTAAATGTTTGTTCCATACCAGGCTATCATGCTTCTTTGACACGACTAGTGAAAGGAGGAATGATTATTTGTGTGTGATTACTATATATATGAATATATCTGAAGAGGCTAATTTGTAACCTGCTCACATTTCCTTACACTGCACATGTGCAAATGAGCACATATTTCCCACCCAGGAGGTCAAGGCAGAATTTGGTGCTGATTTGGTTCTGTTTTATAGACCTTGCATCACCGAAAATCTTAACTCAGCCAGTCACCTGACATCTTATAGACACATTGGGCTGTTTTTGTTTGATCTAGAGCTTGGAATCATGTTGCTTCCAGGACCAGTTCAAGTGTTCTTGTTTTATTTGTAAGCATTCTATAATGAGTGAATCATTGAGCAGGATATTACCTAAATAACAAAAATTCAGAACCAGCTTCCAGCTTTGTATTGCCAATTAGCATCTTTATTAACAACTTTACCAATTAGTAGAGAAACACATTTACATAGATGTAATGATATTTTTCACCCATGGTATATTTTAGAAATAGTAATAATTGGAGTTAACAATAACGATGATAAGGTAAAAGTAAAATATTAATTGCAACAATTTTTTTAGAATGAAATTTTGCAAAAATAAACTCTTTGATCCAGTAATTCCATTACTAGGAATTTATCTTAATGAAATAGTTAGAATTCAGAGAAACATGGCAAAGTGAGAGATTTCCCCAGATCTCTCCTCTTGAAAAAAACAATAAGCTGAATATCTAAAACTCAATAAAAAACAACCAACCTGAACACAAGCACATCTTAGCATAGGATCTGAGCATAAGAGCTACCACAGGTCAGAACCCCAGGAGTCAGGAGGTACACTGGGAGAAACAAAGAAGCTATCTCTCATAGCCAGAGCTCCCTGCAGGAAGAGGAGGAGGAGAGCAGGTGGGGCAGTTTCCCTGAACAACCCTGCCTAAGAGAGCTCTGAGCTTCACTCGATGGAAGTACCCAGGGATCAGGGAAGAAGGCAGAGAAGTGGGGACAGCAGAGAAACAACAGTTCATTATTACTAACCATGGTTATGTGAGGCTGAGCCACAGCCCCCATATCCCAACCTAGAGGGCCCCTCACTCCATATCCTTCAAGACTGAACACCCAGGAGCTCCAGGAGAATCTGAGCAAACACTACCTAAAACTGTCACTAACACTGACAAAGACTGAGACTGATGGTAGCAAGTGTAATTGAATATCTATAAGGAAAAAAAAAAGGCATTATTGAGACTTTATATAAAGCAGGGATCCAAGAGGCTTAGACGCCACCAGCTGGAAACCAAAAGAAAAATGCCTTCTTTGCAACAGACTAAAGACAGACCTTTATATAATAAATCTTCTTTCTGCAAAGAAAAAAGAAAAAACAGAAAAAATAGAATATACTTCCATTAATGCCGAGATGGAGAAATAGTCTATTGAACACCATGAACGACCAAGATGACAAGTCAGCTGAGAAAGAAAGAGAAAAATTCCACAAAATAAGCTTAAAGACATAGAAATGTGTGACTTAAATGACAGAATTCAGGGTGACACTTCTGAAAAACCTCAGGGAGATCCGAAACAAATCATATCAACAATTTCAGGAATTGAAAAAACAACTAGATCATCAGAATGCGTTTTTAAGAAGGAGATTGAAACCTTCAAAAAGAACCAAATAGATCTTCTAGAGATGATCTGAAAGAGATGAAAAATGAAGTAGTAAGCTTGGTAAATAAAGTTGACTAAATGGAGAAAATGATCAGTGATATCGAAGACAAAACCTAGAAAAAAAAATCAGAAGAGAGAAACCAAAGAATGAAAAATGATGAAAGAGTAATATAAGAACTAGCTAATATCATCAGAAGAGGGAATATAAGAATAATGAGCATTCTTAAAGTGGAGGAAAAGGAGTAGAGATTAGAAAGCATTTTCAGACAAATAGTTGATGAGACTTTCCCAAATCTAAAGAATGAGCTGGAGCTTGGAATTCAAGAAATCAATAGAACACCCAATTATCTCAAACCCAAAAGGCCTTCTCCAAGACATATTGTACTAAAATTATCAAAAATCAATGACAAAGAAAGAATTCTCAAAGCAGCCAGGAAAAGGAAGATGGTAACCTATAAAGAAAAACCCATTAGATTATCCTCAGACTTCTCAGCACAAACCTTACAAGCCAGAAATACTGGAATCAAATATTCAAACTATTAAATGAGAGGAACTACTGTCCAAGAATAAGGTATCCAACTAAGCTCTCCTTTAGATATGAAGGGAAAATAAAGACCTATCCAGACAAACAAAAATTGAAGGAATTCTTCAATATAAGGCCTGCCTTAGAAGAAATACCGAAAGCGGTCAGATCTCCTAAAACAAAATGAAAAAAAAAAAAAAAAAAAAAATACATAACTATAAGTAAGGTGACTAGCAGGAAGAGAACAGGGCATTATAAGCTTAAACAAAAGAAGATATTTGCTGTAGCAAGATAATAATGAACATTCAGCAAACAATGACAGAAAAGGGGAGGATTCAAAGATCCAAATTCACAAAGAGGAATGGAGAAAAGGCACAAGCAGAAGAAAATGGACTGCTATATATATATAACTATCCTCCACATATTTGCAATGGTAACCACACATCAAAGATTCAGAAATAATGTATATAACTTAAAACAAGGACCAGAGGGAAAATCTAGAAAACTCACCAAAATAAGAAAATAAACAGACACACAAGGATAAGGAAACAATGGAAACGCCAAGCTACCAGAAAACAGAAGATAAAATATCTATGGGAAAACTTCATATTTAAATAATCACCCTAAATGTAAATAGATTGAACTCACCAATAAAAAGGCACAGAGTTGACGAAAACTAAAACCTAACCATATGCTGCCTCCAGGAGACACATCTTAATTCCAAAGATAAATATAGACTCAAAGTGAAAAGGTGGAAAATGATATTTCAAGCAAATAGCATTCAGATAAAAGCGGGAGTAGCAATACTAATATTGGACAAAATAGACTTCGAAATAAAAAAGATAAAGAAAGATACTGAGGGACACTTCATAATGATAAAGGGAGTCATATATCAAGAAAATATAACACTTATTATATTTATGCTCCCAATCAGGAAGCCCAGAAATATATAAAGCAACTATTAAACAGAACAAAAGGGAGAAACAGACCAAAACACTACTGTAGTAGCGGACGTAAATACCCCACTGTCAGTTACGGACAGATCATCCAAACAGAATATCAGTAAGGAAATAACATCCTTAAATGACACATTAAACCAACTGGACACAATTGACATTTACAGAGCCTTCCATCCCAAAACAGCTGCTTATATATTCTTATCTAGTGCACATGGAACAGTCTCAAGGATTGACCACATACTGGGACACAGAGATAGTCTCAACAAATATAAGAGGATTGGTATTATACCAACCATATTCTCTGATCATAATGCCTTGAAGCTGGGGATCAACTGTAAAAAGTAAAAGGAAAGAACAAATACATGGAAATTAAACAACATGCTACTGAAGAATGACTGGGTTAGAGAAGAAATAAAAAGAGAAATCAAGAGATACATAGAAACGAATAATAATGATAGTACAACATATCAAATCTTCTGGGACATGGTAAAAGCAGTAATATGAGGAATGTTCACATCATTACAAACCTATTTCAAAAAACAAGAATGAGCCCAAATAAACAACCTAATGCTTCACCTTAAAAAACTAGAAAAAGATGAACGAATGAAGCCTAAAGTCAGAAGAATGAAAGAAATGATCAAAACTAAAGCAGGATTAAATGAAATTGAAAACAAACAAACAAACAAAAACAATAAAAAAAATAAATGCAACAAAGAGCTATTTCTTTGAGAAGGTTAATAAAATTGACAAACCCTGGCTAGATTCACTAAAGAAAATAAATAAATAAAAACGAATGGACACAAATAAACAAATCAAGGATGAAAGAGAAGTTATGACAGACACTGCAGAAATACAAAGGATTATGCAAGAATGCTATGAAAAAGTACATCACACCAAATATAATAATCTAGAAGAAGTGGACAAGTACTTAGAAAGATACAACCTTCCTAGACTAAATCAAGGAGAACTAGAAAATCTAAATAGATCAGTCAGCAGTACGGAAATTAAAACAATTATCAAAAATCTCCCAAAAAGTAAAAGTCCAGGACCCAATGGCTTCACCAGTGAATACTACCAAACATTCAAAGATTTAATACCTATTCTCCTCAAACTCTTCCAAAAAGTCGAAGAGGAGGCAATACTTCCCAACTCATTTTATGAGGACAATATTATTCTGATACCAAAACCTGGTAAAGATAACACGGACAAAAAAAAGAAAAGAAAAGAAAAGTCGCTGTCTCTCATGAACACAGACGTAAAACTCCTAAATAAGATACTAGTGAAATGAATACAGCAACATATCAAAAAGATTATACACCACAATCAAGTGAACTTCATCCCAGAGGCACATGGATGTTTCAACATACGCAAATCGATTAATGTGATAGACAATTTTAAAAATAAGAATCATATGATCATATCAATGGATGAAGAAAAACCTTCGACAAGATACAGCATCCATTTATGATCAAAACACTTAACAAAATTGATATAGAAGGAAGGTATCTAAACATAATAAAGGCTATATATGACAAACCCTCAGCCAACGTTATACTTAATTGTGAAAATCTAGAAAAATTTTCTCTAAGATCAGGAACAAGACAAAACTGTCCACTATCACTACTCTTATTTCATATAACATTGGAGTTCCTAGCAAGTGCAATCAGGCAAGAGAAAGATATAAAAGGCACCTAAATAGGAAATTAAGAATTCAAACTGTCACTATTTGCAGATGACATGGTTCTCTCTAAAGAAAACCCTAAAGACATCACAAGAACACTACTAGAAACAATAGCAAATACAGTAAAGTTTTTGGATACAAAATCAATGTTCAAAAATATAGTGTTCCTATACTCTAATTATGAAGTGTCAAAATAAGAAGTGGAAAAAATAATTCTTTTTACGATTGCAACAAAAAGAATAAAATACCTAGGAATTAATTTAACAAAACATGTGAAGGATCTATATAATGAAAACTATAAAACCCTCTTAAAAGAAATTGAAGAAGATACCTAAAGCATTATACAGATTTAATGCAATCCCCATCAAACTCTCATCAGCATTTTTTAAAGAAATAGAACAAAAATCAGATTTGTATGGAAGCACAAAAGACCCTGAATTGCCAAAGTCATCTTGAGAAAAAAGAACCAGGCTAATGGCATCACACTGTCTGACTTCAAATTATACTACAAAGCGAGAGTAATCCAAATGGCATGGTATTGGCAGAAAAGCAGACACTAAGACCAGTAGAACAGAATCGAGAGTCCAGAAGTAAAACCATGTTTGTACAGGCAAATAATTTTTGATAAAAAGTCAAAAACATACAGTAGAGAAAAAAAAAGCCTCTTCAATAAAAAGTGCTGGGAAAACTGGAAAATCACCTGCAAAAGAATAAAACTAGACTGTTGTCTATCATCTCACATCAAAATTAACTCAAAAGGGATTAAGGACCTGAATGAAAGACCTGAAACAATAAGTTGCAGACAAGAAAACATAGGAACTAAACTCATAGATCTTGGATTTAAAGAGGATTTTATGAATTTGATCTCAAAGGCAAGGAAAGTAAAAGCAAAAATAAATGAATGGGACTACATCAAACTGAAAAGCTCCTGCTCAGCAAAATAATCCGTCAACAAAGTAAAGAGACAATCATCCGAATGGGAAAATATATTTGCAAGCAATGCCTCCAATAAGGGCCTAATATCCAAAATATACAAAGAACTCATACAATTCAATAACAACAACAATTACAACAATAAAAGCAATCCAATTAAAAAATGATCAGAAGACCTGAACAGACACTTCTAGAAGACATACAAATGACCAACAAACATGTGAAAAGATGCTCAAGATCGCTAGCTATTAGGGAATTGCAAAACAAAACCAAAATAAGGTACCATCTCATACCTATTAAAATAGCTGTTATCAACAGGATAAGTAATAACAAGTATTGGAGAAGATGCGGAGAAAAAGGAACCCTCATATATTACTGTTGGGACTGCAAATTGGTACAGCCACTATGGAAAACACTATGGAGGTTCCTCAAAAAACTAAGGATTGATCTACCATATGATCCAGTAATCCTTCTAGTGGGTATATTGAAACCCATATTGAAAAGACATTTGCACACCAGTGTTCACAGCAGCATTATTCACGGTGGCCAGGACATGGAAGCATCTGAAGTGTCCTACAATAGATAATTGCCTAAAGGAGTTGTGGTACATATATACAATGGAATATTACTCAGCCATTAGAAGAGACGAAATAGTGCCATTTGTGACAACATGGATTAACCACGAGATAATCATGCTAAGAGAAATAAGCCAGACAGAAAAAATTGAAAATCACATGAGATCACTTATATGTGGAATATGATCCTAAAAGCAACACACAAAGAGGACAAATAAACAGACTCATGGACATAGACAATAGACTAGTGATTACCCGAGGGTGGGCGGGGTGGGGATAATGGGAGAGGTAGATGGGTAAAAAGAGTCAAATATGCGGTGACAGAAAGAAATCTAACTATGGGTGGTCAATGCACAATGTAATGTATATATGCATACTTTACTGTTGAATTATACTCCTGAAACTTACTGGATTTGTTAACAAATGTCACCGTAATAAAAAAAAAAGGAAAAAAGTAATTAGTGATGCAGATAATAACATACAAATAACAAGGATCTTCGTGGGACTGTGGATAATGGTGAAACAACACAAACCAACTCAATATCAGACATTAGATAGCAAATTATTGTACTTCCATATATTAAGCTAATATTCAACCATTAAAATCAAGAAAATTAAGGATAGAAATATTCTTATTATAAAACATTAATATTATTTATATACATTGTATATAAATGTTATGTATGCAATGCAGTGTATAGTATCACATTGTAGGAGATCGGAATATGCCACCCCAAAATATTCCTGTTTGACATAAGGATTATTTTAGGTATACTGTCTTGAAAAACAGCAGACACAAGTAAGCTTTGAAAATAGACTATAAATTAGGAAAATTTAAATCAATAAAGCAAATATCCATCTGTAAGGTGTCTCTCCTCAGTACTAGGAGGAAAAGGATGACACTAAATCACAAGAGACTCTCATCAGTGGAGAAGGCACCAACTGAAATCTGCATAACACACGTACCCTTGTTTACTGTACTTTTCCTGGTCACCTTTCCATAATTTACCTATCCCAAATCCTTCTTCCTTTGTTTTAGGTGAAGATGTTATATAAGCCCAAATTCTAGCCACCTCCTTTGAGTTACTCATCCTTGAGTTTCTCTTAAGTATATATAAGATATATACATTAACAAACCACTGTTTTAATTTGTGTTTGTTTTTCTCTTGTTAATCTGTTTTTTTGTTACAAGGATCATAGCTGAGAACCTACAAGAGTAGAAGAAAAATGTTTTCCCTTCTCTATAACATAAAATTACATAATATAAAGTTTGGTTAATTAACAAGGCGTAGTTTTCTTATAAAGCTTCAATAACATGTGACTTCCTGAGCAGTCATAGATTTTAGGCCAGCTTCAAAAAGAGACCAACGACAATAGACTATTATGAGGATAATATGTTGAAACTAGTCACATGTTCCTCTCTCAGGTTCAAGTGGCTTTTAACAACTGATTTCTATTGGGGCTCCAGACACCAATTTTGATCCATACCAGGGTTCACAATATTGAAAGGATGTGGTCAAGTTCATGGTTGTTAAACTCAGCCACAATCACAGAAAATGGCTTCCATTAGAAGTTGGCAACGTATCTGGCTCACAAAAAAATTCAAATTATTTTTTTCTAAGCATGCCCAAATTAATATCATATCAATTTTTATAAAGAATTACTTACAAAATAATAGATATTGCTCATTAAACTATTTTAATATCCTAAACCACATTTTAAATATTCTAAGAAATTATATTTAAACCCAAGTTCCTTTAATATAGAAATATCTCAGTATTATAATTAGCCAAATTTTACTTTGTGAAATACACACCCAAAATATATGAACAAAGACATATGGAAAACTTACGTAAAAGAATCCAAATGGTCCAGATATATAGGGCATTTTCATTCCCAAGAGACACTTGACTTGTGAAGTCATGACGTGTGTGGCAGCCCCAGTTGTCATCGCACTGATCACAGGCTCCGTAAGCAGAAATGTAGCACTGCCCATTTGTAGCACAAAGATAGCCACCTAAGAGGACAAAGGAAAATAAAATTTCCAAAAGTTCCTAGTGGGATTAATATCCGACCCATTTTCATCTTTCATTTCACACAGACATAGAGAACTGATGTGAAATGGGTTTCTAAAATTTTACATATTTAATATCTTGAGTTTTCTTGAGAATATCACCAGGTTTCAAGACTCTAGTTGTTATTAGATATAATATAAGTGCTTTAATTAAAATTAACATGTAATTTTTTCCTAAATATTAACTTTTTTTTTCTTTTCCTAATCATACATGTTACCAAAAAAGGGGGGTGGGTGGAACTATGCTTAAATCAGTTAATATATTGGGCTCTGTGGAAAAAAATCAAATGTGCATTATCATATCCGTAATTTTAAAAATATCAAAAGGACATGATTTACTACTTTACACCTACTAAGCTTAAAACCTCAAAAACATTGAGAATAAAAAGCTTTTTTGAGTTTCTCCCAGGTTTTGAGAAGAGGAAACATACTGTTTTGACTAAAGATTCTGTCAAGTAGCTCTAACGGGCCGATATTAATAAGATGATATTAAGACTTATTTGTATACTGAGAAGAGCAAAAGACGAAGATAGGTTAAAAGGATATGTCTTAAGAAACACAAGAATCAGTAGAAAATTTAAACATTTCCTTGTTATGACTGTAAACTCAGTCATAGGAACTGCAAAAAATAAAATTTAATATTTTGAAATTAACATTAAATTACATTCATGAATATCCACACTGGAAAAAGGACATAAAATGGCTCATGTTTATATATTCTCTCAATGCATTAATTACAATATTTAAGTTAAGTCTTAAAATTCTTGTTGGAAAATAAGATTATTAAGGAAATCAGAGTAAAGAATAGCAATGAGATTTCCTCTTATCAAGAGGTCACAATGATAAAAATGAAAAGCGAAAGTGCTATCTAGTACCATCACAGCCTAAATTGCAAAATATATAATTTCTATGATATGCATTGTTCCTTTACCACAAGTAATAATGCTCTGAATTCATATTAGAATGAAGTAGCCTGGGTTCAAATCTGAAAACTTAAGTTCTGATCCTGACTCCAACACATCTAGCTTTGTGACTACAGAAAACTTATTGAAATTTTCTGAGCCTCATCATCATCTACAAATCATTTGTGATGTTCGTGCTATCTTACAGAACTGTTGTAAATTAAATGTGAAATAATATATGAAAGAGCATTGAAACTTGTAAAATGTGCAACATATGTGATGCACTAAGAACATCATGAGGAGTCATAAATATTTACCCAGTATGAAAAAACAACCACCAGCTTTGAAAATGTAGAAAAGGCCGTACCACATTTTCCAATTCTGGAAAACTTGAAAGATTCATCAGTGCAGAAAGAAATGGATTTGAATAGTTTGCAATTTAGTAGCCTCCTTTTATTCAGTATGTAATAAAGGAAATAATGTGGATTGCCAATGGAGAAATCAGGCAATCTGTTTCTGTTAGCATGGGCAGCCAAAGCAGCAACTTCTGTTACTAGCATTTTTTTCAGAAACTGTGTTGGTTTGTCAAAGTAGAAATGTCCTGAGAAAAATGCCCAAACAAATGTTATAGATACAAATGGAAAACACTGATCTTCTTGGCAACTCTTGATTCATATAGTCTGTTGATTTTCATCCTTAACATTGAAAAACATTGAACCAATTTTTCCCAACCGTATCTCTATTTGTAAGTTCATGTCAATTTATATATTAATTCTTACTGACCATGAGGATGAAATTAGCATGTTACTGAGGTAAGATGAATACCAGAGAGGTGGAATTTAATTTCAGCTAAATACAGCATACAAACAATCCAAATCTTTGAGCTGTGAAACCTGTTTCTTAAAAAGAATTTTATGCATACACGGAATGTTGGAAAGTTCTTATCTGTATGCCAAGAAATCTTATCTTTATTTATTTTGAAAAGCAAACTGTTGGGAGTTCTTGTATAGACCATCACCATTTTACCTTCTGCTTTTGTTTCCTAAATTCTAGCACTTACGTAGAGGGGTTAATGATTTGTCATGCCTGAGAAACAAAGTTCACCTAACCTGAAGTGAGTAACCAACACTTTCAGCTAACCACTATCTTCTAATAGCAGCTTTATGTCATCTCCACAACCTGAATGTTACAAAGGGAAGGGACCAGGAAAAGTACAAGATACAAAAGAGTTTGACTATTTCAAATGTTGAGAATATGGGTATCTACCTTGCAACAGAAACCAGAAAAGATGATGTACCCTCTTTTAAAACTTATCCAGACTTTAAGTGTTTTTGTAATATTCTACTTGTACACATTTTTATGCTTTAAAAATAATCGTTCCAGCAAGGGACTAATCCATAAAATAGGGAATTCTGACTCTGAAAGATCAAGAAACCCCTTAAGACCTTATTTCTAATACAAAGACATGTGAAGGATGGTTGTAAACATGTGAGATTTAACTGAAGTGAAATTACTCTCTTCTGGATGATGGCATTTTCCACAACGTAAGACAATGGCAAATATTTTAAGAAGAGGAAAGAGAAAGAGGAAGAAAAGAGGAAAAAAAAAGGAAAAAGAAGGAGAAGGAGAAAAAGGAGAAGCAGAAATTAAAGAAATCTTCTTTCCCCACCACCTAAAGTTCAACATTTTATCCACATCAAAATTAGGGATTTAATATACAGAGGCTAACAAACACAGCTTAAAGGAAGAAAATACCTATGCAATACAGGCTTTGTAAGAGGGGCCAACAGATAGAACTGTGGTTTCCAAGTTTATCTTGAAACTTAAATATGTGAAATAGAGGTCCTTCTAGAATATTTTGCTTGGAGGCTCGGTATTTAAATTTTAGACCAATGTTAAGGATTCTTTTAAGTTAATGACTTAATAAACAGCCACATAAACTCATTTTACTAATAATAATGATGATAATAATTCTGATCTGGCTAGCCAACTCCCCAAATTTGGCCATGCAATTTTATGAGAAATTTGTAGTTTGTAGTGTGGATGAAAAAATTTATAGTTTGTAGTGTGGATGAAAAAAAGGCCACATAAACCTGACAAGCTCAGCGAAGGCAAGCATGGGGAGTCCTACAAACTCAGAAACTGAAAGTAACCACATAGGTTGGTCAGAACATAAAAGTTTCTAAAAGCAGATCGTGGTGGGTAGTCACATCCTGGACCTGCAGCCCTCTTGGCAAAGGTCAATTTTTACCTTAGGTAAGCCTGTCTATTCTCTTTTCGTATCTAAGATAACATACTGTTGGAATGTCTTTTTTCCAGACTCCTCAGGGAACAACCCACTGCACCGGAGCAAGAGACCACAGAATCCCTCATGGTTATCTTATCCCCCACATACCATCTCTATGTGTTGTAAATGTTAATTATTAACTCTCCTGTACCCACCAGTGTAAAAGAAGTGTATGTCCCTCCCTTCATTTTACTTTTCATCTAATCCCAGATATTTCTTCACTTTGCTTTCTCCTGCCTCCCTAATCTGCTACCAGTTGATTTCACATAACCCTCTTTATGTCTCCTCCTTTGATTCCAATGTATAAAATAAGCTGCAAAACTGCCATTATCCAGAACAGTTTCTTAATCCACTGAGATTTTGCTTCCTGGCAACTGTCGTCAGCTTTGCTCAAATAAACTCATTAACATTCTCTATAGGTTTGGACATTTTTTACATTGACAGTAGTAATGCTGATGTTCTTGGCTAATGCTAAAAATCAGGCAGACATTGTTAAGGTTCACCAATACACTTCTATAAACACTAAGTGAGCTTTATAAATAGAATATGTTTCAGATTTCAGGCTACTTTTAGAAATGAACTTCAAATAGTGAAAAAAGAAAAAGGGAATAGCAAAAAAACTATACTACCTAAGTAGATGGAATACAGCATTCATTTTGGGTTTTGTCAGTTTATCTGCAGTCTGGCTCTTATATTATACCAAATTATTTATTTATTCATTCAATGAGTATTTATTGACTATCTCCTACGGGCTAGGGAGAGCGTTGTTGCAAAATACAGAATGGTTCAAAAGATTGTATAAAGAAAGTTGTAATGATGATGTTAGGAGGAAGGAATGTTGACAGGGGCATTAAGAACTACAATGTAGGTGGCACTAGGAAGGAGAAGCTGTTTGGATAAGGGCTAAAATGCTAAAAGCCCCGTTTTGTTTGCTGAGGAGGGTATTCAGGGTTGAGGAAGAGAGTTAAATTGTTTATAACAATAGGAGAACAACTGAGTGCTACATAAGGATATGCCAGAAAAGCTTCTGTATTACCAGAGGACTTGGGAGGAAAAAAATGTCTAATGGAAACCTATGAAGTTACCTGCCATGGAATTCAGAATATAAAAACCTCTTCCATATTATTCAATGATAAAAAGGAATGAGCTATCAAGCCATGCAAAGACATGGATGAATCTGAAAATGCTACATACTGCAGGATTCCATTCTATAGACAAAATTATAGTTAGTAAGGAGAACAGCAGTTGCCAGGGACTTGGGAGTGAGAGAATGAGTCATAGGTGAAACATAAGAAATTTTTAGGATGGCAAAACTATTCTCTATGACACTGTAATAGTGGTTACAGGATACTGTACATTTGCCAAAACTCAAAGATCTTTACAACACAAGAGTAAACCTTAATATAAGCGAATTAAAAAAAAAAATTGAATGTCAGGAGATCCTAAATGAAATGCAGAATGTGACAGTGAATCTGACAACAAGAGTTGTGTTTACTCTCTCCGTCAAGTTTTGCCTGTTCCAGAGTTTCATTTAAATAAAATCATGTAATACATAGATTTTTCAGACTGGCTAAATGTATGAAGCAACCTGGGTGGCAAAAAATGTGCCAATATAAATAATTTTGGAAGTAAGTCTGTAAAACTAAAGAAATATTGTACACTAGTTGATAAAGTTGTTTCCCATGGAGGTAGCAGTTAACAATTCTGAAACCACTATACATATACACTGAAATTGAAAAATTAAGTAAATGGATGATGGATGGTGGGAGCGAGGTTTCTCACTATTGACGAAGTTACAGACTCTCCAATATTGGTAGGTTACAGACAAGCAAGGGGAGAAGGCTAGAATGATCCATATGGTAATGGATTAGAGTTAGAGACATCAGTAGAAACTCACGTTTAGCTTAATATAGATGAAGATAGATACATATAGATATCTATATAGATATGTTTAATGTAGAGTGGAGGCAAGAGAACTAAAATGTTAAATCAATCTATATTCAGAGACTCCAATATGCTCATCAGCCCTATAGCCAGACCACGAGGAAACCTGCAGAACAAAGGAAAACTTCTGCTGGGATTGCTAACAAACCTTTCCCCACACTGTGAAGGAAAAACACAGTCTTTAAATGGTGCCCTACACAAAATAAAATAATTCATTCCTTATAGATAAAATCATGGGAAACCTATGGTTCAAAGGCTAGGAATTGCCAGCAGACCTTTCATGCTACATATTCTTACCTTTTCTTGCTACATACTCATCGTTTTTCACTGTAATTCCTGTGAATAAAACTAAGAATGATGTATAAAATGTATTCCCCAACACTCAGAGCTTTTTTCCTTGTGTTGGCCTTTTTTCTTATCTTAGTTTTTTGTGGTTTTTTTGGCTTTTTGTCTTTATTTGTCTTTGCTTTTCCCTTTCTCTAATAAACATTCCTTTTGACTCTAATTTTGAAGTGTGTTTGAATTCTTTCTTATGCTAAGCCAAGAACTCTTTGTGCAGAGCTTGAGTTCCCCCACTTGGGGGAATTTACCCTATCCTGCATCATGTTTACACACATGGGTTAATATACGCACATATATTCCCTTGCTCCATCAGTTGAAATCGACTAGAAGCAACAACACCCCAGCATTAATGATAACACCTGGTGCCCAGACCTTGATTTCTAATATCATTCTCCAATAAGAGGAACTGGGAAAAACTGACTCTAGGTCTGGGACAGGAAATATACACTATAAGCCTGGATCATCTTGTAATGCCATTAAGAAAGGAAATGCTTCAAAAACGAACAAACAAATGGGAGTATGTTAAGGAGGGACACAGGGGCCAACTGAAAGAGCTCTCAATGGCCAAAGCTAGAAAAATTTGAGAAACAACGTTAATAAAGTACTATTATATTATAACGCCAAGGATAAAATAAATACCCTAGGGTTCATACTGATATAAATGATTAATTAAATTTTTAAAAATCAAAGTTTGGAAAATCCTGTATAGAATTCCAATAATTTAGTAGATACTCCCTACTCCTTTTCTTAACTACTCAATTAACATAACTCCCACCTCTTAAGTGTAGGCAGTGCATATTCTTTTATTAAAGAATATAGTATTAAAAAAGGGGGGTGGGAGGAAATAGAGTAACTTCACATTAGAGAAACCTGATAAACACTAGTCCAGCCAGGTGATCAAGGATAACAGTGGTAAGTTATGTTGATAGTCTATGCTCTTAATATGATGTGATGAGAATGCCACTCTACCACTCTAGTCTCCCACCTAAAAATCCATAACCCCAGTCTAATCATGAAAAAAAAAAAATGAGACAGATTCCAACTGAAGGACATTCAACAGAATACCAGATCAATGGTCCTCAAAACTGTCAAGATCATCAAAAATAAGAAAAGTTTTAGAAAATTTCACACTTAAGAGCAGTTCAAAGGGAGACAGGCCAAAAAAAAGAAATGTAATGTGGTTTACAGGATGTGATCCTGAAACAGAAAAAGAACATTAGGTAAAAATTAAGAAAATCTGAATACAGCATATGAACTTAATTAATAACAATATATCTATCTGGCTCATTAATTGTAACTAATGTATCATACAAATGTATGATATTAATAATAGGGAAAACTGGAGATACGGGGGATGTGTGTGACAACTCTGTGTGCTATCTTTGCAACTTTATTGCAAATCTAAAATTATTATAAAACAAAAATGTGTGTAGAAAAAAGAAGGAAGGAAGGAAGGAAGGAAGGAATGAAGGAAGGGAAGGAAGGAAGGAAGAATGAAGGAAGGAAGGAAGGAAGGAAATGTTGAAAGAAAGAAAGAAAAGAAAGAAAGAAAGAAAGAAAGAAAGAAAGAAAGAGAAAGAAAAGAAAGAAAGAAAGAAAGAAAGAAAGAAAGAAAGAAAGAAAGAAAAGAAAGAAAGAAAGAAAGAAAGAGTTGAAAGAAAGAAAAACGAATAGCTGGAATAGCTGAATGGAAGGGACAGGTTGAAGGAAGGAAGGGGCTGAAGGAAGGAATGAAGGAAGGAAGGAAGGAAGGAAGGAAAGAAATTCTCCTTTACATCTCCCATACTCCCATAGAATCTTCAGGTAAGGCTACTTTTTTCCCATTATGTGTGCTGTACATGAGAAGTTCCTGAGTCCTGCCTACATGGGCACAGAGGAAAAGAAGGGCTCTCTATAAGGAGCTCCAGAGAGTTGGGTTTCAGAGATATGATGTGTATGCAAATAACCATAACAAGACAAGTATGCACACATATAAAAGAGAGGAAAAGAAAATATATCATTATTTTTCAATGGGAGAAGGGAACACTACTGAATAAGAGTAAAATTGTGCCTTGACACTTAAAGAGGAATCTAAGAGAGTGAAATTATTAGAAAGCATTCTAGAAAGAGGAAAGATTATAAGCATAAAGCAGGACAGCAAAGGACATATTCAAAGAACACAGGGTTGCTAGTTTAAAAGGAGCACAAGTAGCCAGAAAATTGTAATAGAAAATAAGCAAAACATTTTGAAATCAGAATATGGAGTAAAAGTAGTAAAAAGTAAAAAGGGGGTTTTGCAGCAGTGACATCACTCTTACATGCATTTATTAAACTCTTAATTTTATCAAGAAGTATGCTGCACACTGGCTTATAAATCATAGCTGTGTTTTGGTAGGATTAATGTGATGATAGAATGTGGAACAACTCACCATTTTAAAAAGTAGTATAAGAGGAGTAGCTAAAGGAATAAGCCCCTAAACCAGAAACATCAGGGTTGGAGACACAGAGATGAGCCAAGTGTTGGATTATGCAGTAGGCAAACTGGTCATATGCTTAGGAAACAAACACAATTTATATTTTTTTTGACTTTTTTTTTCTATTGAGGAGTATATCATAAATTCACTGGACTTAAGAACTATTTTTATTTGTAATTACATGGTTGAAGGGGACACCATAATCTTTTCAGTTCTCTGGCTTTCGTAGAAAAGAAATAAATAACCTCTCATGCAAGAAGCCTTGGGAACAAAACTGCCAGGAGTAGACAATGATTGGATTCTCCTGCCTTCCTTTCTGTCTCAGATAAAGAAAACAAAGTTGTAAAATGAGATGATTGGAGCACGATATTATTAAGCTTTAGAGGAGTAAAGAGTGGCAGGAGTGATTGTATTTTGATTTTTCATCAGGTGAGGGCTCGGGGACAGTTTTGGAAAGAGGTGGGAGATTTCATTGACTAGGTCTCCATGTTTGCACTGGACAGATGTGACAAAATACATGACAAATTGTAAGATTATAATGTATTTTCTTACTCTTTTTTCATTAAGAACTGTGCTACAATTTAAACAGATACAGACATATTCTCTATTCTAGTAGGGGATAGAAAGAGAAAATGATAATTTAGAAAGGGTAAAAACAATCTCAATTTAAATTTAATTCTTTAATAAAGTGATACCACTAACATTTAATTGACTTTTTTCCTATTCAAATCATCAAACTCACATTTATTAAATACCAGCTGCTGAAATTATAGAAATAAATAGTCTCTGTCATACTGAGACTCACAACCCAGAAAGGAAAGCAAATATGTAGAAAATATTTCTCGGCAGATCGAGAAATCCTGTGCAGGAGCAATATTTTATTCAAGAAAGTGGGGGGAATCACTCATAACCATGTTTAAAGATATCAGAGAATCCCCTATTTAGATCTGCATTTGGTTTCTATCTACTTGCAGATATAAGACTGCGTTTTCAGAATGCACCAGTACAGTAACACAAGGCTCTAAACACACCCAGGTGCGTCTCCCCATGCTTGCCCATATATTAGGTCACAGGAAAACATTAGTAAATTAGACAATGTAGAAAAGTACTTACTTGTCACAATGCAATAACACTAGCAATTATTAACAAAATTGAAAAGCAAAAAAGATCTATTCATTTGGAAATTTAAAGCCCTTTTTCTAAACAATTGGGTGAAAGGGGAAATACAAACTGAAATCACAAAATTTCTGAAAAACAGTGAAACACTCACTACCTTATAGTGAAACACTATCAAAATCTATAGAAAGCATTTCAAACAATGAGCATAGAAAAATTCATAGCACTAAATGTTTTTATCAATAAAAATGAAAAAGTTATAATGTATTGAAAATTCCAGTTCAAAAGCTAAAAAAAGAACAAAGAAACTAAAAAAAAAAAAAATAGCCAAGAAAGGAATAATAAAGATAAAAACAGAAGTAGGAATATAAAAAAGTAGACCTACTATTTCAAATCTTGAAATTTTAAAAAAGAATTAACAAAATAGACAAACTACCAGTTAATCTGACCAAGGAAAAAGAAAAAATATATACAAAAATAGAAAATGGCAAAGAGTAAAACATTAAAATAAGAAATTGATTAAAAATAAAAGACAGTACTTTAAAATCTTACATACAAATAAATTTGAAAAACTAGATACAAAGAATAATTGTCTAGGACATTCAGACTTTAAACTGACTAATATTTATAAAAGAAATAGAGAGATTTTCAAGAATTTACCCCCCAAAAGAGTGCAGAGAACCTACAATTTCAGTGGGAGAGCCTTTAAAGGAGGTTTATTCTACAAATCTTTCAAACACTAGTTGCTCCAAAAGTACTATACATTGCTTAAGAGCGTTGCAAAAGAGGATTAAGAAGGTAAAACACTGATAATTAGATCTAAAAAAAGACACCACCGAAGAAAAATGATACAAAACTACTAAATAATAAAAAAGTACTAAGTAAAAAATTAATAAACAGAATTTCAACTGTATTAAAAATAAAAAACATCATGACCAAGTGGTACTTATTTGAGCAATTTAAGGTTGGATGACTATTAGAAAATTTAATAATATAATATACTATATAATATATTTAAGAGAAAAAATCATATGATTATCTCTATGCATGTTAAAAAAAGCCCAGACTATATTCAATACTTTTTCTACATTCTACTAAAAACACAGAAATATAAAATAATAATTTCTTAATATGTTAAAATATATACACTTCATTCTTAAGGCTAGCATCTTCATGGAGACTAATGGCATTTTGAGTAAATTCAAGAAGAGGCAAGAATGTTCACTGTTTCCACTATTATTAACATTATAATAGAAGTATCACCTAATGTAATTGGATAAGAAATATCATAAGATATTAATTTGTAAAGAATTAAAAACATCTCTAGAAAATACTAGAGAATCAATGAACAGTAAAACTAATTTAAATAGTGAACTCAAGGTATCAGGATATATAATTAACACACAAAAATCAATAGTTTTCATAGATACAAACGATAATCAGCTAGAGAACATACTGGTAAAGAAATCCCCATTTACAATAGCAACAACGATGATTAAATACTTACAAAGAAGTTTGAAAAAAAGAGGAAATCCTATAAGAAGAAATATTCCTGAAAGACATAGAATTAGATTTGAATGAAAGAAAAGGCATCCCCGTTCTTGCATCAGAAAACTCTACATCATAAAGATTTTAATTTAACACAATCCTGTTAAAAATATCATTTTTTTTTTATCAACCAAACAAGTTGCTGATGAAGTTCATAAGGAAAAACAAACATGTGGAACTAGTAAGGAACACACTAAGAAATAAAAACTACAAAAGTGGACTAGTCCTACCAGATATTAAACCACATTATAAGTTTCTACTATAAGCCATACTATAGTTAAAACAGGGTGCTACTACCACAAGAATAGATATATGAACTAGCAGAATAGAATAGAAAATCCTGAGATAGATGTAAATAAATATGGAAATAACAAAGATAGCATCTTCAATCACGGAAGAAAAGATAGGCTTTTAAATAAATGCTGCTCGCACAACTGGGCAGCCACTTGGAAAAGACATAAAACTAGATCCATATCTCACAACATACATAAGAATAAACTCTACACTTATTTAGAAACTAAAAGAAAAAAATAGATATAATAAATAATCTTATAAATTTAAGTAGAAAAATATGATAAATGGTAAATTCCTTTAAAAACTCAGTGTAGAAAACGTTTTCTATGCTGACGCAAAATCCAGGGGCAATCAAAGAAACAATTCATAAATTTGAGTGCATAATTTTTCTAAAATTTTTATGATAAAATAAAGTCAAAGAACTGCCAAATTAGAAGAAAAGGTTTGCAACATATATCACAAATAAAGAGCTAATATCTATAATACATTAAAACTTAAAATTTAAGGGGAAAAAAAACCAAAAACTCCTATAGATAAATGGGTAAAATATATAAACAAATAATTTATAAAATTGATACAAAATTGTCTGAAACATATGAAAAGATATTGAACTTCATTCATAAATTACCCTTGAATATGAATTTCTCACCTACTTGACTGGCTAAAATTTAAAAATCTGACAACAGTAAAAAGGTATGAGGGCTATTTTTATGAGCTGACTTGGAATGCTTTCCAGGATGTACTGTTAAGTGAAGAAAAGAAAATACAAAAATGTAAGAAAGAAGAGCAAAGAAGAAAATGTACAGGTAACTTATCATTTTACAGAAAAAAAAAAAGTATAAACAAATAATGAGACAAAATTAGAGAATGAATAAAATAGAGCAGGAAAGAATGCGTGTGGGGGGGGGGGTGGTCTGACAGTTCTTTGAGTGTACCTTTTTTATAGTTACCTCTTATTACAGTAATAAAATTATTATAGCAATAATTAAAATCGACAAATGTTAAACAATTAATTTTGTAAAAATCACAAAATTATTACTTGGCATGATGTCTGCTATTTCTTGATTTTCAGATTTCTGAATTAATAGTTCATTTTTTAATTCAACAACTTTTATGAGAATCTACCATTTGTAGAATGCGATGGTAAGTAATAAAAACTTTGAAATGGATCAAGTACTATAATTAACTTCAAGAAACTTGTACTCTAAGTAATGTCTTGTGTAGAAAAAAATCAAAATATTATAGATGTACAGAAAGTTGAAAAAAGGCAAAAAAATAAATTTCCAAAACAAAATAAGAATTTTTAGGTTAAATTTATTGGGGTGACATTGGCTAATAATATTATATAGGTTTTAAGTGTGCAATTCAATAATACGTCACATGAATATTCCATTGTGTATTCACCATCCAATGTTGAATTTCCTTCCATCACCATATATTTAACCTCCTTTACTTTTATCTACCTCTTTCCACACTCTTCCCTCTGGTAACCACTAAACTCTTTTCTATGTCTACAAGTTTTTGTTTGTTTGTCTTGTTCATTTGTTGCTTTCAGTTTTATATCCCACATATGAGTGAAATCACATGGTTCTCAACTTTTCTGACTTATTTTGCTTCACATGGTGATCTCAAATCCTTCCACATTGTCCCAAATGGCAATATTTCATCTTTTCTTGTGGCTGAGAAATATCCATTGTATATATGTACCACATTTTTATACAATCATCTATCGAAGGGCACTTTGGTCGTTTCCCTGTCTTGGCCACCGTAAATAATGATTACATCTGTCTTTACAGATATGTGTTTTCATATTTTGGGGGTTAGATACCCAGAAGACGGATTGTTGGGTCATATAGTGATTCTAATCTTAATTTTTTATGAGGAAACTCCATACTGTTTTCCATAGTGACGGCACCAATTTACATTCCCACCAGCAGTGTATGAGGATTTCTTTTTCCCCGTAACCTCTCCAACACTTATTACTTATCCTGTTGATGATAGCCATTTTGACAGGTGTGAGGCGGTATCTCATTGTGGTTTGGATTTGCATATCCCTAATAGCTAGTAAAGCTGAGCATCTTCTCATATGTCTCTTGGCCATCTGTATGTCTTCTTGGGAGAAGTGTTTGTTTATGTCCTCTGCCCATTTTTTTTTTTTAGGGAGGGGTAAAGAAAGGAAAAGGAAAGAAAAGAAGTAGAGGAAGAGAAAGAAGAAGAGGGAGAATTTTTTAACTGATTTTTAAGAACTCTTCTCTGTATTTTAAGGGCAGTAACTTTGTCGATCATATATATCATATATTTATTTTTCCTAGTTTGATATTTGTCTTCTAATTTTAATTTGTTAATTTGTTAATTTTAGTTAAAAATAACATTTCATTTTAATTTGTACATGTTTATTTTATTATTTTATTATTTTTTATTTATTTTATTTTTAATTTTTAACATTTTATTATTTTACTTTTTTCTCCCTTCCCCCTTCCACCTCCCCCGTGGTAACCACTAGTCCATTATTCATGTCCGTGAGTCTCTGTTTGTTTGTCTTGTTCATTTGTTGCTTTTAGGTTTATATCCCACATATAAGTAATATCATTTGATTTTAAACCTTTTCTGCCTGGTTTATTTTGCTTAGTATGATTATTTCAAAGTCCATCCTTGTTGTTGCAAATGGCAGTATTTCATCACCTCTTATGGCTGAGTAATATTCCATTGTATATATGTACTACAGCTTCTTTATCCAATCATCTATCATAGGACATTTCAGTTGCTTCCATGTTCTGGCCACTGTGAATAATGCTGCTATGAACATCGGTGTGCTATATCTTCTGAATATGAGTTTCAAGTCTTTGGGGTAAATACCCAGGAGAATGATTGCTGGATCATATAGTAGATCAATTCTTAGTTTTTTGAGGCACTTCCATACCACTTTCCATAGTGGCCATAACAATTTGCAGTCCCACCAGTAGTGTATGCAGGTTCCTATTTCTTTACGTCCTCTCCAACATTTGTTATTACTCGTCCTGTTGATTATAGCCATTCTAACAGGTGTGAGATAGTATTTCATTGTGGTTTTGATTTGCATTTCCCTAATAGCTAGTGATGTTGAGAATCTTTATATATTTATATATTTATATCTTTTTTATAAATTTGTTGGCCATTTGCATGTCCTCTACGGAGACGTGTCAGCCCATTTTCTGATTGGATCGTTTATTTTTTTATTGTTATTGAGTTCTTTGTATACTTTGGGTATTAGGCCCTTATTGCAGGCATTGCTTGAAAATATATTTTCCCATTTGGATGGTTGTCTCTTTACCTTGTTGACAGATTCTACTGCTGAGCAGAAGCTTTTCAGTTTGACATAGTCCCATTCATTTATTTTTGCTTTTACATCCTTTGCCTTTGAGATCAAATTCATAAAATCTTGATTAAGTCCAAGGTCCTTGAGTTTAATTCCTATGTTTTCTTCTATGCATTTTATTGTTTCACGTCTTCAATTCAGGTCCTTAATCCATTTGGAGTTAATTTTGGTGTGTAGTGATAGACAGCAGTCTAGTTTCATTGCTTTGCAGTGACAAGGCTTTCCTTTCCCCACTGTATTTTTTTTTTCGAAAATAATTTGCCCATATAAATATGGGTTTAATCACTTCTCAGTCTTTTGACTAAGACCAAGTGTAGTATCTGTTCTTATCAGTTTAATAAATATAAGTTTACTTCTGGACTCTCGATTCTGTTCCAGTGGTCCATGTGTACGTTTTGCTGCTAATACCATGCCGTTTTGATTATTGTGACTTTGTAGAATAATTTGAAGTCGGGCAGAGTGATGCCTCCAGCCTCATTCTTTTTTCTCAGGATGGCTTTGGCAATTCGGGGTCTTTTATGCTTCCATACATATCTGATGATTTTTTGTTCTATTTCTTTAAAAACTGCCGATGTCATTTCGATAAGGATTGCATTAAATCTGTATAATGCTTTAGGTAGTAAGGTCGTTTTAACTATGTTAATTTGTCCGATCCAAGAACACGAAATATCTTTCCATATCTTTGTATCTTCTTCAATTTCTTTCAATAAGGTCTTATAGCTTTAATTATATAGGTCCTTCACTTGTTTTGTTAGATTTATTCCTAAGTATTTTATTCTTTTTGTTCAATTGCAATAGGAATAATTTTTTTCCACTTCTTTTTCTAACGCTTCATTATTAGAGTATAGGAACGCTATGGATTTTTGAACATTGATTTTGCATCCAGAAACGTTATTGTATTTGCTTATTGTTTCTAGTAGTGTTCTTGTGGAGTCTTTAGGATTTTCTATATAGAGAGTCACGTTTATCTATTTGGGCTCTTTCTTGTTTTTGGAGATAGGCCTGTAATGATATGAACTTTCCTCTTATGACCGCTTTTGCCATGTCTCAAAAGTTTAGTATGTTGTACTGTCATTGTCATTAATTTCTTTGTATCTCTTGATCTCTCTTTTTATTTCTTCTCTGATCTAGTTATTCTTCAGTAGCATTTTGTTTAATCTCAATGCATTTGTGGTTCTTCCTGATTTCTTTCTCCAGTTGATCTCTAGTTTCAAAGTATTATGATCAGAGATTATAGTTGGTATGATTTTAACCCTCTTATATTTGTTGAGGCTATCTCTGTGTCCTAGAATGTGGTCAATCCTTGAGAATGTTCCATGTGCACTAGAGAAGAATGTATAAGCATTTGTTGTTGGATGAAAGGCTCTGTAAATGTCAATTGTGTCCAGTTGGTCTAATGTGTCGTTTAAGGATGTTATTTCCTTATTGATTTTCTGTTTGGATGATCTGTCCATATCTGTCAGTGGGGTATTTAGGTCCCCTATTATGATAATGTTTGGTCTGTTTCTCCCTTTAGTTCTGTTAGTTATTTCTTTATGTATTTTGGGCTCCCTGATTGGGAGCATAGATATTAATAAGCATTATGTCTTCTTGGTGCATGATTCCCTTTATCATTATGAAGTGTCTCTCAGTATCTTTCTTTACTTTTTTTATTTTGAAGTCTATTTCGTCCAATATTAGTACTGCTACTCCCGCTTTTCTCTGAATGCCAGTTGCTTGAAATATCATTTTCCACCCTTTCACTTTGAGTCTATATTTGTCTTTGGAACTGAGATATGTCTCCTGGAGGCAGCATATGGTTGGGTTTTGTTTTTTGATCCATTCTGCAATTATGCCTTGTTATTGGCGAGTTCAGTCTATTTACATTTAGGGTGATTATTGAAAAACGAAGTCTTCTGATAGCCATTTTATCTTTTCCATTCTGGTTGTTCGGTGTTTCCATTGTTTCCTTGTCCTTGTGTTTCTGTTTTCTTTATTTTGGTTGGCTTTTGTGGGTTCTCTCTCACTCTGGTTCTATTTATTTTATGTTATATACTTCAGTTCTAAATCTTTGATTACCATTACAAATATGTAAAGGATAATTATTTATATATAGTTGTCCATTTTCTTCTGCACGTGACTTATCTCCATTTCTCTTTATGAATTTGGATCTTTGAATCCTCCCCTTTTCAGTCATTGTTGTCTCAATTTGTTTCTATGTATACTGAACATCCATTACTATCTTGCTAATCTCTTTTTATTTTAAACTTATAATGCCCTGTTCCTAGTAAGGGTTGTACTCCTCTGATTTTATCAGCCTGCTAGTCACCTTACTCTTAATTATGTTTTTCTTTTTTTGTCATGTTGTTTTAGGTGAGCTGACCCATTTTAGTATTTCCTGTAGTGGAGAATTCCCTCAATTTTTGTATGTCTGGAAACGTCTTTATTTCTTCTTCATATCTAAAGGAGAGCTTAGCTGGATACATTACTCTTGGCTGGTAGTTCTTTTCATTTAATAGTTTGAATATATGATTCCACTCCTTTCTGGCTTGTAAGGTTTGTGCTAAAAAGTCCGATGATGATCTAATGGGTTTTCCTTTATAAGTTACCATTTTCTTTTCCCTGGCTGCCCTGAGAATTCTGTCTTTGTCATTGATTTTTGATAATTTTAATACAATATGTCTTGGCGAAGGCCTTTTTGGGTTGAGATAATTGGGTTTTCTGTTGACTTCTTGAATTCCAAGCACCAGCTCATTCTTTAGATTTGGGATATTCTCATCGACTATTTGTCTGAAAATGCTTTCTAATCCCTGCTTCTTTTCTTCCCCTCAAGAATTCCTATTATTCTTATGCTTCCTCTCCTGATAGTATCAGCTAGTTTTTGTATTTCTCTTTCATTATTTTTCGTTCTTCAGTTTCTTTCTTCTTCCTTCTGATTTATTTCTAGATATCTGTCTTCAATATCACTGGTTTCCAGTAGATAGCATCTAAGCCTCTTGGATCTGCTTTATATAAAGTCTTAATAATGTTTTTTTTTTTCTTATAGATGTTTAATCACACTTGCTATCTTCATTCTCAGGCCCTGTCAGTGTTAGCGATAGTTTTGGTAATGTTTGCTCAGATTCCCCTGGGCCTCTGCATTGTTCTGCCTCCAAGGCTATGGGTGTAGGGGCCTTCTGGATTGGGAGATAATGTCTGCGGCTTAGCCTCAGTTTTGCAACTGCGACCAGTAAAAATCAACTGTTGTTTTTTTGCCATCCCTGCTTTTCTGCTGTCCCTGTTTCTCTGCCTTCTGCCCTGATGACTGGGCACTGCCGCCAGCCGCGTGGAGCTAACAACACTTGCTGACTGGGCTCTTTAGGGAAGTCACTGCACTTTCTCCTCTCCCCCTCCTCCTACAGGGGGCTCCAGCAGCTGCAAGAGGCATCTTCTTTGTTTCTCCCAGTCCGCTGCCCGACGCCTGGGGTTCTGACCTGTGGTAGCTCTTATGTCCAGATGCCATGCTCAGACATGCTGGTGTGCAGTTTGGGTGTTTTTTGTTCAGTTTTAATGTTCAGCTCATTGTTGTTTCAAGAGGAGATTTCTAGGGACATCTCACTCTGTCATGTTTAATTCAATCTCTGGCCCTCTGCTCATTTTTTAATTGGATTGTTTGCTTACTTGTTATTGAGTTGTATGAGTTTTTTACATGTTTGGGATATTAGCTCCTTATCGAAGATGTTGTTTGCAAATATCTTCTTCCATTTAGTTGGTTGCGTCTTTGTTTTGTTGATGGTTTCTTTTGCTGTTCAGAAGCTTTTTAGTTTGATATAGTCCCATGCATTTATTTTTCCTTTTACTTCTCTTGCTTTTGAGGTCAAATTTATAAAATCCTCTCTAAATTTAAGGTTCATGTGTTCAGTACTTATGTTCTTTTCTATGAAATTTATTGTTTCAGGCTTATATTTAAGTCTTTGATCTATTTTTAATTAATTTTGGTGTATGGTGACAGATAGCAGTCTAGTTTTACTTTGGCTTTCCAGTTTTCCTAGCACCATTTATTGAAGAGGCTTTCTTTTCTCTAGTGTATATTTTGGTTTCTTTGTCAAAAATTATTTTCCTATATATATGTGGGCTCTCAATTCTGCTCCATTGATATGTGTGTCAGTTTTTTCTGCCAATATCATGCTTTTTTGGTTATTGTCACTTTATAGTACCTCTAGCCTTGCTCTTTTCTCTCTAGATTGCTTTCACTATTCGGAGTCTTTTGTGATTCTACGCAAATCTGATGATTTTTTGTTCTATTTCTTTAAAAAGTGCCATTTGGATTTTGATAGAGATTGCATTAAATCTGTATATCACTTTGGGTAATATGGTCATTTTAACTATATAAATATACGTCTTAATTTAATTCTAATTCCTTTATTATTTTATGTCATACTTTCTTCTAAAAATAATATAAAATCAATTAAAGTTAAAGAGATCAACACGCTAGACTCATTAAAATTTTAAAGCATATGTACATCAAGTAAAGAAGTAAAAAAAGAAGTGGAAGTGGGGGAAATTAGGCAAATTAAAGCTAAAATTTAGGGAAGAAAAAATCTTATTTGTAAACTACCAGAAGACAAAAAAGGAAAAGCACTGCTAAGTCAGAGTTCTTACTATCTAATTAAAAAAACATACATTTGCAATGACATGGATGGACCTAGATGTTATTATGCTGAGTGAAATAAGTTAGGCAGAGAAAGATAAATACCATATGATTTTACTTATATGTGGAATCTAAGGAACAAAAAGAACAAATTAATCAAAAACGGACTCACAAATATAAAGGACAATTTGGTGATGGACAGAGTAAAAGGAGGTGGGAGACTGGGTGAATGAGGTGAAGGATTAAAGAAGTACAAATTAGTAGCTGATAGATGGACACAGGGATGGGGAGCATGGCATAGGGGATGCAGTTAGCATTAATATATTGGCTAGGTGGAAACCAGAGAAGGAACAACTAAGGGGATCATTTTATAAACTATATAAATGTCTAACCAATGTACTATATACTTGAAACTAATTTTTAAAAATGTTATTGAAAAACAAACAAACAAAAAACTTAGATCAATTCATCAGTTAAATAGGTTGCCAGACATTGAGGACATTTAAGAACTTATTTCTATGCCTTCTCGTAACACAAGAAGCAGGAAATGTCTATATATAGTGTAATAGAGCTCTCTGTTACTTCCAACTGAAAGCATTTCCAATTGATACACAATCTGCGAACCAGACCAGATGTGATTATTTCAAACACCTTAACAATATAATTGTATTAACCTAAGTAATTCTGTAAGTTAGACCTTCAGAGGGGGAAAAAAATCAATCTGAAAATAAATAATGTACAAGCAAAACAAGACAAAAATAAATAAATAAAACAAGGCAAACAGCAACAACAAAAAATAAAACACCTTCCCTTGTTTATAGAAACTGGGCCTTGGCACTGCCCTCATATTCAGCGAATTTCAGGTCTGAAGGAGAAAAGGAAAAATGACTAAAGATCTGGATCCAAAAGACCCAGTCTACTCTAGAGTTCTGGTTGACTATGGACAAATGAATTTGGAAGTTAAAGTCTAGCCAGCTATTCGAAAATTGGCTAAAATGTAGGTCACATATCCAGTATCAGCACTAAAGACAAAAAAAAGCAGATATTTGAAGTCGCAATTCTCTGAATCAGATTTTACATGTAACAAAAGGCCATGAAAACCAAATTATTTTTATTATCTTCAATGATATCCTGTTTTACTCTCGTAATTTTAGAGAGTTTCATTCAGTAAATGAAACGTTAATTTTTAATATTAAGTTCTGGATTTACTTTTATGTTTTATCATTTAAATTCTTAATCCAAATATGGTGATTATTTTAAACTTATGGAAAATGATTAAAATGAGGCTAAGCAGAAAGTTGCTGGATCCAATTGCTAATTATATATTCTCTTAGATTTTAAAGATACTAATATATACTTGATCCATGCTTGACAGAATAAGAGAAAGTCCAAACCTAGTAAAAATAATAAATTCAAAGAGAAATATAAATGCAAAATAATGGGATCAGAAGTAATAGCAATATTATCTTTGCTGTGCTAATACAGAGATTTTTATTTTAAATAAACAGAAATTAGGGAAAAACTATACCAAATCTGTGGCAACATATCCATGTCTGAATCAGCAGTTCATATGCCTGATTATTTCTGAGATGGAAACAGATGACAGGTTCATAAGAGGGCCTCACACAGGGCAAGCAAGGAAGAAAAGTCCACTAGGCTTGCCTGTGCATGTCTCAGAGCAGGCTATTATCCATGTTTAAAAACATATAGTGAAGGTTATAGGATACTTAGTCAACCAATTTGTATTTCATGAAAGTACAGACATCAGCCATTGAAAATATCTATTGGCCTTCTAGTTTGGTAATCTCCTAGGCAAAACTGCCACTCAAATGGTCTGTTTTCTAAAGAACTGTGAAGTTCTTAGTCATCTTACATTCTTAATTCTTCTGTCCTTTTTACATTGCTAGAAGGCAATGTGACTCTAAGAAGTTTAATGTTTCTAACCTCTAGGTCACATCTTTTCTTCCTACCATCCAATTCCAGGCAATCATTAACTATTTTTCTCCCTTCTTGGCATTTATGCCATATTTGACCTGTGAATATGTTACATGTAAAATAGAGCCTCTACCAACACACACACACACAAAAAGCCATCCAGGAAGCTTATGTAGTCATAATTCAGTTTAAAATTAGATAGTAAGCCTAAATAGCTCTTAAACAGGAAATTCATGTCTAAGAGTCAGTACTTGTTGACATTTATTTTATATTTACTTCTGAGTTATCTAATTTTGACAATTGATTAGAAATAGCAAATGACACAGTCTGATATTTTGAAGAAATATACTAAAACAGAACTGGCAAAACACACATGCCTGATGCTGAAAGGGGCAAAGACTGGTACAGATCTGTGTCCACACACTTCACACCAGCAATTCTATGGCGCAAACTACCAGTTGTTACAGATATAGGCAGTAATATCATAAACTCTACAAACTGGAGAGGATCCTAGAAATCTAGTCACATCTCTTTACCATTTAGAGTCTTATGAATTTCTCCTTCAACAATATCTCACAGTGAGGATTTTGTCACTGAATGAACACAAGAGCTACCTCATTGCCTCATAAGGAAGCTTGTTCCATTTTGTAAAACATTTTTTAGAAAGCTTGTTCTTAAAAAATCAAAAACTGCTTACTTGTAACTTCAATTTATTGATTCCAACTCATTTACTCAACCAGCATTTAAAGAGTAACTATTCTATGTAGTAGACAGTATTTTCACAAACACATCTGGCCTTATCCATCTACAAAAATATATCTATGAATGTGAATAAAAATAAAACACTAATTGCCTTTCCTTTGTCACTGTCTCAATTTCTTCATCCTTAAGTCTCAGTACTACTTACCTGAATCAAACCTCCTAAGAAGGAAACAGCTGCAGCGATACCAATCCTTTGCATCTCAAAGTCAGATAAACCCAGCACGCTTGTGTTACTCTGTGTGGTGAGGTTCTGGCTACTTGAAAGGACAAGACGTTCCACTGCGTTGGCTGATATTAGGGATGTCAAGGCAAAAGTGCCTAAAAGGAGTGGAAAATCTCCTATTAGTAAAAGACTCAATAAAAATTGTTGGAGTCCACCATTAAAGTAGAATCCATGCAGATTTTTAGAAAAAAATCTCCTCTGTACCCCCACTCCTCTTCCCTTCTCTTCACTTTGTGGAATAAACAGAAACTTACCTATATAGACACATAGTCCTTCAACCAGCTGCACATATCTACTTGCTATTCCCTCCCAGGCCATACATTTTCCCACCTCTGCAGACCTGCATAGAGAATGTTCTCAGGGCAGGGATTAAGATCATGGACTGGATATGAATCCAGCTCTTCTCTTTATCACTAATGTGACCTAAAGCATATTACCCTGAGTCTAAATTGCCTTATCCATAAAATAGGAGTCATGTATACCTATATTTCAAAGTTTTGAAGAATATAAATAAGATGATAAATATGAAGACCTCAGTGGGCTCAGTGGCGAAATATGAGTACCTCTTTGCCTAAATCTGGGGCTCTGTGCTTGATATGCTTGCTCTTCTATTATAAATCTAACTGTGCAAACCCTCTTGTCTTTCAAGGTCTGGCTCCAATCCCATATTCAACAAAGATCCATCCCAGATCCTGCAAGCCAGGTTTAATCTTTCTATTCTCTGTGTTTTCATAGCAGAGTAGATCTTTATTATAGTATAACAACATGCTGTGGCCCATAAAATAATTAAATATAACATTTCTGTCTACTGTAATTAGATAAGTTTTGATGTATTTCCCAAGAATTTTCCTGGCCACACACAAATATGGAACCATTTTCAGTGTGTTCTCTTCCTTCTAGGAGTTCTGATGCCTGTCATCTTGGCATAGCATGTCTGAGAATGCAGCCACATGAACAGAAAAATGCAGATTCTTACAGAGAGGGCTCAGTAGATTTGTGTTAAAGAAACAAACTGTGGTATTGTGCAAACATTTCCTCTGGTTCAAAGACCTTACTTTGCTCTTGGTCATTTATGAAAAAGGGCCTGTGGCAGGATGTAGATATCCCAACACAAAGCATGCCACAGCATAGAGCAAGAGAAACATGAATCAAACAGAAATAGTTTTCAATAGAATCTCAATACAAACAAACCTAACCTTAAATCCAAATGCTGATACCTCAATCTCTTTATAAGTATTCCTCACCAATGGGGTTGTTATGAAGTATAAATAAAATAATGTAATACAGCATATATCATAGTATATGGCATGTAGATAGCACCAAAAAAAAAGATAATTGTTATTTAAACTAAGATCAGTTTAATTAAGAATTAAACTGACCATGCTCTGTCATGGTCTGTTATTCTACATTCTTTGCTGTTCCATTGAGTTGATTGGACATAAATGCATATAGCAAATTGAATACAGTTCTCTTAGGGAGCTAAGTCAGTCTCAATAAATCATCAATAAATATTAATCATCATATTCACTGTCCTCATCATAAAGTATGAAATTAAGAGCACATCAAGGAACAAATATATCTAATGACTGGAGACAAGATTCTGGCACCCAGGATGGACACCACCAAGTAGAGAATATTTGTCATAGAATCTGCTCTTGATAAGACATAATTTTTTCAGGATATGTTACAACAGAATTCCTCAAAGTCTGATACTCTTGAGAGTCAAAATAAAAATGTACTTTTTATTTTAAATCTCATAGAACATAGAACAAACTGATTTTACAAAAGCCACTAAACAAATGACTATAAAATTAAAGATGATATTCTGGAATTAATTTTTGAGTTTAGGCCTACCTTTCCCTGGATTTAGAGAAAGATAGGAGGGAACTGAATAGTAAGAAAGGGCAGTTTAAAATTTTTCTTGTCTACGGCCATGCCACCCTGAACAAGCCCGATTCCGTCTGATCTCGGAAGCTAAACAGGGTCGGGCCTGGTTAGTACTTGGATGGGAGACCACCTAGGAAGAGCAGGTGCTGTAGGCATAAAAAATTAAAAAAAAAAAATAAATAAGGAATTGTAAGCTGACAGGTCCTTGCAATCTGTGAGGTCAACCAAGGGTTGCCTTGTCTAAAAAAATAAATAAAATAATAAAATAATAAAAAAATAAAATGTTTTCTTGAGGAAAGTAAAGTGAACCTCATCTGCATGTGCGTCACATCCCAAAAACATCTCCAAAGAGAGGACTTGCCAGCAATGTACGCGGAGATAACCATCTGTGTCAACATAGATATGGGAGTACTGCCTCTTTAGAAGAATGATGCTTTGCTGCTTCCTACACAGTTGAGAACAATCAAGAATATTGGAGCTGTGGGGGACTATGTAAGGATATTCTGTATGACATTCTACCTTCTCTGTCTTATAGGTCTCACCCTTGTCTTTACCTCCTCCCTACTACTTCTCTGCTCTTTCCCTCACTTTCTCAACTTTTTACCCTGGTTGGGCTTTAAGCCTATGAGTGGGAACATTAAATACCACTAAATCTATATAGTAGTTTAACAGTACTGTGGGTAGCAGGACCTAACAGAGAAATAATACAGGCCTCAGATTTGGACAGGCCCAAGTTCAAATCCCAGTTCAGCTGCATAGTAGCTTGTGATTTTGGTAAAGTTACCTAACCTCTCTCAGCTTCCTTATTTGTAAGATGATAATAAAATTTTATAGTAATAAAAGTTGAGTAGAGATTCAATGATATTTCTTATATCGAAAAAAAATCTAGCACAAGTCCTACCACATTGTAGACCTTCAGTAAATAAATGTTTCTTACTTTCTTTTCTTCTGAAACATTCCCAGTACAGTCTCCCTAATGTTTTTTCTAAATGCTGAATTGACTTTGCTCTTTATTTTTTTTTCTAATTTAAAAGATGAGTATATCCCATAAATGGTCGCATGTGGGTTACCTTAGACAATTCTGTTTCTACTGAATTCATACTCAGGTTTCTGTACTTTTATGTTTTTTCCAAAACATGTTCTTCGTAAGTCACATAAAGTAATGAATAATTTGTTCCTTTTTAAGATGTATATATTATAACTAAAATAAGAAAGTTCAACTTTTTGAGCAAAAGAGCCCATCTGGTATATTTCACTCTGGCTTTTGGATTATTTCCTTTTAAAGAAAGCTCTAACATAAATTATTATTACACTTAGCAATTCATTATTGTATTTTGGCTAGTTAAGTTGCAAGTAAAATCCCAGATAGAGTGATTTTTCCTGATGAAAGCAATGTCAGCCTCTTAATAATAATGTAAAAGTAGGAATTCCCATATACATATATACACCAAAATAAAATACAATAAAATGATTTTAAATAAAAATATGTTCTCTTATTAAATGTCTGCAGAAACTTTTTCGAGAGATTCAATTGGTCCTATGTTTAAGATCATGGGAAGGTCAAAAAAATAATTAGTTTGTGGGGGTCGGCAGAAAAAATGACATAGATGACAGAGGTTTTGTTTATCCCTGTTGTGACCACTTCAAAGTTGGGACAGAAACACATAGAAGACAACAAGCGAAGTCGCCTGGGATCTAGATGAACAGAAGCACTACAACTAGGAAGAGAAATAATTAATCAATCTGCAATGGTAGAAGGTAGGAGAAGGCGAAGATATGAGGCTGCTCCGTCCAGAGCTGCTGAGTGGGACAGAGGCTATGGAAGCAGCAGCCAGCAGCTGCAGATGCCTCTTAAAGGGGCAATGTCCACAACCAGGCTTTCGCACTGATGGACCTGCTCCTCTGAGCACCAGTGCCTGATCAGCTACACAGAGGACACCAAGGACTTAAAGGAGGACCCTGAGTTGTAGAGTGATGGTCAGAGGTGAGGCTCTCTCCTAGGCAGAAGCGCTAGCAGGATCCATCTGTTCCTCTGTTGAGCCCTCCCACTCCCAGTGTGCAGAAGCAATGACACCATAGCTGAGACTCATCAAACTGAATAACAGAGGTCTTTCTGCCCAGAGGAGTCCCTGAAACTCCACCTCCCAAACTCACAGTTCCACCCAAGCCACATCCGGTTGTGTCTTTAGCGAGTCCAGTGCTCCTTGCTGAGCAGAGCCAAGACTCACTGATGGCAGCTACTTCCGTTTCTGGTGTGGCCTCTTGAAGCAACTATAAGCACGGCATTTGTGGATTACTTGCTGAATCTTAACAGGTGGCCCCAGAAGGGCACCGGCTGGAGCTAAATTTGACCTTCAGTTGAATCCCTCTCAGGACTGTGCCACTGGATATCTACCACACAAAGCCACACTAATAAGACTGGGAGACATAAGAGCTTTGCTTAGTACATAAAAACAGACACAGAAAGGCAGCCAAAATGTGAAGACAAAGAGGCAGAAACCACATGAGAGAAAAGAACAGAGATCCAGGAATAATGGTATCAAGCAATCTAACAGATGCAGAGTTCAAAACACAGGTTCTAAAGATGCTCAATGAACTTAAGGGAAGTGTAGATGAACTCAGTGAGAATTTTAACAAAGAGATAAAAAACAAAAATGGAAATGGAAATTTAAAAAGGGAACCAATTGGAAATGAAGAACACATTGTCGGAGATCAAGAGTATACTAGAGGGAATCAAAAAGTGGATAAAGAAGAGGATCGGATCACTGATATAGAGGATGAGGAAGCCAAGGACACTCAATCAGATTGGCGAGAAAAAGAAGCCGAGACTATAATAATAATTTAAGAAGCCTATGGGACACTATTAAACGTAAAAATATCTATGTCATAGGGATCTTATGGAAAACAAGAAGGTGAAGAGCTATTTGAAAAAATAATGATGGAAAACTTTCCTAATCTGGTGAAGGAAATAGACATGCAACTTCAGGAAGCTCAGAGTCCCAAAAAAGATGAACCAAAAGAGGCCTGCATCAAAACACATTATAATTAAAATGCCAAAAGTTAAATACAAAGAGAAAATCTTAAAAGCAGCAAGAGAAAAACAATTAGTTAGCTATCAGAAAGCTCCCATAAGACTAGCAGCTGATTTCTCAAAAGAAATTATGTAAGACTCAACATGATGAAAACCCAGGATCTACAACCAAGAATTCTTTATTCATCAGAGCTATCATTTTGAGTCAAAGGACAGATAAAGAGCTTCCCAGACAAAAATAAGCTAGAGGAATTCATCACCACCAAGCCACTATTACAGGAAATGTTGGAGAGATTTCTTTAAGAAGAAAAAACGTGTATTTAAAACTGGAATAAAGAATGGTAATAACTACATTCTTATCAACAAGTACCTCAAATGGAAAAGAATTAAGTGCTCCAACTAAAAGACAGAGTGGCTGAATGGATAAGAAAATGAGACCCCTATATATGCTGCCTACAAGTGACTCACTTCAGATGAAAAGACACACGCAGACTGAAAGGAAGGGGACAGAAAAAGATATTGCCTTGATGGACCTAGAGGATATTGTTCTAAATGAAGTAAGTCAGTTAGAGAAAGAAAAATGCCACATGATTTCACATACATGTGGAATCTAAAGAACAAAATAACAACAACAACAACAAAAGCCGTAACAAACTCATACATAGAGAGAATATTTTGAGGGCTACATATGGGAGGGGGTTGAGGGGGGACAGCAAAAAAGGGCAAAGGAATTAAAAACTTCAAATGGATAGTTACAAAATAGACACAGAGATATAAAGTGTAGCATAAGGAATATAGTCAATAATGTTGTAACAAATATGTAAAAGGGAAGAGAGGTACTAGATTTAGTGGGGTGATCACTTTGTGAGTCATATAGATCTCTAATCACTATGCTGTACAACTGAAATAAATATATTATTGTATGCCAACTATAATTGAAAAAAACTCATTAAGTTTTACAATGTAAATACAAGCAACTAATTGTCTATTATATTTCAATAATGCCAAAAATAATTAGTTTGTATATTTCCCCTTATATTAATATTATTATTCATAATAATATTTGTTAAATAAAAAAAACTTACTTAAATGGATAATTACTTTACCATGAGGCAAAAGGATAATTGTTTCTAAAGGATTCTAAATATGTTGTGACAAAAAAAGAAATGAGAAGGACCAGCTGACTCTATCCTTTAGAAATAAAGGCAGAAATTAAATACCTTAAGCATTGATTGTGTGATAACATGACTATAGTTAAGTCTGTAAATTATATGTTTTTTGAGATGTATATTATTTACTCAATAAACTACATGGTTTCTATAGCTATTAGTAATATTCGTTAAATACAGAATCTTATATAAATGACAATTTCAAAACCATGCCAACAGTAAAGTATTTATAGTAATTCTTTAGGAAATAAAGTGGATTGTATAAATGTACATTTAGGTATGTACAAAGTTGAGTGGTTTTGAATTCTTAAAGTAATTATGAAAGGTTTTTTATTTGCCTTTTTCCATCCTTTGTTTAGAGAGCAGGATAATTTGCAAATAATAGACTTCAAGAACCTTTATTATTGTACTTTTCTAATTTTATATCAGCACAAAGGAAAATCTATTCTTGAGCAACTGGTTGTAAAGCAAAGTTTGGGCTTAGTTTTGAGGACAACTGGGTTTTAATCCATGCACCCATAGTTTTATCCATGCTCTTACAGAAAACTTTCTGAATTTGGGGTTCTTCTTTTCATTGTAAATATGCAGATAATAATGTCTATTTTAAAATATTGTTTTGTGACAAAATAAGATAACTTATGTAAAGCTCTCAGTAAAGCATCTAATGAATACTACATCTATGGTTCTCAATTTTAAATACATAAATATAGATACACATACTCATACATATATACATATTACATATTATTTACATATATACATATATATATATATCCTGAAGATCTTGTGAAAATGCTGATTCTGATTCAGTAGTTCTAAAGTGGAAACCAAGATTTTGCATTTCTAACAAGTTGCCATATAATGCTGAACTTGCTGATTCGTGGAGCATATTTTCGGTACTAGTGTTGCAAATGACTCATCACTGTTAATCCTATCCCCACAACAAAATTATATATCAACTAACTTTTTATATTAATAAAACCAAATTTACATAAATAAGACATTATTTTACGGATTAATTTTTGCATGATAAAATGAATATATCAATGGGGTAGGCAGAATTATGGTTTTCTAAGTGTATCCATGTCCTAATCCCCAGATCCTATGAATATATTATGCTACATCGCAAGGCTGAATTAATGTTGCAAATGAAATTAAGATTGCTAATCAGCTTGCCTTAGAATAAGTTTATCCTGGATTATCCAGTTGTGCCCAATGTAATTATAAAGGCTCTTTAAATATGGGAGATGAGTCTATGGCCATGCCACCCTGAACACGCTAGATCTTGTCTGATCTCAGAAGCTAAGCAGGGTCAGGCCTGGTTAGTACTTAGATGGAAGACCACCTAAGAAGACTGGGTGCTATAGATGTAAAAAAAATATATATATACACACACACACACACACACACACACACATACACACACACACACACATATGTATATGTGTGTATGTGTGTGTATATGTGTGTGTGTGTGTATATATATATGTATATATACGTGTGTGTGTGTGTGTGGTGTAAAAATATATATATATATTATGAGATATATATATACACATATATATGTATATATATATATACATATACATATACATATATATGTGTATATATATATATACATATGTATATATACATATACACATATATATGAGATGGACCAAATGATTAGAATCAGAGAGAGATTTGAAGATGCTACTCTGCTAGTTTTGAAGTGGAGGAAGGTACCATGAGCCCAGAAATGCAGGAAGCCTCTAGAAGCTGGAAAACTCAAGAAGGAACCCAGCCTTGTGAATATGTTCTGCTATATTAAGACTCATTTTAAACTTCTTACCTATGAAACAGTTAAATAGTAATTATTTATCTTGTTTTAAGCCACTAAACTTTTGTAATTTGTTACAACAGAAAAAGGAAAGTAACACAATCAATAACACAAACTGACCACTGAAGAAATAGACACAAATGGTAGTACTTACTTAAAGGCAGAGATCTTACAAAACAAAAAATAAACAGAAATACTTCTATGGATATTTCTAATTACAAGTATTTGTATTATTAAATATTAAGGTATCATTTTATAATAATAATAGCTTTTATTACATATTGTTTTGTAGCAAGTACTAAATCAGACACTGTACATCAATCATTTCAATTCACAGTACAATCATATAATTTTTTTGAATTTTAATATCAAGAAAGAAGCAAGTAGACCTTTAAAACTGCTCAAAGTCATGCAGATAATAAACAACAAATGAGAGATACATCCAGGACTAACTCCAAAATTCATGTTTTTAACCATCTTGCTCTATTATGAGGCTACCGTACTTGTGATAGTTCATTTTGTATTTGATAATGGAGAGCTAAGCAAGGTAAGAGATATATTAAAAAGAACATTATAAAATCTAGCTTCAAAGAAACCTAAAAGATCATTTAGTCTAAATATTAATTACAAGAAAAATATTTTTCAATATATGTCACTAAATTTTACATAGTCTTTTCTTTACCCCTCAAATTACTCACTTTCTCCATTTCACTATAAATTTAGAACATTTGTCCTTTTATGATCTTTTAACAACTAAAAATGCAAAGTCTTTAACAATAATATGTATTTATTATTAATACAGCAATAAATCACAATATGGATTGAGTATCTGAGGAACAGAAAGTTAAATGTCTTGCCCTAGTATTGATGCTTTCATCAATGTTAGATGTTTTCAGTTATAAAGTTAGAGATGTAATCAATAACTAATAATCACTTCTGAGGTCCCTTTCCTTAGTAAATCATTAGTAACATGAGAAGTATAAACAGAAACAGAAATTATTACCTGTGGCAACATGACGTCCCATTCCAAATATGGCATAAATGATGGCAGGAAACAGAGACCCATATAAACCGAACACTGGGTGCACAGATGATAGAATGGCAAAAGCCAACCCTGTGAAGAAGACTGATGTAATTAAGACCATTTTATAACCCCAAGGTATAGTCTATTACAAAGTAGAATGGATATTGGTTTATTTAATGACAAAAAAAAACAGAATTTAATTATTCTACTTGCTAATGACAGAGTAGCATTATTGTCCTAAATAACAGAAAATTTACAAGTTTAATTAATTTTTAAATAAACTCTAGTTATACATTAAATTGTTGAAACAGTGCGAGATATTTTGGCTATACTTAAAATACATGAAATGTCTACCAATGAATAGTCCTTTCTTTATTTTTAAAAATCCACCTGTGTTGCTTGTTTACTGACTATGTACACATAAAAGTCTGGTGAAATAAATAAAAAGTGAGTATAGAAGAATCAGTGGCAGAGACTGCTCTAGGATTTTATACAGGCACATGAAAGGCAGCAATCTGGTTGTTGGGAAGGATGCTGTTAAGGACAGGTTAACTTTTGAATGCTAAGTATTCCCCCATCCCCACCAAAAAGCACTTCCTGTCATTTATAGAATAAGCAACTTTGAAAAAAGTATTGTAGTTATTGTATTGGTCATATGGAAAGCTTTTAAAATAACTTTTCTCATCCATTTTCAGGTGAGTTATCTGATAAAAATTACCTATCAAGAGACAGAATACCAAGTGTTTTCAAGTAAAATGTGACCCACATTTCAGAAGATCACCCAGACCCACTAAATCAATGATAGGAGAAAAAGATCATGCAGCATATTTAACAAAAGCATCTTAGATTAATCATACGGACACTAAATTTTGATAAATGTGATAAATACCAACAGGAGAGGAGTTGGGCAGAGGTAGACCTATTTGGCTACTTGCAAAAGGCACATGGAAATACAAAGCTAGAAGCAGCCAGATGACCTCCTCTTGCTTTGTGAATACTTACCTCCTATTTATCTGTTTGCATTATGACAATAATACTTCCCTTTCTCTTTCTTTCATCCCCACCTCCAAAAGCTATAACAAAATTAGTTCAAAAATTGAATTTCTGTGGATCACATATTGCTATAAATTAAAGTGGGAATAATTATATAAACATATTTAACCAAAATCTATAAAAGATCTCTAGACCTATGTATGCAAAACATCACTTCAGTAAATTCTATAAGAATAACCTCAAAGACCAGAAATCAACCAGACACTTTCTTTATATTATTTGATACTGATACTGAGCTTTCAGTTTAAACAACAGTGTTGTTCACTCTCAGTGCAATCTATTTCTCTGCTAATATGGCAATGAACAATAGCCAAAATAGAAGAGGAATAAACTAATTCAGATGTACAGTGCTTTATAAATTCATTTACCCTTTCCACAAATAAAAACGACCAGCCCCAAGCTATTCACCCACACACATCTTCAAAAATGAGAGAGAGCTTGATAAAGTTTTCTTTTGCTGCTTCATTTACTATTCTGAGTCATAATGTAAGCTATATACATATTATCACACGCACATTCGCACAATCTAAAATATATTAAATCTTCTAAAATAATGAAGATATTAACTAGTTACAGTTACTTATATGTTGGAATTATCTATACTCTTCTCTATGTTTAGTAAAACAGCATTCAATTCATGAACAGAATTACAACTCTCTAACACTATTAATTTGGGGGAAAATTGCTGTAAATGCCGATAGATATTTGTATTACTTAATCTAAATATCTAAAAACAATACTTAGTCTTATTTAAGTTAGATTAGGTAATACAAATATTTAACAGTATTTACAGAATTTCCCTCCCCCACCACCATTTAATAGAGTTAGAGAGTTGTAATTCTGCTTTTGTTAAACAAATGTCCTGTTTTATTAAATATAGAGAAAAAAGTACCAACAAATGGGTATTAGTGTGTGTGGGGTGAGAGAGAGAGAGAGAGAGAGAGAGAGATTGGAGAAGGGAACAAATGCTTGAGATGTTTAGATGACTAATTATTTTTAAAGATCAAAAATCATGTATTAGTAATGCAAGTCTGAAGTCTGCTATATCCACACACACAAAAAAGGATCTCTAGAAAACTTTGAAAGATACCATTAAAGTTTTGCAGGTGTAGTAATGGTTAATAAATTGGAGGAATACAAGAGACTCTATTTTCCCAATTCAATATCATCAGTGTTTTCAGGGCCTGTGAACACTGCCAAACTTTCAAATGTCTCTAAGTATAAAGTTGGACATTAACCACCAGCACCCCTTGCCCCTCCAACCCAGACTGCAGCTAGAATAGCTTCCCTAGATAGATCGCCTGACCCCTGAACAAGGACCATGAAAGTAGATAGGCAGCTCAGTGTCTGCCTCTGCTCCTACTATGATATCTTTGTTGAATTAGCTAGAGAATGACAAAGTAGCTACTGGTAAGAAAGAGAAATGTTTATCACAGAGAAGATGATGCTTTATATTTTAAGATACCAACATTCATTTCACTTTCAGGACAGTTTTATCTAAATTTACATAAGAACAATTATTCAGAATATCAAGGAAAACTGGAACTGCAAAAGATTGTGTCTAGAAATTGAGTTATATATCCAAAGTTGGGAATTGTGCTAAATTACATATAGAGAGCCACTCTATTGAAGACTTCATAATATGTCGGCTTAGTGACTTCACCTCTTAATTATGAGGTCAGGCAGATAGGACCTACAGGCAGTGGTTTTACTCCTATCAGGTGTGACTACAAGAATAATAATATTTTATAGACTGTAGTCTTTGGTTATGGAGCTTCAATTACTACCCAGAAAACTACAACTAACAAACTCAATGGAACAAGTAAGTATTCCAATAGAATTCACTGGCCCAGATGTCAATCCTTTTTGTTTTAATTTTTATTTTTCAATTAGAGTTGACATTCATTATTATTTTATATTAGATTCAGATGTAGAGCGTAGTAGTTAGACATTTATATAATTTACGAAGGTACCACTCAGCATAGTGCCCACCTGGCACTATATATAGTTATTACTATATTATTGATTATATTCCCTAAGCTGTTCTTCACATCTCTATGAATACTTTGTAACTATCAATTTGTACTTCTTAATCCATTTACCTTTTTCAGTCAGCCTGCCAACCACCCTCCAATCTGGCAATCACCAGTTTGTTCTGTATGTGTGTATGATTCTGTTTTCATTTTTATTCATTTATTTTGTCCATTGATTTCACATATAAGTAAAACCATATGATATTTACCTTTCTCTGTCTGACTATTTCAGTTAGCATAATAGCCTCTAGGTCCATCCATGTCATTGCAAATGGTAAGATTTCATTTTTGGGGGCTGCATAATATTCCATTATATATATGTACCGTTACTTCTTTATCCAATCTTCTTGATGAGCACTTAGGTTGCTTTTGTATCTTGGCTATTATAAATAGTGCTGCAGTGAACATAGAGGTGCATATATCTTTTCAAATTAGTGTTTTGGTTTTCTTCAGATAAATACCAAGAAGTACATTTGCTGGGTCATAAGGTAGTTCTATTTTAAATTTTTTGAGGAACCTCCAAACTGTTTTCCATAATGGCTGTACCAATTTGCAATCCCACCAACAGTGCACAAGGGTTCCCTTTTCTCCACATCCTCCTCAACACTTATTGATCTTTGATTTATTGATGAGGTCGTTTTGACAACTGTAAGGATATCTCATTGTGGTTTTAATTTGCATTTCTCTGATGATTAGTGCCTTTGAGCACGTTTTCATATGTCTATTGGCCATCTGTATGTCCTCTTTGGAGAAATGTCTACTCAGGTCTTCTGCCCATTTTACAATTGGATTGTTTATTTATCTATTATTTATTTATTTGTTTGTTTATTTGTTTGTTTGTTTTGGTGTTGAATGATATGAGTGCTTTGTAAAATTTGGATATTAACCTCTTACTAGATGTATCACAGGCAAATATCTTCTTCCATTCAATATGCTGTCTTTTCATTTTGCTGATGATTTTATTTGCTGTGCAAACTTTTTAGTTTGATGTAGTCCCATTTGTTTATTTTTTTCTTTTGTGTCTCCTACCAAAGGAGATATATCAGAAAAAAAAAATTACCAAGAGCAATGTCAGAGAGTTTACTGCCTATGTTTGCTCAGAGGATTTTAATGTTTTTAGGTCTTACATTTAAGTCTTTAATCCATTTTGAGTTTATTCTCATATATGGTATAAGAAGGTGATCCAGTTTCATTTTTTTGCATGAATCTGTCTAGTTTTCTCAACATCAATTATTGAAGAGACTGTCTTATCACATTTTATATTCTTGCCTCCTTTGTCATGACCATGTAAGTGTGGATTTATTTCTGGACTTTCTATTCTGTTCCATTGATCTATATATCTGTTTTTAAGCCAGTACCATGCTATTTTAATTACTATGGCCTTGTAGTATAGTTTGATATCAGGTATTGTGATACCTCCAAATTTGTTCTTTCACAAGATTGGTGTGGCTATTCAGGATCTTTTATGGTTTTACATAAATTTTAGGACTATTTGTTCTACTTCTGTGAAAAATGTCATTGGTATTTTCATAAGGATTACACTGACTTTATAAATTGCTTTGACTAGCATGGACATATTAACAATGTTAATTCTTCCTACCCATAAGCATGGTATATGCTTCTATTTATTTGTATCTTCTTCAATTTTTTTAATGATATAATTTTCTGAATAAGGTCTTTAACCTCCATAGTTAAACTTATTCCTAGGCATTTTATTGTTTTTAATACAATTGTAAGTGGTACTGTTTCCTTAATTTCTTTTCCTAATAACTTATTATTGGTTTATGAAAATGCAACCTATTTCTGAATATTAATTTTGTATCCTTCTACTTTAATTTTTTTATCAGTTCTAACACTTTTGGTGAAGTCCTTAAGTTTCTCTCTATATAGTATCTTGTCATCTGAAAAAAAATGACAGTTTTACTTTTTTCTTTCCAATTTAGATGCTTTTTATTTCTTTTTCTTATCTGATCACTGTGGTTAGGGCTTCCAACACTATGTTAAATCAAAATAGTGAAAGTGGACATCCTTGTCTTATTCTTCATCTTAAGAAAAATTATTTTAGTGTTCCCCAATGAGTATGATGTTAGCTGTGGGTTGTCATATATGGCCTTTATTATGTTCCCTCTATTCCCACTTTGTTGAGAGTTTTTATTAGAAATAGATGCTGGATTTTGTCAAATGCTTTATCTACATCTATTGATGTGATCATATGACTTTTATCCTTCATTTTTTAATGTGGTGTACCACATTAACTGATTTGTGGCTATTGAATCAACTTTGCATCCCAAGAATAACTCTAACTTGATTACGGTATATGAACTTTGCAATGTATTGCTAAATTTGGTTAGCTCATATTTTGTTGAGGATTTTTATATCTATGTTCATCAGAGTTATCAGCTTATGATTATTTTTATAATGTCTTTGATTTCGAATCAGGGTAATGGTGGCCTAAGGTAATGAGCTTGAGAGTCTTCCCTTCCCTTGAAATTTTTGGAATAGTTTGTTTCTATTTATTAGGTAGATGTGCTATGTCTCCCAGTCTTGGCAGGGCGGCCTTATGTAGTAGATGTTCCGTGGAGCCCAGTGGCACTATCTTCCTGGTCGACAAAGCTGGATATTTGCAGGAGTGTCCTTTGTGTGGGTTGCACATGAGCTCCTATTGTACTTGATACATGATTGCCGCTGGCACATCAGTGGATGGGATTGACCCTCAGGTTTACTGGCTATGAGGATTGGCCACAACTGTAGCATGTGAGCTACTTTTGGGGGCTGACCCCCTGGAGTGGGATTTGCACCAGCAGGCTCTGGTGTCTACTGAGACCACCCTTTGGTGTAGCACTTAATGCACTAATCAGGTGGTGCTCTGTTTTGGTCTGAAGTCAGCCCCCAGGTATATTGGTTTTTAGGGTCTCTTGCTAGGGGTTACCATGCAGATCAAGATCAGCCTCTGTCTGTGACCAGCTTGGGCACCTGGTCAGAGATACAAAGGAATCCACAGTTGGTTACTGCCTATGCTGGACCTGGAAGCACATGAGAGAGGCCATGCTGCAAATCAAGACTGGCTGCCACCTGTTCTTGGCCTGGGGCAGCTCGGTAAAAGGTGCAGGGCGCTTGGAGGACCACAACCACCTGCTGGCTTTCTGTAAGTCTCAGCTGCTAAAAAAGCCTCTTGCTGTGTGTGAGTTGGGTGGGGCGAGGTTCCCCCAGTGGAGCCAGTGGATTTCACTAGGCCAATAAAAATTCAGATTTGGCCATGTGTGGGAAGGGCTTAATACAGGAAAGATGGTGTCTGCCCATCAGCTACACAGGAGAAGGGCCCAGCATAGAGAAAATGGCAGCTGTCTCACCAGCTCTCACCCAAAAGCCACTCAACTCACGTTCTCTCTGCATGTCTCTCGCACTTTTCAAGCCTCAGTTCCTCCCACGGAGCCCAGGATGAGTGCCTGGGAGTAAAAGAGTCTTGTGTGGGCCCTTTAAGAGGACACCCAGGTTACCAGCAGCCTTTCATCTCACCCAGATGGACAGAATGCCTGGTGATTTTCACAGCCAGATGTTAGGGGGCTCCTCTTCCTGGCACTGGTGCTCCAAGCTAGGGAGTGAGGTATAGGGCTGGCAGCCCTCGCTCTTCAGGGGGCACCTCCGCAGCCTAGATATATCCCTCCCAATTCTTGACCGCCCTGTGTGGGTATGGAACCAGCCAATTTCACATCTCTGCCCACTCTAGTCTAAAAGTGGCTTCTTTTTTATATTTTTTAGTTATAGCACTTTTGTTTCACTAGTCTTCAGATGGTTCTCAAGGTTTATTTTTTTTATAATTTAGTTGTAATTTTAATGTGGTCATGGGAGAAGGCAAGTACAGTGTTTACCTACTCTGACATTTTGACTGGAATGCTGAACATCATTTCTTAATGGGAAAAGGCCATGTCCACATTTATATATGTTTCTCTCTTCTACTATATCTTCACCCATGTTACTGAAATGATAGAAAGATCAGGGCTTGTCTCAAGGTAAGCTCTTATATGTCTCTTTCTTTTTCATCCAAACCTTAGCTTTACAAAAAAAAAGGAGCACCTCTTTGATCTCAGACCTAAACTGTTTTGCTCTGCTCCAGCTTTGCTAGAACTATGCTGGGACACTGGTTGCCATTCTCTAAATGTTACCAGTGTATATAGTTCCCTTCAAATCCTCTCGAGAAAAAGAGTGGTTAATAGGACCTGATTTTTTTTTTAAGGACATTTCATATAATACCATATATCTGTAGCTAATCAAGTCTTGCCAGCTTTTTAAGACTGCCACTTTGTTCTCTATATTGATCCAGGTTTTTACCACCAAATATTTATTTCATATTTTAGTATATAGATAGAATTATAACACTCTTCATGTTCCTAAATAAAAACACAGAATTCTTTGGCAGCTCTCTACTAAATACAACCTATAAGGCAGAAAGTGGCTGAAACCAACATTCCACAAATTTTAATGAAGACAATGTTCCCACCCTTACATACCCACACCAGGCAGATATTGTAAAGGATGAAATAACAAAATCATATTCTTATGTACTTTTGTAAAATTTTTGAGGTAGGAAAATATAACAAGTCACTTGTTCTACACTTTTCTGTCTCTTTTCAAGAACATAGCAAAAGACTGTGTATTCTTTCACATATTTTTTTTAAATAGAAATAAAGAAATCTAGGAAGACAGATTAATATTCTTAAAAACAACATAATTTGGTGGCAGTAAGCACTTCCAAGAATTGAATATAATATCTTTGTGTGGGCAATGATAAAAATTATTTCCCTCTGATAACTGTTTGTTGTGGTCTTAGCATAGTTATTAGCAAACCACAGTGTAATCAGCTGTCTGGTTCACAGCATCGGCATGCTCAGGTTTAAGCAATATTACAAGCAGGTCTCCCAGGGTAAATTTACGTGTATTCAATACCACAACCATATGAAAACAAAATTTCCATAAACACATTTTCTTGGTTCACAGACAAATATTATTAATCAAAGAGGAGTAAGCCTGATTACAGATTCACTGCAGCCTATTATTCCCTTTTGTTGCTCCCTAGCTTTTAGTAAAGTCTCATCCAAACATTTTATCCATGTGTCACCTCTGACACATGATAAAAGCTATTATTCACTGATATTCAGCCAGTATTAAAGTGAATCTCCCCTTCCTCTTTCATCCCAAGCTAGTCTAGCAGAGGGCAGTGAGAGGCTCTCAAGGGACAGAGGAGCTCTGGTATAGGTAATTTTTCCCATTAGCAGAGCCCTCTTCTGCCCTCAACCAGAAACTTTATCAAAGAAAATTACATGTCTTCATGGGACGGGGCAGCCTGAGAGGTTGACTTGAAAGGAGGATCAGGAGTTTCATTGCCCAATGTGAGCCCCAGTTCCACTTAGGTTATTTCTGTTATACTCAAACCAGAGAAGAGAAAGCAGTGAGGAGTGAGGAATGGAGCCTAGCAGATACAGTTCTGAATTTTGCTTAGCAGTACTAAAATTGGGGGCAAGTCACCTAATGTTATGAGCCTTAAACTCCTCTTCTCATGAAAATATATAGTACAATATATATCTATCTTGCTGTGTTTTATAGAATTAGGAACAATTAGTGTAACACATTTAAATCGTAGTAACACTCAAATGCATAGTTAAGATGATTAGAAGTAACCCAACTTAAACCTAATTAGGCAAAGAAAAAAATGTGTTTGTACATGCAAGTGAAAAGTCAGGGGTATACTAGCTGTCATAAGGATTCAGTTTCTCTCTGCTATGTCCTTTGCTGGGTTGGCTTCATTTTCAGGCTGAGAGGCCCTTGGAACCTGTAAAGGTGTATCATCTTTACTGTCAGTAGTCTCATCACAAAATATGTCTCTTCCTTGAAGGTCCCACATGTGTCTTGGGATCTAGACTAATTAGACCATTCAAGTCACTTTCATTGCCACTATCATTTTAAAATAAGAAATGGCTGACTTGTTGTGTAGTAAATCCATACTCTTGTGCCTACAGGGCAAATCTCATCCCTGAACCAATCACTGAAAGTGGGCTAATTATCATGACTTGCACCACAAGCCTTCACCTGGACCAATGACTGTGTCTGGATATAGCTCTAAACACTGTTGTCTATTAGAATCTAGGACAACTGAAAAAAAAAAAAAAGAACAAGAAAAAAAAAGAAATACAATGGCTCAGTGTCTGGGAACTGCTCCCAGAAAAAAATCTGATTTTAATTGCTTGAGATGAGACCCAGATATCAGTGTTCTTTAAGCCCCAGGTTAGTTCTAATGGATCCTCAAGGTTGAGGATATTGGTCTAGAGGGACTCAATCTACTGATCAGCCTGGACTCCGTCACTAGAGCCAAAATTAGAATCTCACACAAATCACATGTACTAAAAATGGATGAAGGATTATTCTCCAAAAACAATATGAGACATAGTTACTAAAAGAAACAAAAATGGACCCTAGCTGGCAGAAACAGCTATATAAGCCATATTACTATATAAGCCACATATCTTCACACTCGCTGCCTATCTATTTTGTTGCAAACGTTACCAAGTTCTGGACACCCTAAAAAGAAAAGTCATGATTTTTCTATGTGAATAGGCCTAAATATTATAGGAAACATTATTCTAAGTGCAGAAATATGTAAATGGCCCTTTAATATATAAATTTCCATTAATTACATTTATTAAAAATGAAAAGGAAATCAGAAGTGTAGAGTAAATCCTGGAGCTATGGTGAAAGATGGGTCATGGGACAAGGGGTACTGATGAAAAGGGGAAAATCCAGCAGAGTGTCGCTAGCTCCTGGGTATATTTTTATGGGGGTCAGCGCTAGTATAGTTTAGACTTATTTAGCAATATTTGGCTGCCTTTGTTTCTGGAGAAGAGAAAAGTTGCTGTCAGGGAAACAGTGATTAAGGGAGTCAGGTTAGAGATATGTAGCTATTGCTAGGGTTCTGATTTCTCAAGGCTGAGACCATGCCGGGAAAAAATCTCGTACAAACATTTAATTTTTGCAATGCAATGTGCTTTACAGATTTCTACTTATTGTTCCACATGTCACTAAGCTGCCCTTAGGAGTACAATGAAACTCAGCTTCCACACATGTTTTTGTGCCAGTAATGCTACATCTTCTACATAATTATAAGGAATATTCATCTTTTGTCTGTAGCCCAAAACACCGTGGCAGCATAAAATTTTCATGGTTTAGGAACAAAATTCTAGGTGATCTCTTGGAATGCAAGGCAAAACATTTTTACATTGCTCCCTAGTTGAGTAGGTTCTTACATGTCAAGTCATGCGTTTTAGATCTCTACCCTGTCTCGATGCTTGATTTTCAGGTTGAAAACAAAAAAAAACTCTTTCCCTTAAAGTGGTTATTCAGGCTAGAATGTGACCTAAATACTCTAGAGACCAGAGTTTTATACTGCTTAGTTTGCCAACCATGTTCATGACATATTTTAAGTCAATGACATTTTCTAGAATATTTGCTCATCTTCAAGATACATTCTGTAGTGATGTCCTATAAGATGTCAGTTAAAGAACATTGCAGTTGATACTAATTTTAATGCTTCTTACCTGATGTTAGTAATGAGAGATCTCAATTTTTAAAAAATATTTTTAAAAATACAAATAGTTTCTAAGAAATATTTGAACATGGTGAAAGAATTATCTAAAGTTTCTTTTCTCGTTTTTCTTCTTTGAAATGAGCACATCTACACTTATATTTATTTACTTTGGGGACAGGCAATCACTCCTACATCAGTCTGGTATAGCCTATGGACTCCTTTCCAGAATACTTTTTAAAACTAAGTAACAGAAAATATATAGGATTATAAATAAATAAAGTATATTGGAATATATTAGTGCAGGTTCACAGACCTGAAGGTTCTATAAATCTAAGTTGAGAATCTAATCTTATACAATCTCTATATAAAGGCTTTATTCACAAGTGAGTTCAAGGCATTTTTAAAAAGCGTGTTAGAAGGTGTATTGGCAGGGGATACAAATTTAGATATTCATAGAGCTAGTCAGGTAACGGGAGTACTGGCAGGCAGGGTGGCAGTGCCTGTATGACTGGTGGCGATTGTGACAAAATGTGAAGTGCATGCCCTGTATAAAGGAAGTAGCCTTTATTAAGGTCTAACAGATTTTTGCCACGTGGGAATGGCAAATCTATATGGCTATATATTCTCCTTCTTCAAGAGAAGGCAAGCATCTGGATTTTTATATGGACTATACTTATTAATGATGGCTAGAGAAAAAAATAATACTGGGAAAAGGAAAGATATCTTTTACCAGATTTTCCCAGAGGGCTGCAAACTCACAACTTCAGAAAAGTAAGAGGAATTAGAAGAAATTAATTACTCATATTTTATGTATTTTTTTTACTATCAGTATCTTTATTACATTTATTTTGAAAACATAAGAATTAATTTAAGTGTAATTCTTTCCTAGATTGGTAGCATGCTGCCCAAGAAAATCAGAGGCTTCAGGAGCTAAATTGCTTTTAATTATTCCACCAAATGTTTATTGAAAACCTGCTTCTATGTGCCAGGCATATACAAGTTGGTAAGAATATGAAGATTAAGACATTGTCTTTGTTCCCGGAGCTTACAGACCAGTGTGGAAAGAGTTATATCAAAAGATTATAATGTAATCTGTTAAGGCCAATCATAGAGATATGTAAAAAGTACAAAGGGAGTAGCAATGCCTTTCCAGGAATTTGAGAGGGATTCTCAGAGGAAAGATCTCTTTGAGTAGACCTTTGCACCAAGGGGCCCAGATTATTAATGATCCGATAAGTTATTATGAAGAGTTGGGCAAGAATTCTGAATAGGAAAGCGGAATGTTCAAATTTTTATGATCATTTTGGCTGCACTATAGAATATGGCCTACAGAAGGAGACAGAGTAGAAAATGAAGCCTTGAAAGATGAGAATTTCAATAGTTTAGACAGTAAACTATAGACGCAGCAGGAGGCAGGAAGGAAGATTACTTGGTTGGAAAGATATTTAGGAATAGAAACAACAGAAATTGGTGGTCGGTTTCATGCTAATAGTCAGAGTGGCAAGAGAGGGAAGAGTTGAGAATGACACTTGAGAAGTAGTCTAGAATAAAATTTAGAGCATACTCCCTGGAGCCAGACTACTTGAGTTCAAATCGTAATTCTTCCACTCATTTGCTGTGTGACTTTAAGCAAGTTATTATCCTCTCTGAGCCTCGATTTCATATAAATGTCAGTATTCTTATAACAGTGTTTACAGTTGTGCCTGAACATAATAACTATTATTATTATTAATTATTATAATTCTGGTTAGGATGGTGGTATCATTCAATTTGTTTTAGAAGATTAAATATTGCATTTGAAGTGCTTTTAGAAGTGCTAGCTTCGCATAGTTGAATATGTGAATCTTGGGTTGAGAAAAAACTTCATTAGCACTGTGATAAGGATTAGAGCCTCTTATTTGTAAAGATGAAATAGCCTAAGGCATTTTGGGGGAATTCAACAATTTTATATAATTCAATTGTGCTGAGTAACTGAAAAACTGCTTCATATATCAGTAGAGCAAAAACAGATATTTGTTTCTATAGTTTTGTTACGATGTGAGAACAAAAATTACCCTTTTTTCTTCTAATTTTCCTAAAGAAATGGAGCTGGTAATTATTGCCAATATTGTATTCACACAAATGAAAGGTAATAATGTCTAAATGCCTTCCTTACTCTATATTCTACTGTAGTTATTTTCCTTTACACTTTATCTTTGAGTCTAAAAACTGTGGGGATGAAACCTAAATGTAAAAATAATTTTAAGAGAAGGATATTTGTATCTTTATAAAGAAATACCTTCTGTTATTAATAACAGTGGTATTATGAATAAGTCTAGTTATTTTGACACTGTAGAGCGTAAAGTATAAAATGGTAAGAGTGTTGACTTTGGAATCAAGTCCCGACTCTACCGCTTATTAGATATGAGGTCCAGAGAAAATCACTTACATTTCTAAGCCTCCATTTTCTCATATGGAAAAAGAATAGACTGCTGTCTCTTGAGATTTTTTTAGGATTGGGGAAAATAACGTATATAAGGGGCTTAACGCAGTGCCCCTTAAAACAATGTTATGATATTTCACCTTTTATCTCTCCATAGTGGGTAAGCATGAGAAAGTTTAAGAGAATTGTTTTAAAAAGAATAGGTACTTTTAGAACGATGAGTCTTTTTATATATCAACCAAAACCTTTAAGGTCTTTTTAGCTATGAAGCCTTGTCCAAGCTCTAATAGACTTCCAAAAGAACCAGCAGCCAGAGCCATAAATTTCTAAGACAAAAGGACTGAGACAACGTTGTGCTTCTCATAGTTGGAGGCTAGCCAATATGTTTCTTCATCACCAATAAAATAAATGAATCATAAAATAGTATTTCTCAAAATCTATATCCAAATAAAAGCCATATAATTAATTACCAATGACTTACACATAAATGATTTCACTAATAACATATCACAGGTATCTTTATCACATTATCAAATTTCTTTATTGACCTGATATTTTACAAATATGAAAAAAAAAACAAATTGTTTAAAAAATATATTTGTCTTTCATTTCACATTAAATTAGAGCAAAGATTTATAAAATATACTGAAATTATCTGGTGAAAAAGTCCTTATAAATTCATCTAAGTTTCAAAGTACATAGTAGTTTCTCATTTTCAATTTAAAATTGAATAAAAACAAGGCTGAAAATGCCTTATCCTGTTATTTGCATTGAATTTTTATGAAATATTACTATGTTTTGATGTTGGCAAAATGGTCACTAAAAATGGAATACAAGACAATTCAGAAAAATGGAATCCCATAAAATATGATAGTATTATGGATCTTAAAACCACCACTATATATTTTCCTTATCACACTAAAAACATAAATATACAAACCACTTTGTTTCACCTACAGAATAATTCAATTAAGAGTGCTTATAATTTAACATCAGGAATAATAGTTTAAGCCAAGGGGGTAGTAAACTGCAAAGAAACATAAATCTACAAAGTATATGCTACGGAAAGTATTCCACTCTCTCAATCCTGAAAAGGTAGTTCCTTTTTTTACTACAGAGAGGAAATTATTACCTAAATTAGTGGAAAAAATATGAATTTACCTTCAAGAAAAACACACACACACACACACACACAAAAACACACATGTTCACACACAAGTGCACACTAGAAAACTAAGCACTTTTCACAAGAGAAAGACCTATCTGAATCCAGAATATTATTTAGTACTTGCCTTGGGAAAATTAAAATTAGACTTCTCAACAGTTTAAATTTCTTATTGAGAAATAAATGCAGTGCATAATGTGTTACAGAATAAAATCGACATGCACAGTGAAACACATAAGCTCTAAGGGCATACAAGATTCTCTTTCCAAATAATGATCTTGGCAAAGAGCCTCCTTTATGTACAAAAACTATGTTCCTTGCTTATAGCAGCTCTCCAGGCTGCAAGAGGTAATTGTGTGCTGCTAACTCGGTTTACAAATGAAGTGTTCAAGCCAGGAGATATTTTATAGTTTAATTCAGTGAAAGCAGAAAACTATATTAGCAAGGTCAAGCTGTAATAACTCATTCTCCAATAATTACTGATCTCGTACTGTTATATAGTATGAATTTTAACATTGCAAATATGTAATGTCATTCAAAAATTGGTTCAATTACTAATAGCTATAAAAATAGCAAAAAAAAAGACAACTAGTAAAACATACATAGTTATACAGATATTCAGTACACAAATATTCAATATGTTTATTCTCCCAGAGTCAATTAAATATCCATTTCATTAGCTCAGTTGTAGATCTGAGGTTACAATATTCTTTCACTAAAGCAAAGTAACTTTATTCTGCATAAAATGGGAAAATCAAATGTAGTACATTACCTTGTGTCACCTGTTGAATTGCCAACATTATCCCAGACACGGTATCTGGAAGCAAGTTTTCTTTCAGATTGTAATGTGGCGCCCATTCCAAAATAGGTAGCCGCCTTATACACCACTGTTTAAAGTCTTCACAATGGGGGATATGCATCTTGTTCCAGAGCACACTTTTCTTATTCCTCTTTGCCCCTGTCATTTTTCAGATTACCTCTTATAGAAGTAAACTTTAGACAAGCAAACAATCGTTGCAGAACACCTCCTTTCAGCACCAGGCTCCAATTCGTCTGTGGTTAACAATGTCAAAGCTATTCAAAAAATAAATCAATGTAAGAGAAGGTCAGAGAGAGAGATTAACAGAAGCATTTAAATATATGCAGCCAGGCTGTATATCTAATTATGGTGCAATTAATTATTCTAGATAAAAAATATAGATTAAAACCTTGAATTCTTATCTGAATGAGATGGAGAGAAGTGGTTCCTGTTAGTGTAATATTTTTCCGGTCTTGGAAAAGAAATGGATTCAGTGTTAAGTTGGTCTACAGCTTTCTCACCAATAAGTTCCCTTATATTCACTCCAGTCTTATTTTTTGGAGGGGGCTCCAATCCCAATGGCTAATGTAGTTTTGGGCGTGTGTTGGAAGTGGGCTGGGTTATGCTAATAAAATCAGGAAGCATTCAGCTAGTTCAGTCTCTCTCTACAAGATATGTAAAAACATAAAATTGCCAGAGGAGTCTGTTCTGAAAAGTAAAATCAGAGAATCCAGACTTATTTCTTTGAGAAGTGTATATTTTCAATATTATCAAATGACTACCAGTTCTACAAAATTCAGAAATATCAAAGAGCCTTGCTAATAGCCTTATCTATTTTTATTCTGTGGGAGATGAGATTTCCATTCATACAGAAACATTCAGACAGACACTGCCCACTCTGGGAACAGAATAGCCAGTTCTCATAAACAAACTGAAATTTCATCTCATAAGCATCACAATGAACAAATATTGGTGGCAACCATTCTTCCCTGTCTCTGAAACTACTTATTCAGTTTTCTCTATTTCTCCAAGCCATACAATTCTATCACTTATAGTTTTGTAAGTGAAATTTCTTAAGGATTAACATATGGTTGAAACTATTTTTTGAAGCATCCTCAACTCTTTTGTGATGCTGCCCTCTTTTCACATAACTTATTTTGCGGGGAGTGGTCTTTTTTTTAGAAAGGGTATTACATTTTATAATAAAACAAACAGGATGTCAAATTTTTATTTTATGATTGTTACCCCCAGCTTCAGAAGAAAAACCATAAATACAATGATGAGCTATGCTATTTAGCCAAAAAGCCAACATATTAACTAAATTTGTGAGGCCAAGAAAAAGAATACAATGTTTATAGTTTCCTGTAGCCCTTTTAATGCCTATTTGTCCAGACAATAGAAAGTTTCTGGAAGCCTTCAGAATAACAAAGTACTTGGATCCGTTGGCTATTTCCAAGGTCCCCTGCTCTACATTTTCTCATTGCTTTTAAGTTAAGATGAAGAGCTTCCCTGTCAGCTTTCCAAAGATGGTATCTCTGGTTTTCTGTCTGTGTAAAAATACCTTTCTTTTTCAATCCAATGAATCAGAATTATGTAGCAATATATGTATACTTCATTCATATGTGCAGAATAGAATTTGCCTTTTATTTTTCCAATTGTTTGCACTGTGTTAAATTTACAAACTTTTCATTAATTTAGATTTGAAATCTCATTAAAGACTAAGTTGTATAAATTGGTATGAAATGTAAACTTACTACATAAGTAAATTTATCTTTAGTAGAGATATTATGTTGATTTTTCTTCATAAATAGCTACATTTAACTTTGTATTATACATTTCAGTATATAAACAAGGAAACTTAGAAACTACAGGTATACTGAGTATATATTACTTTTATAATCAAAATTAACAATAAAGATATTTTTTCAAAACATCTAGTTCACAAATTCAGATCTATGCTGACAAAATGAGAAGAATAATTGAAAGCTTGACTAAAATCACCAATCAACAGCAATGATTTGTGTAATATCAGTCATTTTTTGAAAACTTCGTGTTACACCCTGAACAAGCCTGATCCCATCTGAACTCAGAAGCTAAGTAGGGTGGGGCCTGGTTAGTACTTGGATGGGAGACCACCTAGGAAGACCAGGTGCTATAGGCGTAAGTAAGTAAGTAAATACATAAATAAAAACTTTGTGTTACATGTTGGTAATAAGAAATTCACAAAAATAGGATTATTACACTTGAAAATGAATCTGTATTGAAATACCTAAACATATTAGTGCCAGCAATTATTATAAAACATCCTAAGACTAGGAGGGAGCAGAAATTACTTCTAATTCAAGGCAAAATGAGATAAATTAATAATTAAGTTACACAATAAGTATTATGGGAGCTCACATGAGGAATAGTTGAATTCCCACTGAGAAAAAAGTCTTCTCACTCTGCATAGACCCTCTGTTCCTACAAATATAGTCACTATCTGCTGCATATTGACTCTTTAGTATATCTCTATACTAATTTCCCTAGTTCCCTGGTCTTATTCCTTGAACTAAACATTTACTCAAGTCTTATCTCTTTCATGAAACTTTCCCTGGCTTCCCCACAGTTCTGTTTTTGCTGTACACTCCAAATCCAGGTAACCCTTAAGCTATTCATGGATGTACAGCTGTAGTCATTCTCACTGTCTATTAGTTTTCTTCCTTGAAATCTATTTTATGTGTTTTTATCCAGTCAGGCTGATGAGATTGTAACTTCCTTGTAGGGATTATTCATATAACTTGCTTTGCCGCTTTCCTTAAGACTTAATAGAAGGTTCTGCAGACATAGGATCTACTCAGTAAGTATTAATATATGAATTGAATATCTCTACTCCAGAAATTACTCAAGAATTATTTAATCTATTTCAGTATGGTTCCAGGCTGTGCTGTTAAAGAATCAGAAAAAATAAGTGGAGAGAGAAAGAGAGTTAGATATAGTAATGGGGAAAATAAGGAGAGATTTTATCTTTACTTGCTCAGCTTCTCCCCATTCTCTCACAATCTAGGAAAGAGTCTACATGTTTTCAACATAATTCCTTTTTCTTATATCATAGAATCCAGTAAATGGAAAGTGGAAAAACTAGATAGTGAATGTAAAGAAAAGAAGGAGACCAGAGATAGAAAACCTCATAGACTGAGGTTTTAGAGAGTTTTAGACGCATGTGAGAGCCACTAGAGCAATTATGAAGTATGAGGGAACTGAGCCAGGCTTGAATAAGGAAAAATTCTTTTAAGAACTATTGTTTAGGTTATAAATTGGATGGCATTTAATGTTTTTTTAGAGACACTAGTAAGGACTGAAATTCTTCTCACATTTATTTTATTGTGGCATTGTGCTTCTTTGCATATGATCTGTGTGGAGACTAAGACACCTAAAATACTGATTTATAGCCAGATTACATTTACAAATATAGACTCATAAAGCTTTGAGGCCATCAATGCCATATCCATGAGTACTTCAGGAAGTTGATCAACAGCATTTCTAACAAGAGGACACTACAAAAGGTTCTCATCTGAAGAGGAAAGTGGAGGCTGTTACTAAGGCCATGTCTGTTCACCGAGCCATGTAACTGATATGGGACTACATCCACACAGAGGGAGCATCTTTTACTAAGTCATCCACCAGATAGGGTACCTTTTCTTAATTTATCCAAAATAATTAATCCAACCTCTGGTTTAATTCTTCCAGTGACTAAAATTAACAAGCCCAGAAAAATGGCCCATTCCAATATTCAGACTTTCTAATTGTTAGAACATTTTCCCAATTATTGAGCCAAGATCTGCTACTTAAAATGTCTGTTCTTTAGACTTTATCCTAGTCACTGGGACCCTTCAGTTTCAGGATCAATTCATTTAGAGCTATCCCAAAACTCTGATTTTTTTATGTGCTATTTATTTCAGAAAGTAACATTTATGTGTGAATGCACATATACAGGTTGATTACAATTTTGAACAGTGTAGTTCATGTTTTACTCCTGATAAGCCAACTAGTATAGTAGAGTGAACAAAACTTCTGTGCTTCCACTGCTGATTCTTAATGTGCCTTACTTTGCTTTCTTTGAATTAAGTAGCACTTTCCAGTCTGTTTCTTTATCATGTCTTTTTTTTTCCTGCCATTATTTTATATATTTATTTTAATTCATAATAGGGGCCAAAAGGAGATGGCCTAGGTGAAGTAAAGAAAAGCCTAGGGAAAAGAATTATGTGTACATTCTAATGCATATTTTACAATAATCTAAGGCATTTGAGAAGACATGGGAAAGAAGAAAAAAAGGAGAGAGTAAGAGAGAGAGAGAGAGAGGGAGAAAGGGAAGGAACATGAGAGGGAGGAAAGAAGGAAGGAAGGAAGGAAGGAAGGAAGGAAGGAAGGAAGGAAGGAAGGAAGGAAGGAAGGAAGGAAGGAAGGAAGGAAGGAAGGAAGGAAGGAAGGAAGTAGATGTTATGGACTGTATGTTTGTGTCCCCTTGATTTTCCTATGTTGAAACTTTAGCAGCCAATAGGATGGTATTAGGAGGTAGAGCATTTGGGAATGAATTAAATTTATATAAGGTCATGAGCATGGAGACTCTTTTATAGGATTGGTATCTTTATAAGGAGAGAAAGCGACTAGAGCTCACTCTCTCAGTCATGTGAGGATACAGCAAGAAGATAACTGTCTACTAACCAGGAAGAAAACACTCACCAGACAAGGAATCTTCCAGTGCCTTGATTTGGAACTTCCCAGCTTCCAGAACTGTGAGAAATAAATGTGGTTTTTTTGTTTCAGTCACTCAGTCTATGGTATTTTTGTTACAGCAGTCTGAAGAGAGAGATAGAGAGAGATAGAGAGAGAGAGAGAGAGAGAGAGAGAGAGAGAGAGAGAGAGAGAGAATAAAAAGAAAGAGAGAGAGAGAGAGAATAAAGAAAGAGAGAGAGAGAGGAGGAGGGAGGGAGAAGGGAGGGAGGGAAGGAAAGAAGGAGGGAGAGAGGAAGGGAAAGAGGGAGGAAACATAAATAATAAAAGATATTTTAAAAAATAAAGAATAGAAGTTCGTTGAGAATCATTTCTGACCAACAACTGATAAACAGTAAGTAAAATAAACTCTGTCTGGGGACACAGCATGACTTAAGATTTGAAGACGCCAAAAGAGAGAATTACCCAGTACGGTGCTAGAAATTCATCTCCCTCAGTACTGTATGATTATGGCCCTATAACTGCTGCTTTAGCTGCCATATTTCTATGAATATTAATCTTCTTGCTAAAGGAAATATGTGTTAATTGAAAGATTATGATTGTACGTCTCATGTATTTGCATTTTGTTGGGAGCCGAGCTAACTTGGCGAGCTCTGAGATAAGTGGTACTAAACTCTTTTAAATACTCAGTGTTTTCCAAGAAGGGAGTTGTGAGAACTTCGTTGTTTTGCAGGATGAGTAATTTGGCTGACCTTGGGTCTTGACTGCTGTTTTCTCATTGCAATGCTATAAGTAGTGTGTGCTAAATAAACTCGGGGACACAGCTTGAATCTGTGCTCCCTCCTGCAATTCTGTCTGTCTTCTTTCTTTTCCTCAGTCCATGCTCCCCCTTTCAGGTACCCTCAATTACTTCATCGGCTGGCTCCGACAGCATTTTCCAACTATACATCCTAAGTTACTTCAATTTTGGCCATATCTGTTTTTCATGTTTTCAGTTTTAAACCATTTGTATCTTTTTATTTAAAGTGGACTTCCAGTAGGCACCATAGAATTGGGTCTTGCTTTCTTAATCCAACATGACAATCTCTGCCTTATTTGGAGGCTTTAGACCATTTATATTTATGTGATTATTGATATGTTTGGGTTTAAACCTACCATTTTGAACTTATCTTATATTTATCCTATAAGTTATTTATGTTTCCTCTTTTACTAGCATCTTTTGTATTAATTATTTGAATTAAATTTCATGGGGTAACATTGGTTAATAAAATTATATAGGTTTGAATTGTACAACTCAATAATACATTATACGTATATTGCATTGTGTTTTCACCACCCAAAGTTAAATTTCCTTTTATCACCATATATTTGAACCCCTATACTCTTACTACCTTCCCCTTCCCCCTTTGCCTATGGTAACCGCTAAACTACTGTCTGTGTTGATAAATTTTTGTTTATCTTGTTCACTTGTTGCTCTCAGTTTTATATCCCACATATGAGTGAAATCATATGATTCTTAACTTTTTCTGTCTGACTTATTTTGCTTCACATGATACTCTCAAGATCCATCCAGTTTGTCACAAATGGTAGTATTTTATTGTTTTTTATGGCTGAGTAATATTCCACTGTATATATGTACCACATCTTCTTCAGCCAATCATCTATTGAAGAATACTTCAATGGTTTTCATGTCTTGGTCACTATAAATAATGCTGCTATTAATGTCAGAGTGCATCTGTCTTTAAGAGTAGTCCTTCTTTAGTGGGTTGATAAGAAAAGAGGTTTTTTTTTTCTGTTGTTGTTTTTTAGTAGGTGGTACAAAAGCCTTCCGCACTGCCAGGACCTCCCAGATCTCTGCTATGTAACAAAAAAAAAAAATGTCTTTTATTCCCTTGGGGAGGTGTGTATCTCCTCTATGACCAGGTTGCACCAGTCTCAGGATTCTACCCCAGTGGGAGAATGTGATGAGTGATGAAGTTCAGAGCCCCTGATTTCCCTGTGTTGTTCCAGCAGCCAGATGCAGTGTTGTGCTACCTGAGGTACCCCAGTGCCTCTGCCAGAATCAGCCTTGATGGGTGGGTGTATGGTGGGTTGGAAGAGGCTACTGGTGTGTCTGTGGCTGATTACCTTCCAGTAATGGTGACTGCCAGGCCTTAGCTGCCTCAGCTCCACTCCTGTTACTGTAACCAGTTGCACTGTGCATCTGCCACTCAGAAGCTGTTTCTTCAGTTCTCAAGGCTGCAGACTTCCTGCTTTGTAGCCCAACATTTGCTGCTACAGTTTCCCCTGGGGCCCACTGCTAGTTCGGGGAGGGAGGATTATATCTGTTCAACTTGTAATTTCAAGGGGAGAAGATCAAGGGGACCCCTCACATCACCATGCTTCTGATGTCACCTTCTAAATTAACTACTTTTATGATTCTATTTTATTTCTTGTGTTGCTTTATTAACCGTAAGTTTTATTTTGGTAATCACTTTAGAGTTTACAGTATACATCTTTACCTTATCAAAGTCTACCTGCAAGTGATAGCATACCCCATTACACTTAGTAATGGACCTTACAACTATATATTTCCATTTCTCTTTGTGTTATTGTTGCCATACATTATGTCTACATGTATTATAAAACTTAAAATAGATTTTTTTGCCTTAAATTTGCTTATCTTTTAAAGACATTTAAATAATTTAAAAAGTCTTTTATATTTACCCACAGAGTTACTGTTCCGTTGCTCTTCATTTTTCCTTGAATAGTATCAGATTTTCATCTGGTTATATTCTCCTAACTAAAGTATTTTCTTTAATATTTCTTCTAGTGCTGGTTTGCTGGATGAATTCTTTCAGGCTTTATGTATCTAATATCAATAAAGATATTTTATTGACTGTAAAATTCAAGTTTAACAGGGATCTTTGTTGTTGATGTTATCTATTTTGTTTGTTTTAGTACTTTAAAGATGGTGCTCCACTGCCTTCTAGCTTGCATTGTTTCCAACAAGAAATTTTATTACAATGTGCCTTGGTGTTTCTTCCTCCTAACACAATTTGTTCTTTTCGTGTGTATGCTTGGTGTTTGTTGAGCTTCTTAGATCTATAAGTTTATAGTTTTCATCATATTTGGAAAATGTCTGGCAATTATTCAAATATTTTTTTCTGTCCTACATCCTCTGGAGACTCCAAATAAATATATAACAGTCTTGATGCTGTCCCATAGTTTGCAGATGTTTTGTATATATTTTGGGGGGGATTTTTTAATATTTCATTTTGGGTGGTTTCAACTGCTATGTCTTCAAGTTCACTAATCTTTTATTCTGCAATGTTTAATCTACTGTTAGTTCCATCCAATGTGTTTTTTTTTTTATTATTTCAGAGATTAAAAGCAAGACCTGAAATGATTATACTGATAAGTGGGACCAGAACAACATTTATGTCCACTATTGAGGCAAAACCCAAAGTTGTGACCTCTGTGGATTATGAGTTTCACTCTGGCTGATGGAAACATAAGTATTCCTGACCCTGTATGGACTCTGTATGAGTCCCTAGGTTTGCTCCTTCTAATCATTTCCCCATTGTCTGTAGGTTCCTTACACTGATGTGCTGATCTTTACTTAGCCTAACACTCTACATGTGCAGATTTGGGGAGGGGCTCTTTCTCTGTGGAGCTCTCTTCTCTGCCATGTGAAATCTATTTGTTTTGGCCACTTCAGACTCCCAGCTTCTTCTCTTCAACTTAGAAAGACCACCAGTCTCCCCTTGTGTTCTCATTCACCTCTATGCTCTACTGCACTATGGCCTAGGAACATTCCCGGCAGTAAGCTGGGACAATCATTGGGCTCATATGGTTTATTTCCATTCCCTCCAAGATTACTGTCCTTTGTTGCCCTATGTCAAAAATCTTGGCAATCTTGCTTCATATATTTTCTTAGGTTCTTATTTGTTTGGGGCAGGAAGGTAAATCTAGTCCCCGCTATTTTATTCTGGCTGAAAATGAAAGTTGTTCATCATATAATATGGCTTTCAAACAGTCTACCATTATCTTCCTCATGATTTTCTATAGTTTGCCAATTTTCCTTTTTAGAATATGATATCAAGAATTAATGGTGTTTAGCTGTATTCTAACTTGAAAAGTCAAAGCAATATCATACAATTAAATGCACTTTTCAGACTTACTCTGTTATATGATATATTCTCCATCCTTTATTATAGGAGAACATTTTATAAAATTCTAAGCACAAAGTTTTATGTTAAACCGTTATCTGATCTAGGGAATCTGGTCAATTAATTCATTGTTAAAATCTTCCTGAATCTGATACAGTCATTACTACTACTGATAAGTATGTGCTTCATTTCAACATATTTGCTATTCCTCTAACATTATGATACCTGTATTAGTCAGCTCAGGCTGCCATAAGAAAATACCATAGACTGAGTAACTTCAACTACAGGGATTTATTTCTCACAGTTCTGGAGGCTGGGAAGTTGAAGATCAAGATTCCAGCCATTTGGATTCCTGGTGAGGGCCCTCTCCCTGGTTTTCAGATGGCTACTTTTTTATTGTGTCTTCACGTAGCAGAGAGAGAACAAGAGAGAGTAACCTCTTTGGTATCTCTTCTTATGTGGACATTAATCTTATCATAGAGACACCCTTTCCTTGTGACCTGACCTAAACCTAATTATCTCCCAAAGGATCCATCTCCAAATGCCATCATTTTGGGGGTTAAGGCTTTAACATATGAATTTTGGGAGGACAGACCTCATTCTACAGTATTACCCAAAAATTGATTAAGCATGCTATATAAGTCTTATTCAAATCAACAAATAAGAAAAATCAGGCACATCTACCAGAAACTATCCTTCAGATTAAAATTAATTATTTAGTAGAAATTATTTAAGAAAAGTTAGTTAAACAGAATATTTTTTTATTTTGTCCAAAAATGTATCTTAAGAATTTGTATCAAACTTATTACTGAAATCAAATATACTATGTCTTTATCAGACATATAACTTTCAACCTAGTACTTCTATTAAGAGATATAATAGAATTTGTTTAATAATTTCATTAGACTCTCCCCCTAGGTACAAAGTCCTCATCTAGAAGGAATCGTAATAACAGAAAAAAAGTAGACTTTGTTGTGTCACTCAGAAGAAAATGACTAGAATATTCTATACAGACTATATTGCTACATAGGTATCAATCCAAAAGAGCAAATTTCCTCAATATTACCAAAGAGTGTTTGATTTATAAAATTACTTTTAGTGAAAAATCAATACTATTGTGGATCTTGTAGTGTTAGCCTTATTAAATCTTAAGTCTTAAAGTTAAAATAGTACCTATATGTGACACCTCATGAAGTGGATTCAAGAAGTGTGGAAACATTTTTATAGCATTCCCGAGAGATGGCCTTTATGCAGGAAATAGTTGGCTATTCTAAGATGCAGAACTGGTCATTACTTTTAAGATTCTCACTTGTAACAAGAGGTATTTTTATTAAAAGAAAATATTTGAAATATGATATATGAATAAACCTACAAAACTGAAAAATCACCAAACTGCTCTCATACACATGTATGCATTATAATATCAAAAGTTAAAACCCAAGTTTCTACTTATTCCATTTGCTTTTATTTCCATGGTCAACTTTCATAGCTTTATATGCTTTATGTCAAGGATTAATAGAGCAAAATGCAGAATGTTTGCACTTTGATAAGAATTCAGAAGCCATTTATTTTTCTCAATATTATTCCTTCATTTTTTCTGGTTATTAAATAATCTAATTACTATTATAAAATAGAGAATTTTGGAAAGTATAGAAAAGTATTAGAAAAAGAAGAAATATGTTCCATAATCACACTGTTGATTTTTCTATTTTTCTTTTCTATGAAAAGTTTTTCTTTACATAATTGGGACATTACTGTACATATAACTTTTGATTTTACTGGTTATTATATCATTAGCCTCTGCCATATTATGTAAAATTCCTACAGCATGATTTTTTAATGACTGCACAATATTCCTTTATAAACAATTTATAAAGGAATTTATAAAATGTGTATGTACCATAATTTACATACACATTTCCTGAGTAGTAAATACTTTAGTTCTTCCATTTTGGGTGGGTGCTGAACAGGTGTTCTTGTTGTTGTTTCTTGTTTATTTTGCAGATAACAATGAGATTCACATCTTTAGGCATAAATCTTAAACCAAATTTTTGACTATTTTCTTAGAAATAGAATTATTAGGGCTTAACTGGCAAAGAATAATTACTAATGATGTCATTTTTATTGTTAGATATTTTTCCCATGCTCTAGTGGGCTTTTTGGGGTTAATATCTTACACCAGCCCAAATGTATAATAAATTCACATTTTGAGTAGTCTCATTGCAACATTCTTCAACCTGTCACATGTTGACTTCCACAACACTTAATCATGTCTAGTTTTCTGGATCAATTAACTTTCCAGTAAAAATTTGGAGCACTCATGCTTAGAATTTCCTGATACCTTGAAGCCATAAATCATTTTTCTTTTAAGCTAGTTTTTGCTTGCTGGTTTACATTTCATATCTGACAACATAATTCAAACGTAGGCTACAACTAATTTCTTGTTACCAAAAGGCACATAATAATATTTGAAAGTTCTCAGTACTCAAGCTTATTTGACTAAGCTTGGATGGCTAAAGTATAACTCAGAGAGTGGAGTCAAATAGAAAAATAAATAGTGAATAACTACAAATTTATAACTTATTGGAAGATATAGACAAACATTCAAACTATTTTAGTTTATTGGAAATTCAAATTTTAAGGGACTTTTTAGACCTTCCATAAAGCACTTCTTTCAGTTGAAGTAGCACACAGGGAATAAAGCCAGAGTTCTTTTTCTCTCCATTTAATTACTAAAATTTACACTAGAAGTTGCAAGGTTTACATAGATTTCAATGAGATTTTGTACCATATTCACAATATAATTGGTAGTAAAATATATATATATATATATATATATATATATATATATATATATATGCATGTAAACCAAGTCCCAGGGACCATTACTTTTTATTCATATCAAAAGGAGAAAAACACAAAAGAAATATTCAAAGTGTTGTATTATGAAGACAAATACCCAGCATATTGGCAAGCAAAGCTGAAATTCCGTGCCAACTTTTCAAGGTCTCTGAGGGGAGGATTTAGATAATTAAGATATCAAGGACAATGCCTGGCATATGAGAGAAGCACTGATAAATGTTAGTTGTTAGTACCTATAAATTTCTTTCATTAGTTGCTAAGGTAATCTAAATAATGTGTGTATTTCAACAATTTTAAATTGAGCTTTTAATATGCTTTAATGCATTAAAAGCATAAAGGAAGAACATGAGATATATCTTACTTCCCATCACTATTCAGTTAGAATGGAATGTTTCCTTCTCCTGGATAGATAATCTTATCTAGTTTATAATTTTTTGCAAACTGGTCTAATTGAATAACAACCCAAATCTATTTCCATCTTCCTTGCTTGAACCTGAAATTCTGATTTGCACTACAACATTATTCATCCTCAAAAATGACCAATTTTTGGAAGATATAGACAAAAATTGGTCATTTTTGAGGATGAACCATTGGTCACTCCTGTCTGTTTTAGGGACTTGCATGCCAACTCCATTCTCTCTACTCAAACTCAAAAGTAGGCCATGTCCTCAAGGTTTTCCTGAAATTCCTAAACTCTTGATTTGATTTTATCTTCTGACATTTACCCTCTATGTTCTGAATATGATTAACAAAAAGGTCATCTATATTCTCTGCTAAAGCAGATAAATCAGTTCTTCTACTGAAATGAGGAGTTGAAAATAATTCTGAAGCAGTACCTCCATGCTCAGCAAATTCGCATAGATTTATTAGTGATATCTGCTATGGGCATTAGTGGGAGTGTAAGTTTACCATTCTTGCTCTAGGAGTTTATAATCTAAGGTGATTCTTTATGAGAGCTAACAGAAACATTTCTTCATATTTGCATCTATAAATCACTTTTAACAAATTGACTGTGAGTCTCAACCCAATCTATAAAAACAAGATTTTATTCTTCCTAGAAACTTAAAAGTAGTCCAAAGTAAGAAGTAATAGGTATGCTTAGGAGCACACAGTATTTAAGCCTATCAATTCTTTTAGATATCTAAGGAGAGAAGGAATTACTTTTGATGGGCAGTCTACTAACTTATAAATTAAAAGAAAATATCCACCTAATTAAGTAATATTCTAAAATTCTCCAATCCAATGAACATTCTTATTATTTTAAGCCACCAATTTAATGGGTTGCTTTAAAAATTACATGGGATGATTATAATGCTTTCTAATATATCCCTGTTGGTTATCCATCCCTAAGGAAGTCGTGAAAATGAAGGAACATTATATTTTAGAAGACTTAACATAATTAGGATTGTGAAACCAAGGGTAAAAGATTAAGAGTTCAAGGTCTCACCTGCCCTTCTGGAATTGATTCTTGAGATTAGGAATAGGCAGATTGTATATATGATTTTTTTCACATTCTAGTCAACATCTTGAACAGATAATACTCAAAACTGAATGTGAATCTGAGAACCCATCTCAGGTAAAGGATAACAAAAGTATTTTCATATCCCACCTCCATTCTGATGAACCAGAAGATCACTGTCAAATAGCAGCCAATTGAAAGCAGAGCACTTATTAACTTATCCATAAATCCAGAAAATAAAGAATCCCACTACCAGAACAAAACTTTTATTCCTGTCAGCTCCAGGATAATCATCAGTTAAGGAGACTAAAGTGGGAAAGACAGATAGAATACAATTTCTATCCTGTTCATCTTAATTCTTTTTGAAGAATCCTCTTCCTTTTGTTGATAATTTAATCAGATTGAAGATTAAAGGGAATAGGTAGATGCAAGAATGTGGTAGAGGTAGAAGTGATATAAAATAACAAAAGATTGTCAAAAAAGAATGTTTTACTGTGGTGGGGAATATGGTGGTGTCATTATTACAATGGAGATGGAGATTAAAAATTTCAGAATGTATCATAAGAAAGTGATGATCTGTCCCAAAAAGGTAAATAATACAGAGAGACTGAAATAAGGGATTAAAGATGGAACACTGTCAAATACAGAAGGAAAAAAAAAGAAAGATGAGGGATTAGAAAAGTATGGAAGTTTAGCAACTGGAAAGTTGTTGAATGACTTTTGGTAGAGAAGTAGTGGGCACAGAAACCAGAGTGCTGTTATTTGAAGAGTAAATGTGTGATAAGAAAATAGGGACTACTCTTTCAAGAAATATAACCAAATAAAATGCAGAGGAAGCTTGAGGTTTTGTTTTTGTTTCTGTTTTTGTTTTTTGTTTTTGCTTTCATTTTTGTTTTTGTTTCAGGTAAAAATCTCTAATCACTTTTATAGATGAAAAAAAGACACGATAGAGAGAAAAAGTGAAAATGAGACAAACATGATGGAATAGGTCTGGAAAGAAGCAGGAAAAAAAAGGATAAAAGGCATCGAGGGATCATTCTTTAAAAGGACAAGTATATATTCCTCATAGAGGAATGAAGGAGATATAGCGAAAGAAGGGAGGGAGTCAACATAGAGAAAAAGGAATTGAGTGAGTTTTGTACTGCCTCAAATTAATTGGAATAATAGATAAGGTAACATTGCCAGATTTAGTAAATTAAAACATAGGACACTTAGTTAAATTTGAATTTCAGATAAGGAATAATTTTTGATTTTTAATATAGATATGTCTCAAACAACATTTGTAAAATACTTACACAAAAAATAAATGTATTTATTGTTTATCAGAAATTCAGATTTTTGCATGGGACATACTTATGCTAAAAAGACATTTATCTCAAACACAAAATTAAATAGGTATCCTGGGTTTTACTTAGCAATTCTAAATTAAAATTATCTGCTGTGAAAAAAATATTAAGTATATCAAATAGACACATAGTTTTTCACAAATATGTATTCTCAAGAACACCTTTTAAAAGTAATGAAAAGAAAACCATATTATGTTTTTATTAAACATATGCCACTATTTTCTTCTACATTCTCTCATTTTTGATATAGGCAACTGGATTGGAAATACTATCACAGAACTCAGGTCATGTCCAACCACTAGCTTGCTGTGTGATCAGCGACCACGTCTGTCAATGAAGTAGTCAGGGTAGCAGTCAGATAGTGTTTGAATTCTTGTTCTGCCAATTCTTAGTTTTGTCATCTTTAACAAGTTTGGTTGACAAAAGGGTTAAATGAAATAATTTATCTATAATATTAAGCACAAAGGTACTTGCAGAGTAAGCAGTTGAGAAATATTAGACGTTGGTGAGGTGGCAAATGGCACTAGGAGTAGCAGTAGTCTTAGTAGTTTTATTCTAAGTGTTTATAAATCTTATATAGTAGAGAGTTTTGTCAGAACAATTTATAATAATGACAATCATCATTAATTCAATTTCAGGCTGGTAAATTAGATATTCATATTTAAACTATAAAAAACATGTTTTAAAAAATTATAAATAATAGTTCTTCCTGCATAACTTTTACATGGTTAATGGAGCTTCCAGTACTAACTCTGTAAAGCAACAGTGTCACCTAGTGGTTGTCAAGTCAATAACAAACAGTTAAGAACATCTGGATATGGGTTGCTAGGGCTTGTGTCTGCACAGAACTTCTCAAATTTGTATCAGTGATGACTATTGATGGTAATTAATATTTTCCATATATATTACATAAACTTGTCTCACTTTGTGTCATTAAAATGGAGAACATTCTACCCACAGGAAGGTATTGGCTATCTGCTGCTTTTCTCTATCTTCGCCTGACAGTCTAACACTTTGTTAAAGAAACAAATTTCTGCTGTACAAGATGTTTTAATTATAAAGTTACTCAAATGGATTTTGAACTTCTCACAGCTTCTCCTAACTCTATTATTCCCCAAAAACCCCAGAAGGCGAAGGGTAGTAGGAAGAGCTGGAAATACAAGACTTGAGCCTTATTCAATTGCCAGCTTCATTTTTTTCTTCTTTCTAGGTTAGAGGTTTCTATTTTCTTTCTCATGCAGCCAAGAGGATCTATGCTTTTCTTTGTGAAAAGAAATTTATTTTCCTGAAACTCAAATTGAAATATAAATATTCCATTACAAATTTTCTGTCTGTATTAATTGAGGACCAGTGTCTACTCCAGATATATTCTATAGCTTCTGTCCTGAGAGGGCCTCTCATGCATGTAAGCAAAATTTTCAAAAACTAATGAATAGCGAGTTTTTGTTCATTTCCAGAAATGTCAAGAGCAAGTAAGAATTCCAAGTAGCCTCTGAGGGAGTCAGAGCCTTTACTTTGACACTATTTAATCTATCTCTTATATGACAATAATATAGAAGTCCCAAACCTGAATCCTATGGCCTAGTGGCCAGCAAATGGTTAAGTAAACTTGGCATTTAGATTGGTAATATGTCAACTCAGACATGACACAAGAGTTATTAATCGATTATTAAAAATGTTTCCTGAGTTTGTTAGAAATATGTGTATTTTAAACATCCATTAAGAATCTGTCCTTCTCAATCTGGGGATCGCCAGAGGGGAGGGGGTTGGGGGGCTGGGAGAATGGGTGAAAGGTTAAAGAAGTACAAATTAGTAGTTGAGAGTTGGTCACGAAGGTGGGGAGCATGGCATAGGGAATGCAGTTAGCATTAATGTAATGGCTAGGTGGAGAGCCAGAGGAGAGAAAAAACAATTAGGGGGATCATTAAATAAACTATATAAATGTCTAACCAGTGTACTGAATACTTAAAACTAATAAAATAAAATTAAAAACAAACAAAAAATATGTCCTTTTAAAGAACCAATCTTTTTTAGATATATTTTTTAAATCCCTAGAAAATTATTTTCATTTACCAAAATATTTCTGCGTCTCCCCAACTTTTCACAGTTCTTTTCTCTCCTAAACTCTCCTTCAACTAAAATCTTTCATGAATATTTCATGGCAGACAATGTTCCTAGACTAGTGGAATTCTGATTTTTCTCTTTTCCTTTGATAGAAATGAGTAAAGATATGCACATGGGTAATTAGCACATGCCAAAGTCCTTAAACATGAGCAAGAATATGTTTTCTGTAATATTTTTTTTCGATTTCCTCTAGTTGCACCTTCTCTTGATGCTTATTTTTAAAACTTAGAACTTTAGAAATTTAGAAATATATATAAATATTTTGGATATATATTAACAGATGTTTAATACACACACACACACACACACATTAGTTTTAGTAACAACTTAAGAGTAAGCAACTCAACTATTCTACTTCATAATCTACTTCTAGGAGACTTACAAGAGTTTCCTAATACACAAACTGACTAATGAAGTTCTTTAGGGGCCTTTCTGAAAATAATGGATTTAACACACTGAACAAGAATTAGAAAGAAAAGTTTGTGATATGATCAACATGTTTGATTAAAACCAATTAAGTTATAAAGACAGTGAGCTCTAAAATATATTTCTGACCAACATTCCACACCAAGAGGTGTGTGGTCACACTTTGAAGAGCAAGAAAAAAACAGATACTGAAACTTTCAGAGATTTGAGAATTATACTAGTTGAAAATAAATTAAACTAAGTTAAATATAAAAATGAATTCCAGATTCACAGCAAACCAGTATTGAATCTATTATCTTTATTATCACAGTTTTCTACCTCTGCCATCTGATCTATTTGGACTAAGCAGATGTTTCTGAAAACTCAAATTTAGAATAACATCCTTAAGTATGTTGGAGAAGAGAAGAGATAAAGGGCAGAGTGAAGGAGAATGACAGGGCTGGAAGGCAATAACTGTATTTTCAGGTTTAGAGAATAGCATTTGTGTAGCAACAAAGAATGTAAAAAGATACGTTGTAGGATTTCTGGTTCTCCGGAAGACTCAATGGGCAAAGCATAGGCATCAATGAGATAAAACACACTGAATTAAGCAGGGAACTAAGACTTTAGGCTTTTCTACTGAGACACTGTGATTTTAGACAAGTTACATTACCTTTTCTGGTTTCAGGAACATATTTGTCTGAAAAGACAACATCAGGCTACATATCCCTCTCCCACATTTTCTGAGGTGATAGCTTCCTACGGTCTTTCTACACTGTCTCTTCAGTGACCAACTTCTCCATTCCTTTTCTTCCACATTTCCTCTTCTCCCCTTCTGGGCTCACCCTGCTTTACATTAATACAAGGGTCAACTTTACTATCATGAAATAAATCATCCTTTGTTTCAGGGTTACTTCTTCATTAGAGTTTCAAAGGGATACCAGAAAAGCACGATTTAAAATCAGTCAGGTAAGACCATGGAAACATCTTGCAAATCCAAGGCATTCTCCACCAACTTGGAAATATTACCAATATTTCAGTTCTCACAATGAGCATTAAGCGGTATTCTTGGCTAGAATTGTCGAAACTTAATTTGTCAATAATCACCAGCTTTAGAAATACATAGTGTTTCTTAGACTCACAGGACTAGAAGGAACCTCAAGAGATCACCTCATTCAATCATCTGCATTGTCTAAACAGTTTTTCCTTAGAAAAATTAACATATAGTTTAGATTGAGACTTCACAGAGGCATATTTTAAGCCCGCAAGGCATAGGCAGTGCCTGATTCTTTTATACAGTGTTTAGAGTCTTATGGATGTTCTGTCAACAAACACCAGCACTACAAAATAGGCCTATTTAGGATGGAAACATCTTCATTAATTTTCCCCCTTTTTGTTGCATATTCAAACATTTGACACTGTTTTTTTCATGCCAAACCACTGTGATTTCCTTAGATGTTTCTAAAATTCAGCAATATATTTTCAATCAGAAGAACTGATTATGGGGCATGTGCTGCAGAAACTCTATCCATACTGCACGATACAGTGTCTTTAGCACTGTAAGAAATGTAATATAGTGGGAAAATAATTTTCTAACAAGAAATAATTCCTTTCATGAAAATAGAACTTTAGAATCAGCAGTAAACTACCTGGTGTCTGTTACATGAAAGATGCTCTTAGATTATCTAAATATCTCTCTAAAAGCAGAATGTATCAAAATTCTTGTTCATAACACAGATAAAACAGAATTCTGATTCATAATACAGATCCTCATATAAACAAAAATACAAATAACATATTGTGAACAGATTTATTTGGTAAGAAATAATCTCTGAAAATGTTTAGATTAAAAGAATTTAAATTTATAAATATTTATATCAGGAAAGTAGCACTTTTTTATTGTTCATGTATTTTTAAAATATAGCCAGAGCAGGGGGAAGAAAAACTAACTTCAAATCAGTTCTCTTTTTCTTAACGAGTAATTCCATCCTAAGAGGACTTTTCAGCTTGGAAATCTTGGGTAATTTTTGTTACTTTATACTTTAATAAAATTATACACCATAATAAATTAAGATTAATTACACTCAATTTTCTAAAAGGTGACACAAAGTCTAAGCACTATGACTAAAAAGCTTTTATTAGATCAAAGGAAGATCCATAGTATTAATGCCAGATGCTTCTCTGATCTACAGTTCCTTCCTAGCAGTGGAAAAGAATCAAAACAAGAAGAAAAGGCAACACAAACACACACACACACACACACACACACACACACACACACACACACACATTTCCCAGCATCATACAGTACTTGACTCTTGCCTTGAAACCAGGAACCTAACAGCTACCTACTGGCTCTATCTTTTTCCTCACTATTTTAGGATTTAAAATAATCTACCCTGAATGGATCCTGAGAAGCATGGTGGCATGTGGGGTGCCCTTAATCTCTTCCCTTGAGACTACAACAAGTTGAACAGCTACAATCCAATGGATGATTCCCAGACCAACACAAAAACACTTCTGAGAGATTTGTATATCAGAGCATCTGAAGATGGGCAAATTAGGTGAGCAAGGGAGGAAAAAAGGGAGAGGAGAGGAGACAAGTGCTGGGACACAGCCCAAAGCTCCCTACAGGACTCAGGCAGAGGGGAGGAATCAGGTTGTAGTGTGCACTTTCTGTAGCCCCTGAGCATTCCTGCCTGAGGGATCAGCAACACTATAGCAGAACCCAGTGATGAGGACAGAAACAGAATACAGAGGTGCAACAGAAGTGTTCTAGCAACCGCCATTGCCAGACAGAAAACAAAGTCACGAAGCCTGGATGACTCCCTACATCCTCCCAGAGCTAGTAGCAGGCCCCAGAGAAAACTGCAGCAGTGAGTATGAGGCTAGAAAGCAGGGAATCTGTAGTCTTGGGAACTGAGGAAACAGCTTCTGAGTAGCAGATGCACACTACAGCTGGTCCCAGAGACAAGGGGGGAGTAACAGAGGTGATTAAGCTGAGACCTGGCAGTCACCATTACTGGAAGGAAATCAGCCACAAGCACACCAGCAGCCTCTCTCAATGTTCCCCACTCCCACTGATTGAGGTTGATCCTGGCAGAGACACCTTGGACACCTCAGGTAGCACAACACTGCATCTGGGCACTAGCGCAGCACTAGAAAATCAGGGCCTCTTCAAGGACTCAGAAACCTCTCTCTCATCACATTCACACATGGGATTAGAGCCATGGGACTGATGCAACCTGGTCACAGAGGAGACACACACCTCCCAGGAATATAGGAATACACACACACACACACACACACACACACACACACGTATATACAAATGTATATGTATGTACATATATGTATATGTACATACAGATGCATATATACATATACATACATATACATACATACATTTTTTTTTTCTTTTTGCCACACAGCAGAGATCCTGGAGGTATTGGCAGTGCAGGAGGCTTGTGCACCATCTACTAAAAACCAAATAAACAAACCCTTTTTATCAACCTGCTAAAGAGAGATCACTCTTAATAATAATAAAATATTTTAAAAAGCAGTGTTTATTCCCATAAATGTCTAGTCAGAGTAATAATCCATCAAACACTATGAATAACCAAGGTAACAAGGCATCTCAGAAATAAAATTTTAAAACCAGAAAATAAGAGGAAGCAGGAAAAATTGGTATAGATGATAGAGAGCTTGTTTTTCCCTCTTGTGACCAAATCAAAGTCGTTACAGAAACACAGAGCAAACAGCAAGCAAAGTCATCTGGGATCTAGATGATCAGAAGCACTACAATTAGGGAGAAAAATAAGTAATCAATCTGCAATGGTAGAAGATAGGAGGGGGCAAAGACGCGAGGCTGCTGGTCCCTAGTGGCTGAGTGGGGCAGAGGCTACAGCAGCGGCAGCTGGCAGCTGCAGAAGCCTCTGAAAGGGGTCATGTCCACAACTGAACTGTCATGATGACGGACCAGCTCGCTATGAGTATCACGCCTGGTGAGCTGCACAGGGGGCACCAGGGAATTACAGGGGGACACTGAGTTGTCAGAGTGAGGGCCGGAGGCAAGGCTCTCTCTTGGGCAGAAGTGCAGCATTATCCATTGTTCCTATGTTGAACCTGCCTCCCTCCCAGGGTGAGAACTCAGCACCGCGAGAACTGAAATATCATCAAACTTAATAACAGAGCTTACTCTGCTCAGAGCAGTTCCTGAAACTCTGCTTACCCCAACTTGCAGCCCCACCCAAACCACATCCAGTTGTGCCTTCAGCAAGTCCAGTGCTCATTGCTGAGCAGAGCTAAGGTTTGCACTGGTGGCACCCGGCCTCGGTTTCTGGTGTGGCCTCTTGAGGCAACTATAAGCACAACATCTGTGGATTGCTTGCTGAGTCTTAACAGGTGGTGGTCCCAGGGTCGCACAGGCTGGGGCCAAACTTGATTTGCAGCTGAATCCCTCTCAGGAATGTGCTACTGGACACCTACTACACAAAGCCACGCTAATAAGACTAAAAGACTTAAGAGCTTTGCTTAGTACATAGAAACAGACACAGAAAGGCAGCCAAAATGAGAAGACAAAGAAACAGAAATCATACGAGAAAACAGAACAGAGATCCAGGAATAATGGAGTTAAGAAATCTAACAGATGCAGAGTTCAAAACACTGGTTATAACTGTTATTCAATATAACGTTGGAAGTCCTAGCAAGTGCAATTAGGCAAGAGAAAGATATAAAAGGCATCCAAACAGGAAATGAAGAAGTAAACTGTCACTATTTGCAGATGACATGATTCTCTTTATATAAAATCCTAAAGACTCCACAAGAACAATACTAGAAACGATAAGCAAATACAGTAAAGTTTCTGGATGCAAAATCGACATTCAAAAATCCATAGCTTTCCTATACTCTAATAATGAAGTGTCAGAAAAAGAAGTGGAAAAAATAATTTCTTTTGCAATTGCAACGACAAGAATAAAATACCTAGGAATTAATCTAATAAAACATGCGAAGGACCTATATAATGAAAATTATAAGACCTTATCAAAAGAAATTGAAGAAGACACAAAGAAATGGAAAGATAGTCCATGTTCTTGGATTGGAATAATCAGCATAGTTAAAATGACTTTATTATCTAAAGCATTACACAGATTTCATGCAATCCTCATCAAAATCTCATCAGCATTTTTTAAAGAAATAAGACAAAAAAAAATAATCATCAGATTTGTATGAAAAAACAAAAGTCTCTGAATCACCAAAGCATCCAGAGAAAAAAGAATGAGGCTGGAGGTATAACTCTGCCTGACTTCAAATTATACTACAAAGTTACAGTAATCAAAATGGTATGGTATTGGCAGAAAAACAGACATATGGACCAGTGAAACAGAATCAAGAGTCCAGAAGTAAACCCATACTTATATAGGCAAATAATTTTCACAAAAAAAGCCGAAATCATACAGTGGAGAAAGGAAAGCCTCTTTGATAACTGGTACTGGGAAAACTGGAAAACCACCCGCAAAAGAATGAAACTAGACTGTTGTCTATCACCACACATCACAATTAACTCAAGATGGATTAAAGATCTGAATATAAGACTGGAATCAATAAAATGCATAGAAAAAAACATAGGAACTAAACTCAAGGACTTTGGACTTAAAGAGGATTTTATGACTTTGACCTCAAAGGCAAGGGAAGTAAAAGCTAAAGTAAATGAATGGGACTACAGCAAACAAAAAAGCTTCTGCACAGCAAAAGAAACCAGGTAAACAAGGTAAAGAGACAACCATCCGAATGGGAAAATATATTTGCAAGCAACGCCTGCAATAAGGGCCTAATATCTAAAATATACAAAGAACTCATGCAACTCAATAAGAACAAAAAACAAATGATCCAATCAAAAAATGTGTAAGGACCTGAACAGACACTTCTCCTAGAGGATATACAAATGGCCAACAAATATTTGAAAAGATACTCATCAGTAGCTATTAGGGAAATGCAAGTCAAAACCACTTTGAGATACCACCTCACACCTGTTAAAATAGCTGTTATCAACAGGAAAAGTAATAACAAATGTTGGAGACGATGCAGAAAAAGGAACCCTCACACACTGCTGGTGGGACTTCAAATTGGTACAGCCACTATGGAAAATAGACTATAATAATAATTTAAGAAGCCAATGGGACGCTATTAAATGTAAAAATATCTATGTCATAGGGGTCTTACAGAAAACAAGAAGTTGAAGAGCTATTTGAAAAAATAATGATGGAAGACTTCCCTAACCTGGTGAAAGAAATAGGCATGCAACTTCAGGAAGCTCAGAGAGTCCCAAAAAAGATGAACCAAAAGAGGCCCACATCAAAACACATTATAATTAAAATGCCAAAAGCCAAATACAAAGAGAAAATGTTAAAAGCAGCAAGAGAAAAGCAATTAGTTAGCTACAAGGGAGCTCCCATAAGACTAGCAGCTGATTTCTCAAAAGAAATTATGGAGGACTGAAGGGTCTGGGGCAAAATATTCAACATGATGAAAACCCAGACAAAAATAAGCTAGAGGAATTCATCGCCTCCAGCCAGTATTACAGGAAATGTCGGAGAGACTTCTTTAAGAAGAAAAAACATGTATCTAAAACTGAAATAAAGAATGGTAATAACTACATTCCTATCAACAAGTACCTCAAATGGAAAAGAATTAAGTGCTCCAACCAAAAGACAGAGTGGCTAAATGGATAAGAAAACAAGACCCCTACACATGCTGCCTACAAGAGACTCCCTTTAGATGAAAAGACACACGCAGACTAAAAGGAAGGGGATGGGAAAAGATATTGCCTTGATGGACCTAGAGGATATTGCTCTAAATGAAGTAAGTCAGTTAGAGAAAGAAAAATGCCGCATGATTTCACGTACACGTGGAATCTAAAGAACAAAATAAAAACAACAAAAGCGAAAACAAACTCATACAGAGAATATTTTGAGGGCTACTAGATGGGAAGGGTGTTGAGGGGATGGCAAAAAAATGGCAAAGAGTTTAAGAAATACAAATGGATAGTTACAAAATAGACATGAAGATATAAAGCGTAGTATAAGGAAAATAGTTAATAATGTTGTTATAAATATGTAAGGAGGAAGAGGGGTACTAAATTTAGTAGGGTGATCACTTTGTGAGTCATATAGATCTCTAATCACTATGCTGTACAACTGAAATGAATATATTATTGTATGCCAACTATAAATGAAAAAAAATCATTGAATTTTACAATGTAAATACAAGCAAATTGTCTATTATATTTTGATAAACCTAAAAATAAATATTTTAAAAAATCTCCAGAAAATAAACTTAACAAAATAAAAATAAGTAATTTAAATGACAGAGAATTCAAAACTGCAGTTCCGAAAAAAACTCCATGAGATGCAAGAAAACTCAAGCAGATAAATGAACTCAAAAATAAAAACTGTGAACAGAAGAAAGACTTTACCAAAAAGTCCGAAACTTTAAAAAAGAACCAAACAGAAATTCTGAAGCTAAAAAACTCAATAAAGGAGATAAAGAATGAAATATCAAGCTTAGGAAAGATAGCAGACCTGATGGAGGATAGAATTAGCTATATCGAAGGCAGAAATCTGGAAAGGACGTAGATAAAAGAGAGAGACTTGAGGTTAAAAAAAAAAAATGGAAAAAGCCTACAAGAACACTCTAATTCCATCAGAAAGAGCAATATAGGAATAATAGATATACCAAAGAAAAGAGTGGGAGAACGAAACAGAGAGCATATTCAAACAGGTGATGAGAACTTCTAAAACCTATAGAAAGAACTAGATCCTCGAATCCAAGAAGCAAACAGAACACCGAATTATCTTGATTTAAGAAAGTCTTCTCCAAGCCACATTATATTAAAACTGTCGAAAATTAATGACAAAGAAAGACTTCTCAAAGCATCCAGGGAAAAGAAGACAGCAACCTATAAAGGAAACCCATTAGATTACCGTTGGATTTTTCAGCAGAAGCTCTACAAGCTAGAAAGGAGTAGAACAAAGTATTCAAACTATTGAAAGAGAAATTACCAGCCAAGAATAATATATGCAGCAAAGTATTCTCCTTTAGATATTTTAGATAAGAAAGACATACAGACATACAGAAGCTGAGGGAATTTTATATCACGAGGCCTGCATTACAGAAAATACTGAAGGTGGTTATCCTATCTGAAACAAAAAAGACAAAAAGATACAAAACTATAAGTAAGATGATTAACAGGTAGAAACAGGAAATTGTAACCATTTTTCAGAATAGAGTTTTATAAAATTAAATATTACATAATGGTTAAAGAAGTTAAAAACATTTTTAAAAAGAGAAGATGACAATAGCTACTGTAACTCAGAAATGAATTCACAGCATAAATAGGGCTAATACGAGCCAAGAAAAATAGAAAAGGAGAGGGGGTAAAGGTTTGAATCTGCAAAGAGTAATAAAGATGAGACACACACAGTAGAAAAAGGACTACTATATATAGGAAAATTTCTTTTACATAAACTTAATGGTAACCATACACACAAAAAGAAAATCCAGAACTGAGACACATAACATAAAAAGGAGGAAACAGAAGGAAAAATTGTAGAATATTACCAAACTAAAATGACAGAAATACAAGAGAATAAAAACAATAGAAAAAACAGCTCCCAGAAAACAAAAAATAAAATGGCTATAGGAAAACATCATGTATTAATAATCACCTTAAATGTAAAAGGACTGAACTCACCAATAGAAAGGCACAGAGTAGCAGATCGGAGCAAAAAAACAAAACCCAACAATTTGCTGCCTTCTAGAGACACATCTCAGCTGCAAGGACAATCATGGACTCAAAGTGAAAGGGTGTAATATGATACTCCAAGCAAATGACATCCAGAAAAAGCAGATGTAGCTATACTTATACTTGAGGAAATAGACTTGAAGATAAAAAAGGTAACAAGAAACAAGAGGATAATACATCAAGAAGACGTAACACTTATTAATATTTATGCTCCCAAACAAGAGCACCAAATTATATAAAGCAACTACTAACAGAACTAAAGGGAGAAACTGACAAAAACACGATTATAGTAGAGGAACTACATACCTCATTGACAGCTAGGGATAGGTCATCCAAACAGAAAATCAATAAGGAAATATCAGCCTTAAATGACATATTAGACCAAATGGACATAATTGACGTTTAAAGAGTCTTTCTTCCCAAAACACCGGATTATACATTCTTCTCTAGTGCTCATGGAACATTCTCAAGATAGACCATATTTTGGCACACAAAACTAGCCTCAACAAATTCAAGAAGATTGAAATCATACCGAGCATATTCTCTGACCACAATGCTTTGAAACTCGAGATAGACTGCAAAAACAAAAAAGGCAGGAAAACCCACATGCTACTAAAGAATGACTAGGTCAAAGAAGAAACAAAAGGAGAGATCAAAAGATACATGGAAACAAATAAGAAGGAAAATACAACATATCAAAACTTTTAGGATACAGCAAAAGCGGTAATAAAAGAAAAGTTCATGTCATTACAGGCCTATCTCAAGAAACAAGAAAAATCACAAATAAACAACCTAACATTACATCTTAAAGAACATGAAAAAGGAAAATAAATGAAGCCCAAAGTCAGCAGAAGAAAGGAAATAATAAAACTTAGAGCAGAATTAAATAAAATTGAGAACAAAAAGACAATAGAAAACGTTAATACAACAAAGAGCTGGTTTTTTGAAAAGATAATAAAATTGACAAATCCTTGGCTAGACTTGCTAAGGAAAAAAGAGAACAGACAAATAAACAAAATGAGAAATGAAAGAGAAGTTATGACATATCACAGAAATACAAAGTAGCACCATACAGAATACTAGAAAAGAATATTTGTCACCAAATTAAATAACTTAGAAGAAATGACAAGTTTTTTAGAAATATACAACCTTCCTAGACTGAATCACGAAGTACTGGAAAATCTAAATAGACTGATTAACAGTAAGGAGATAGAAACAATCATCAAAAATCTCCCTAAAAATAAAAGCCCAGGACCAGATGGCTTCACTAGTGAATTATACAAAACATTCAAAGATGATTTAATACCTGTTCATTTCAAACTCTCCTAAAAAAAAAATGAATTAGAGGCAATATTTCCTAATTCATTTAATGAGGCTAACATTATCTCGATACTAAAATCTGGCAAGGATAACACACACAAACACACACACACACACACACACACACACACACACACACATACAAATACAGACCAATATCTCTGATGAATACAGATGCAAAAATCTTAAACAAAATATTAGCAAATCAAATATGTCAATACCTTAAAAAGATAACACATCACAACAGAGCGAGATTCATTTTAGGGCACGAGGATGGTCCAACATATGCAAATCAGTCAATGTGATACACCACATTAACAAAATAAAGGATAAAAATCATATGATTAAGTCAATAGATACAGAAAAAGCATTTGACAAGATACAATAGTCATTTATGATTAAAACACTCAAGAAATGGATATTGAAAGAAAGTATCTCAAAATAATAAAGGCCATATATAATAAACCCTTAGCTAATATTATACTTAATGGTGAAAACTGAAACCTTACCCTCTAAGATCAGGAAAAAGTCAAGGTTGTCCATTCTCACCACTCTTATTCAATATAGTATTGGAAGCTCTAGCTAGAGCAATCAGGCAAGAGAAAGACATAAAAAGCATCCAAATTGGGAATGAAGAAGTCAAATTGTCACTTTTTGCAGATAACATGATTTTCTATATAGAAAACCCTAAAGACTCCACCAAAAAAAACTACTAGAAAAAAATAAACAAACTCAGTAAAGTTGCAGGATACAAACTCAATGCACAAAAATTCATATTGTTTTTATACACTAACAATAAAATTTCAGGAAAGAAATGAAAAAAAAATCCTTTTGTACTTGCAACAAAAAGAATAAAATACCTAGGAATAAACTTAACAAAACATATGAAGAAGCTATACACTGGAAGCTATAAGACATTATTAAAAGAAATGGAAGAAGACATAAAGAAATGGAAAGATATTCTGTGTTCATGGTTTAGAAGAACCAACACAATTAAAATGGTCATATTACTCAAAGCAATATACAGATTTAATGCAATCTCCATCAAAATCCCTTTGGCACTTTTTAAAGAAATAGAACAAAAAATCATCAGATTTGTATGGAATCAAATACTAAATACTAATCTAATACTGAATAGCTAAAGCAATCTCAATAGAAAAGAGCAAGGCTGTATGTATCAATCACACTGCCTGACTTCAAATTATACTATGAAACAACATAATCAAAATAGCATAGTATTGGCAGACCAATGGAACAGAATTGAGAGCCCATGTATACATGGGCAAATAACTTTCAACAAAGGATCCAAAATATACACTAGAGAAAAGGAAACTTCTTCAATAAATGGTGCTGGGGAACTTGGAAAGCCACATGCAAAAGAGTAAAACTAGACTGCTATCATCATACGCCAAAATCAATTTAAAATAGATCAAAGACCTAAGTATAAGACCTGGAACAATGAATTGCATAGAAAAAAAAAAAAGGTACTGAACTCATGAACCTTAAATTTAGAGAGGATTTTATAGATTTGGCTTCAAAGGCAAGGGAAGTAAAAGCAAAAGTAAATTAATGGGACTATATCAAACTAAAAAGCTTCTGCACAGCAAAAGAAACCATCGACAAAACAAAGAAGCAACCAGCTGAATGAGAGATGTTGCAAACAATGCCTTCGATAAGGAGCTAATTTCCAAAACATATAAAGAACTCATATAACTCAATAATAAGAAAACAAACAATTCAATTAATAAATGGGCAGAGGCGGAGCCCTCGTGGCCGCTGAAGATGAACAGGCCATCATGGCGCCGTTGGCTCCCACTGCCTACCTGACCCAATAGCAGAAGGTTTTGGGGTTTTCTAAGCGAGCTCTCCACCACCTGGAGTCATGATGCATCCACAGGGATAAACATTGGTACTTTGCCTGTTTGATAAGAGCCTGGTTTGAAGAACATAAGACTGAAAGGATACGGTGAAGGCCACCCAGCTGCTGAGGGAGGTGGAGGAAGTATTCTGGCACAATCAGTATCCTCAGCCATACAACTTCCCTGACTCTCCTGGAGGCACTTCCTATGAGAGATACGAGTGTTACAAGTTTCCTGAGTGGTGCTGAGATTACTGGCATCCTTCTGAGAAGGCAATATATCCTGATTACTTTGCCAAGAGAGAGCAGTGGAAGAAACTGTGATGAAAAAGCTGGGAGCGAGAGGTTAAGCAGCTGCAGGAGGAAACCCCAGTTGGTGGTCCCAACACTGAAGCTTTGCCCCCGGCCTGAAAGGAAGGTGATTTGCCCCACTGTGGTGGCATATTGTAACCATGCCCCGGGAGCGGCCCATGTAGAAAAAAGAGAGGGATAAACCTCACCAGTCATGCTTGCAAGTGAAATACGTTACAGAAAATATACATACTTGCCCTATTAAAAATAACTCTACATAGTAAACAAACAACAACAACAAAAAAAAATGGGCAGAGGACCTACACAGACACTTCTCTCAAGAAGATATACAGATGGCCAAGAAACATATGAGAAGATGCTCAGCTTTACTAGCTATTAGGGATATGCAAATCCAAACCACAATGAGATACCACCTCACACCTGTTAGAATGGCTATCATCAACAGGATAAGTAGTAAGTGTTGGAGAGGTTATGGGGAAAAAGAAACCCTCATATAATGCTGGTGGGAATGTAAATTGGTGCAGCCACTATGGAAAACAGTGTGGAGTTTCCTCAAAAAATTAAGAATAGAATTACCATATAACTCAGCAATCCCACTTCTGGGTATCTACTCCCCCAAAATTGAAAACCTTTATCCATAAAGATAGATGTAATCTGATGTTTATTGCAGCATTATTTACGGTGGCCAAAACAGGGAAGCAACCAAAGTGCCCTTCAATAGATGATTGTATAAAGAAGTTGTGGTACATATATATGATGGAATATTACTCAGCCACAAGAAAAGATGAAATATTGCCATGTGGGACAACGTGGATGGATCTCAAGATTACCATGTGAAACAAGTCATAAAAAATTGAGAATCATATGATTTCACTCATGTGAGATATAAAACTGAAAGCAAAAAATGAACAAGACAAATAAATAAAAACTTATAGACACAGAAAAGAGTTTAGTGGTTACCAGAGGGAAGAGTATGGAAAGAGGTAGATAAAAGTAAAGGGGGTCAAATATATGATGATGGAAGAAAACTTGACTTTGGGTGGTGAACACACAATGCAATATTCATGTGATATATTATTGAATTGTACATTTGAAACCTATATAATTTTATTAATAAATGTCACCACAATAAATTAAATAAAAATTAAAATAAAATAAAATAAATCTACCCTAAACTGAAATTGGTACGTTGTGATTCAAAGCTCCAAAGTCTTAATTTTTCAGAAGAAAACAAATGAGAAAAGAAGAAAAGAAAGGCGTTTTATCACAGCCATAGCCAGACCTTAAGTGATTTCCTTCAAACAGTGTTGCTTCTTACTTTTAAACAGGCTAATTATGTGTATCTTCGGCCTTCTCTCACTAATAAAGCCTTCTTCATATATCCCTGTATCTGTTACATGAGACCGTAATGTAGAATACACAAAATTGTATACTTGTTAGAATCCAGTCTAAGATGAGTCTAAGAAGATTTGATTTGTAGAACAACAATAAAAGCATCACTTTTCGTTTCATTAAAAACATAATCTTCAGATGATACAAGGATATATTTCATTCCTGATCAAAATCCATGCCTTTGATTATATTTTCCTTTCCAATGATCTGCTGGACCTTTACACTGATGTCTAGTTAGCATCCTTAAGTTACCATGTCTAAGAGCAAACTCATTTTTCACAAAACCCAGCTCCTCTTCCAGAATTCCTTATCTTGGTACTTGGCATCAACATTCATACAAATAGGTGAGAGACATCTATGTCAGCACCTTTTCTTTCGCTCATGACATTCAGTCAGTCAGTTAGTTCTGTCTCTAAATTAAATATCTTCTGAATCTTTCACCCATTTTCAATTCCTGGTGTCATTGACTCAGTTCCCACTGAGTATGCTCATGTGGACTATTACTATAAACTCCAGTTTGGTCTTTTCCCTCTTGTGTGCTTTGTCCCCCTTTATTAATCTTTCACTCTGCAGCTGTTACCTTCAATTTTTCCCTGCTCTTTAGTATGCAGTATACATAAAGCATAATAAGCTTCTAGAAATCCAAGGTTCTCCACAACATCAGCTACAAACATTGACTGAACACTTACAGCAGTGCCAGGATAGGTGCTTTCCATATGTTAATTCATTTAATTCTCATAATAAGCCCCCAAAAAGGGAACTATTATTATTCTATGACATATAGAGGGTTACATATATAGCTTCAGAGAGGTTAGGAAATTTGCCTAGAGTCACTTCGGTAAGTAGAAAAACATGAGCAAAATGTGTCAGGCAACCAGTAGGAACAAATAGTGTTCCATCTGCAGGGCATTGCATATAAAAGGCTCAACTTGGATATAGTGTGGAAGCTTCACAGCACTGAAAGGAATATGACTAGAGAGCTAAAGAAAAAAGTGGCAAGATGTGAGAACAGAGACGATGTAAAATAAGCTAGAGTATTAGGTGCCTGTGAAGCGTGGTAAGGAGTTTGGATTTGTCTAGAACTAGTTTAACTGATAGCCATTGAATATTGCTAAGTATGCTTTGGTTAGTAGCAGCTTATTCATAACAGAAACTGGAAAAAAAAAAACCCAAGATGGAGAATAGATGAATGAACAGTATGACAGTTATATTATGGAATATTATTCAGCATTAAAAAGGAAGAAACTTGTGATATATGCAGTGATATAAATGAATCTCAAAAGCATTATGCTGAGTGAATAAAGCCACACAGAAAAGAATGTATTTTATAAAGTTTCAAAAAGGTAAAATCTCTGATAGAAAAAATTGGAACAATGGTTGCTTCTGAAGGGAGGGGGCAGGAAATGTTTGCAAAGTAGGGTTGCTAGATCAAATACAGGATTCCCAGTTAAATTTAAATTTCAGATGAACAACAAAGTTTTTTTTTTTACTATGCCTTATGAAATATTCAAAACATTATACTAAAAATGTATTCATTGTTTCACTGAAATTCAAATTTAACTTTGCATCCTGTATGTCTGTGAAATTTGGCAACCCTATAAGGAAGGGACATACAAGAACTTTCTGGATTGTTGGTGAAACTTTCTATTTTGATACTGAATGCATTTGCTGAAGTCATGTAAATGTGTGCATGTAAATTTTACCTCAGAAGAATAAAAAGAGAAATGGTATTGAATACTTGTTAGTGACACATATGCTGAAATATTAGAAGGGAAGTACACTGATGTCTGCAACTTCAAAATATATCAAAATTAATATGGATTACTGGCTGAATAGAGGAATGAATAGATATTAATAAAGCAAATATAGTAAAATGTTAACTGTAAAATCTAGATAATGAGTATATGAGTATTCACTATAAAATTCTTCTAACTTTTCTGTATGTTTGAGAATTTTTATAATAAAATGTTAGGAAAAAAAATTTCTGCCCTGCTCTCATGGAACTTATGTTATAGGGGAGGGAAACAGATAATAAATAAAATTAATAAGTAAATTATAGAGTAAAATAGGAGGTGAGAAGATATGGGAGACACAGAAGAGAAGGGGTTTAGTGCATTGAAAGTGGAACTCACAATTTTAAATATTATGACCAGGGAAGCATTTCATGTAGGATATGGGGGAAAGAATAGCGGGCAAATCTGAGGGAAGAGCAATCAAATGGGGAAAAGAGTAATGAAAAAGCGAGATTGGTGAGAGAAGGGCTTAATCTGATTAATTTTAAAAGAATTCCTCTCTGCTAATTGTGTTAGGAACACATAGAAGCTCTTTGAGGCCTCGTTTATTCTTAAATTTAGAAAATGTCTCCCCTGTCTCTGGTATCAAAAAATATTTGTTTGATAAATCATAAACATAAAATGGAACTCTTAGTGAAACATGGATAATTTAAGTACTTTTTCCTTTCAAGCCAATTTTACTTCACTGAGATTTTAAATGTTAAGTTTTAAAGCATTTTAAATGCCTCTGCCTTCTATTTAGAAGATAATGTAACCCCTGATTTATGCCAGACAGAAATCAAAGGTTTGGATTATAATTCAATGGAATAGAGGTTTTTATTTCTAATTTTACTAGGAGAATCATGGTTATTTATGATCCTCTTCCCCCTGCATCCAGTTTCCCCATCCTTCAATATACCCACCTTTTCCCTCTTTCCCAGTTTTTAGCAACTTACTTAAGGGAAAAAAAGATAGAGATTCCCCATGAGCTCGCGCTTGCAAAGACCCTGCCCCACACAGTGCCTGCTCCTTGCTATCTGTCTGTGAGTCATAATTCAAGGTTAATTAACACTGACCAGTTCCTCATCTACAGTCTGTAGATACTAACTATGTCCATCTCTCCTCTTAAGACCCAAGCACTTGCCTTTGAATGTGCCAGATCTTTCAACTGCCCTTGGAAAGCCTGACTTGATGAGATTATAGATCCTTTGTTTTTCCCATTCCATATTCTGAAGCAGCCTTGCTTCTTAACTTTTGTAGCTCACTCACCCACCAGCAACCTCCTGCCCCATTTACTTATAGTGTTGCCCTATTAAACATCTTTACTCACTCCAACCCTGTACTTGGAAACATGGCATGCATCCTGAATTACCTTCCACCTCAGGTGACTTTTCTGGCCCCTCAGGATACCTACATTAGAGGGATGAAAATTACTTAAAAGTCCCCTCATTAAACCTAGTATGCTGTGGCTGGTCTATGAGTCTCAAGGTCCCAGCAAGTCAAGAGCCTTTATGTGATTTGGAGCCCTGTGGCCTGCAGAGGCTCCCAAATTTCCAGTAGCAGATTTGCGGATTGAGCTGCCCAGGGATTTTCTCTGCACCAAGAAGCAAAACAAATATTTAGCAAGTGCAAGTGACTTTCAGCCATTATTTTCTCAATGCTGCAGTTGGCAAATAACCTAGACAGAAAGAAACACGTAAAGAGATATTTTATGAAGAAATAGAAATGAGAGTTTCAAGTGTTACTTTGGAGTTTTTTGAAGCTTCATCAAGTGAAAAATAATTAAATTTACCTTAATTTAAAACCTCAGTAATCTCCATTAATAAATACTAGCATAAAGAAAATATTTTTTAACATAAAGTTCAAAAGAAAGCAAATATCCTTTATGACATATTGCTTTAATTATAGAAAAATAATATCAGTGCTCTTAGCAAGATCTATCAATTCTTTACCCACTGTATTCAACTAACACCATTTTGGAGGTTGTTAAATATTGAACAATTAAATGAAGAAAATCCATCTTGAATCGTGTAGACAATGGAAATATACAAATATAAATACCAGAGAATACGTTTGAACTCATAGTAACTAGGCTCATTATAGAAATTCTCCTTGTTGCAAGCACAGATATTAATAAGTATTATGTCTTCTTGGTGCATGATTCCCTTTATCATTATGAAGTGTCCCTCAGTATCTTTCTTAACCTTTTTTATTTTGAAGTCTATTTCTTCCTATGTTAGTACCGCTACTCCTGCTTGGCATTTCCATTGTTTCCTTGTTCTTGTGTGTCTATTTTTTGGTTTTTTTTGTTTTTTGGTTGGATTTGTGGATTTTCCCTCTGGTCTTTCTTTCTTTATGCTATATACTTCAGTTCTGAATCTTTGGCATGTGGCTATCATTAAAAATATGTGAAGGATAGTTACATGTATATAGTAGACCATTTTCTTCTGCATGTGCCTTATCTCCATCTCCCTTTGTGAATTTGGATCTTTAAATCCTCCCCTTCTCAGTTATTGTTGTCTAAGTTAATCCCAATGTTTGTTGAATGTTCATTACTATCTCGCTATAGCAAATCTCTTCTTACTGTTTAAAATTTAATGCCCTATTCTTAATAAGTTTGCACTCCTCTGCTTCTATCTCCCTGCTAGTTACCTTTCTCATAGTTATATATTTTTTTGTCATTTTGTTTTAGGTGAGCTGAACCTTTTCAGTATTTCCTGTAAAGCAGGCCTTGTATTGAAGAAGTCTCTCAATTTTTGTATGTCTGGATGGGTCTTTATTTCTCCTTCATATCTAAAAGAGAGCTTACCTGGATACATTATTCTTGGCTAGTAGTTTACTCTTTCTGGCTTTTTAAGTTTGTGCTGAAGAGTCCAATGATAATCTAATGGATTTTCTTTTATAGGTTACCATTTTCTTCTCCCTGGCTGCCCTGAGAATTCTGTCTTTGTCGTTGATTTTTGATAATTTTAATACAATGTGTTTTGAAGAAAGTCTTATTGGGTTGAGATAATTGGGTATTCTGTTGACTTCTTGAATTTCAAGCTCCAGCTCATTCCTTAGATTTGGGAAATTCTCATCCACTATTTGTCTGAAAGTGCTTTCTAGTCCCTGCTCCTTTTCCTCGCCTTCAACAATGCCCATTATTCTTTTGTTTCCTCTCCTGATAGTATCATCTAGTTGTATTTCTCTTTCATTATTTTTTTATTCTTTGGTTTCTCTCTTCTTTCTTATGATTTATTTCTAGATTTCTGTCTTCGATATCACTGATGCTTTCCTCCATTTGGTTAAATCTATTTCCCAAGCTTGCTATTTCATTTTTCATCTCTTTCAGCGTGTTCTTCATCTCCAGAATTTCCATTTGGTTCTTTTTTAGGGTTTCAATCTCCTAACTAAAAAATTCATTCTGCCGATCTAGCTGTTTTTCAATTCTTGAAATTGTTCATATGAATTGTTTTGGATCTCACTGAATTTTTTTCAGAAGTACCATCCTGAATTCTCTGTCATTTAAGTCGCATATTTTTATGTCTTTAAGTTTAGTTTCTGGAAATTTTTCTCTTTCTGAGCTACCTTGTTCCTTTGGTTGTTCATGGTGTTTAATGGACTATTTCTCCACATGGGTATTAATAGAACTGTATTCTGCTTTTTTTTTTTTCCAGAAGGAAAGTTTATTATATAAAGGTCTCTCTTTAGTCTGTTGCAGAGAAGGCATTTTTCTTTTGGTTTCAAGTAGGTGGCATCTAAGCCTCTTCGATTCTTGCTTTATACAAAGTCTTAATACTGCTTTTTTTTTTAATAGATATTCAATCCCACTCACTACCCTCAGTCTCAATCTCTGTCAGTGTTAGTGACAGTTTCGGTAGCCTTTGCTCAAATTTCTCTGGGGATCCACGGTGTTTGGTCTGGGAAGATATGGTGGGAGTGGTCTTGCGAGTTGGGGGATGGGGGATGTGGCTCAACCTCCACTTTGAAACTGCGGCTGGTAATTAATCAACTGTTGCTTCTCTGCCATCCCTTCTTTTCTGCATTCTTCCCTGATATCTGGGCACTGCCTCTGCATGGGGCTCACAAATCTTTCAAGCATGGCTGTTCAGGGAACCCACTGCATCTTCACCTATCCCCTTTGTCCTGCAGGGAGCTCTGGCTGTGATAGGCAGCTTCTTTGTTTCTCCCAGTCTATTGCCTCGACTCCTGGGGGTTCTGACCTGTGGTTTCTCTTATGCTCAGATCGCACGCTCAGATGTGCTGTTGTACAGGTTAGGTGTTTTTTGTTGAGTTTTAGATTTTCAGGTCATTGTTGTTTCAGGGAGAGATCTAGGGACATCTCTCACTTTGCCATGTTTCTGACGTTGAGATTTTTTAAACAAATTTTTAGGCCACACACTCCCCCATTTTTGATTCAATAGTCTGGGGTGGGGCCAGATAATTTGCATTTCTAACAATTTATAAGTGATCTGGATGCTGCTGGAAAAACTTCCAAAGCCCACTGATCTATGCAATCTATACTATATATTTGTCTAATTCTTTTTTCTCACTTTTCTGTTGTCGTTCAATGAAAAAAAAAAAGCCAAATTCTCATTTCAGCGCTACTGCCCTGCCTTCCGTCAGTTTCATTTTTGAAAGAAAAAAAAATTAAAACTTTAAAAGCAGGAACAAAGTGATGTTGGGAGTAACCAAGCTGGGTTTCTAGCCTCCTAATCCTTTTTAAGTGGAATGAAGGTTTCTTCTTAGTTAATAAGGTGTTAGTGTCTCTTTAAAAAAAAAGAGCTCAACTGAAATTATACAAATGTGATACAACTGTGTAGCACTAAAAAGTGGTTCTTGTTTAACTATAAAACATACATTAAAAAAATACATGTCTCCATCAAAGTCTCTTAAAACTAGAGAAGGGGGTAGTGGTCAAAAAAATGACAGAAAAAATAACATTCACTTTCCACACAGATTTTTATTTTTCCATTTATTATTTTGTTTCTAAGTCGAAGAAACAGCTCATCTAGAGTCTAAAGAATCTAAAGATAGATTGTAATACTTAAATTGGGATCTTTACAAGTAAATTATTTTTCTTCTTTTGCGTAATGTGTTAACAAAGAGAAGAGACACAGCATGGTATCTTAATTAGGGCATAATCTGTGTATGTAGAGTTGACAGTGAAAGTCATATGAGGCTCTAAATGAGCTTCTCACTTGCTCTACACTTGAGCAATTCCAAACAGGTTAGGGCCACGTTGACTAAAACATTTGTAAGAACAAATTAATATTCGAAGAGGTACCAGCTGTAGATTTCTGCTTATCTTCCAGTTCTAAAAAGTAAAAATTAAAAATAAAATTAGGCAGTGTTCAGTAAATATTTTTGAATAAAATAAATATTAGTTGTGATTGCTAAAGAATATGCTATTCCATTTATGCTTGATTTGCTGTTTCTAACACACAAATAAACCTAACTAGATAAGAAAGGCATATTCAACACTAAATAAAATTCACATGATAAAAGATTATCTATGCTTTTATCCAAACATATTAATATACTGCCTAGTTATAAAGTTTGAGATGAAGGTAAATTACAGTACAGAATCCACACAAATCTGACTTCTGTCCTATAGGGATGTTAAATGGATCAATCAACAGACATTTATTGAACATCCCAATAGACATCTTGGTTTTGCCTGTGCAACATCCGTTTCTCATGAAAATCAATCTTCCTAATACTCTTTGTTCACTGTTTGCAATTTTCATTAAAATCGTCACTGGCTGGGTTTCAGGCAAATTGTTCAATGTGTGGCTTGTTTTTGTCCTTCAAATATCTCTGACCTTACTTCTCAATGCACAAAATAAGTAAATGAAAACTCTATAATCCAACTTAGTGTACATGTCCTGACCACTAATATTGGAAATAATGGCAGCCACAAAAACTTACAATTTTTATGCTTTACAAACAACTTCTGAATTCAACACAGCTCTCAGAGAGAGAATCCAAACAGTCACACAACTACTAGTTTAATTGGTTGATAATGCTACTTAGTTTTATCATCACAATCCACTGTGAGAAATTTCATTACTGTTCTGTTCACTCTTCCACAAAAGAACTTCGAGGACCCATTTAAAGGTTCAAACATCTAAGCACAGTTATTAATCCATTTTGGAGAGAGTAACAGCCTTTCAGCCCTGGTGATAAATCAGTTAAGAGCTAAAGTCATACATCAATCGTATCACCTTTGCATCCATCTCCAGCAGTGACCATGAAGTGTTCAAAGAATACATGGCACTATTCTAATGATAAAATATTTTAGATAAAGTCAAAAAATGGTACAGAATCAATACAAATCTGACTTCTTTCCTAGAAGGAAGTTTAGTTTATCAATTAGCATTTACTGAAATTCCCAAGAGCATATTACTTTTTCCTGTGTCAGAATCTATTTCCCACTCTGCTGGAACAAAAGCCTACCTTTCCTTTGGAAAACCACCCCTTTTCCAATTTTAGTGCACATATTATAGGAGGGAGAAGACAACAGATCCACCTCCCTGGTTCAAGAAATAGCCACATAATTCAGGCTGGCACATGACCCAAAACAGTCCAACAAAGCCAAAGAGCATCAGCAGTAAGGCTTTCTCTGGATCTATTAAGAGAGGGAAGCTCGCCCTCTATTGCCAGAGGGAATAATTTCGGGATCCTCTACCTGAAAGCAAAACCAAAAAAATAATAAAATAAAAGCTAAGACAATATGTAGAGAAGGACAAAAATCTGGTAATAAATTTGGGTACCTGATCCCCAGCATAACTAAATACTCATCCAGATCCATGCCTTGGCCTTCTTCATTACTTGAATTAGTGTGTGAGTTGGGTTTCTTAAATTGCAACCAAGAATTCTGACAAAATAAAAACAACCTAAATCCTGCACTACAGAAATTGGCAAAGTCCAAAATAAGGACATATAAAAAACAATCCCTGACTCTAAGTTTCTTTTTAGCACCTACTTAGAAAGATAAGAGATAAATACACACACACACACACACACACACACACAAATAACTAGAAACATAGGCTCAACCCAATGATAGGTTTTATGTGAGTGTTGAGAAGGGAGACACCACCATAGGATGCATATTTAGTGAGATTTCACATTGTAAGAAAATGGTGAGCCGGGTTTTGTAGGAAGACTAGAATGTGACTTCTTGAAGAGAACATGAAAAGACATTTAGAAAGGGTGAACTATGAGAGCAAAAAATTAGAATGTACATATTGTATTAAAGAAACAATACGGCATAAATAATAAATAAACCATAAAATGTTGAATCTTGGGATATCAATAACAAATACATTAGTGCAGGGGTAAAAAATTCATAAGTAGTTTTCCAATGATAGACATATCATATATAGTATTTTCTTAATTTTATTTTATTATTAGTTTCAAGTCTTATTAGTTTGTCTTATTGCTGTGGCTGAGACTATGTTATATGTAGTATTTTAAATCTACTTTATAAAAGATCATATTGATTAATTAGATTATATTTAACTGTTGAAGAAGTTTATTCATATGCTTTTTAAAGGATGATGTTGAATATTAAATTCCTATGTCATTATTTATTTTTTAACATTTTTTTTTATTCCCATCCACCTACCCCTCTCCCTTTTGGCAACCATCAGCTTGTTTTCTATATCCATAGATTTGTTTCAATTTTGTTTCATTTATTCAATTGTTTTGGGTTTTTTTAGATTCCTCATATAAATGAAATCATATGATATTCATCTGTCTCTGTCTGACTTAATTCACTTAACAGAATACCCTCTAGGTCCATCCACATTGTCTAAATGGCAAGATTTCATTCTTTTTTATTGCTGAATAAAAGATTTTATATATATATATATATATATATATATATATATATATATATATATATATATATATATATATCACAAAAAGATATGATATATATAGATATATAAATAATCTTCTCTATCCAGTCATCTATTGATGGACATCTACGTTGCTTCCATATCTTGGCTACTACTAGTAATGCTGCAAAGAACATATGGGTGCATATAGCTTTTTAAATTAATTTTTTTGTTGTCTTCAGATAGTTACCCAGAAGTGGAATTGCTAGGTCTTATGGCAGCTCTATTTTCATTCTTTTTGAGAAATCTCTATATTATTTTCCATAGTGGCTATAATAATTAAGAGTTCCACCAACTGTTCCCATTGCTCCACATCCTCACCCATATTTGGTGTTTATTGATTTATTGATGACAGCCATTCTGATAGGTGTGAAATGACATCTCATTGTGACTTTAATTTACATTTCCCTGATGATTAGTGATGTTGAGTATCTTTTCATATATCTTTTGGTCATCTGCATGTCCTCTTTGGAGAAATGTCTATTTAGGTCCTTTTAATTTCTCCTTCTGATCATTCATTATTGGTGTACAGAAACACAACAGATTTTTGAATATTGATTCTGTATCCTACAACTTTACTGAATTTATTTATTAGTTCTAATAGTTTTTTGTTGGTGTCTTTATGGTTTTCTATGTATAGTATCATGTCATCTTCAAATAATGAGAGTTTTACTTCTTTTCTGTATTTGGGTGCCTTTTATCTTTATCGTGTCTAATTACTGTGGCTAAGACTTCCAATACTATGTTGAATAGAAGTGGTTATAGTGGGAATCCTTTTCTTGCTCCTGAACTTAGATGAAAGGCTTGTTTTTGGTTGTTTTATAATTCTCCTCTCTTTATCTGTGGTTTGCTGTGTTTTTAGTGCTTTGTTTAGGTTCCTTTTTCTTTGTTTTTTGTGTATCTTTGTAGATTTTTGGTTTATGGTTACCATGAGGGTTATATATATCATTCTATATTTATAGCAGTCTATTTTAAGCTGAAGGGCATTTAAGTTCAAATATGTTCTATAAGGACTACATTTTTACTCCTTCCTCTTCCATGCTTTATGTTATTGATGTCATACTTCAGATCTTTTTGTTTTGTGTATCTCCTAATTATTGTAGTTTGAGTCGAGCTTGATACTTTTTTCTTTTCACCTTTGTAATAGCTTTTCAAATGTCTGATTCACTGTATTTATTAAATATTTGGGTTTACCTGTGGCTGAATTTTGAAATTGTGCTGGGAGAACTAGTAACAAAAACTGAATGTTAAATGGGGTCTTTTCCCCTTCCTCATCCGACCAGTTATTCCTGTCTAATCTCATCTAGAAATTTCATCTACAGGGCCATCAAAATAAATTGTGCTACACACACAATTTGGTTTTCTCTTTTACTTCACTTAGCTCTCATTTAAGAAACTAGTGCAGAGATTAGAGCCATTAACCAAGAGGAGAAGGTTATAAAAAGAAAGACAAACATAAACAAAGGAAGCGATTAGGGTCATACAATTATCCAATTTGCTTTGTCTAGTTTCTCCATGAGATGAAAAGTTTATAATGGAAACTACTAAAGGCATTTTCTATTTTTACTGTGGTTTTAGCCATTTCCCTGTGTCATTAAGAAATCTCATGGGCGATGTTTGGGTTGGCTCTTTTTGCAAACAGGAATGCAATGTGTCTGTGTCCCTCTTTTCCCTTCTTGAGGGTATTATTATTGTTTAATTAATTAGAATGAAATGCTTTGTTTAACTTTTTAGGAGATCATTATCAGTTTTGCATTGAGTATGTCACTTTGTTTGTGATTATTCTCTAACTTAATAATTATATTCCCATTATATCTCTCAGGGCTATGAATTGTTTCCTGGAAATTTTACTGAGAAAAATGGACTCAACATAATTCCTTGGTGACATATATTTCCATATATAGTTACTGGACTCAATAATGTTTGCATGTAAAAAAGGAGTCTCTAATACCCTATCTCTTGATATCGATTAAATATCTATTTTTGTTCATACCATCATCATAAGAGTATAACTGGTATGACATATGTCCATTTGAAATGAGCATGTTATAAAGGGATAATGACATACCCTCTTATAAGGAACATGTCTTCACAAACCTCAATTAACAAAACTCCATGACTCTGTCAAAGATAATTACTGCTTTGGTCATTGTTTATAGATAGAAATTGAAACACCAAAAGATACTTTTTGTTAAGTCAAGGTCAAAAGGTTTACAATTGGACTTGCTTTCATTTTGAAAACGTATCTTTTTAGCAAAAAACTTTAAATTGTGAAAATGTTATATTTTACTCTTAACTATTTACAGTGAAATACAAGAATTAGAAAATAATTTCTAAAGAAAATAAACATACAGTTATAATCTCTCCCTGTTTTGGGGAAAAGCAGTTTTGCACTTTGAATTTAAATATGCATGTTTACTAAATTTTATATTTGTTGAATGGTATAATTGAGAGATTTAAAAAAAATCATTCAACATATGCCTCGGTGATAATCGCTGCCATATTTTAAAGTCTGAGAAGTCAAAAATTATCAAAATATATATTTTTTATCGCAGAGTATAAAAAAGTAAATTTTTGGATAGCATTTGGAAACACAAGGAATGGAAAAAAAGAGTAAGATGATTTTCTGTTTTCTCGGGTAAAAGTATGGTAAGCAGGAAAACGACCCCCAAAAATGTTCATGTCCTAATACGAACCTGTGAATATGTATGCTACCTTACATGGCAAAGAAACTATGTAGGTGTGGCTAAGTTAAGGACCTTGAGATGGGGATGATTTCAAGGTGGACTCAATTCAATCACAACAATTATTAAAAATGGAAGAAGGAAGCAGAATACGAGGTTCAAGTGATGTGATGTGAGAACTAGATGTATCAATGCTGGCTTTGAGGATGGAGGAAGGAGATTGTGAGCTAAGAAATGTGGGTAGCATTTAAAAACTAAAAAGAAGAAGACAATGAAGTTTCTTCTAGAGCCTCCAGAAAGGATTGTAGCCCTGCTGACATCTTGATTTTAGCTCAGTGAGACTCATATTGGACTTCTGATGTACTAAACTGTAAGATAATACATTTTTGTTGTTAAGACACCATGTTTATGACAATTTGTTATAGCAGTATTAGAAAGCTAATACTGATTTTATATTCCAAATTAGCAGTACCATGAAAAGCATGACTATTATAGCCTTTCCCCCCTTTATAAAATCAAGGCATTTTGAAGCTAGAAAAGACTTTGGTTTAACTCCTTTATTGTACAGATAAGGAAACTAGTCCACATATAGTGAGAAGGAATGTGAATTACCTTAGGCCTCATTTTTCAAGGCAGAGACAGGACTAGAATCTAAGTTCACTAAATTCTGGATCAGTGTTAGTCATAATATGTCTCTCAGCTTCTTTCACCAATGTAGGGTTTTGATTATAGTTTAATAATTTGCAGAACTGTTTGGAAGAATGAATAGTTAGAAAGTGCACATATTTTCAAATAATGCATAGAAGTATATTTCTTTGCTGTTCTCATCTGTCACTAATTGAGAGTTAAATATATTCACTTGAACTACCTACATATCGCTTAAAACTTAATCTGTCTAAGATTAAACTTGGGATCTTGCTTTTTAAATCAGCTCCCTCTGGAATTTTCTGGTTTTCTCTTTTACACCTCTCTGAGGTTTCACATATCCAATCAATCAACAAGATCTGATGCCATTCCTTCCTCATGGCGCTTCCCTTTTCTTGCATTTCTACTGCTACAAATTACACCCACACTAGACAACCACTCTAATAGGTCTGTTTCCTTCAGCTTCTCTTCTCTTCAACTTCCAGTTAATCCAGTACAGTACTGCCAAACAATTCCTTCTAAAGTACATCTTTATATAATTGACTTGTCCCCACACATTCAGTAGGACTCCATTTCCAAACAAGATCAAGTTCAAACTCCTTATTCTATTGTTTGACAGGTTTATAGGATTTGATCCCAATTCTTTTATAATATTGCCTCCTCCCACTCCCATCTACAGACCAACTTAATTAATTCATTGCCCCATGAGCATGATTCATTCTCCTACATTTCATTCTCTTCTAAAATATTCTCTCTGCTTCCTTTTCCATGTATCTAAATTCTACCTATGTCAAGTCCCTGTACAGCAGGTTCCAGCATCTTTTGGCAGACAACCTATAGTAATCTCACCTTCCACTTTGAAATCCCAAAGCAATTGATCTCTACTACTCATTTAAAATTCAGTTTGCATTGCTAGTGTCTTTTACATCTTTAAACTTTTTATTTTAAATCATGGAGCAAACTAGGTCTCTTACTTATTTGCATTGTTCTTCAAACCCAGTTTCCTGTTTAAAGCAGGCCCTCAAATATTTATGAAGAGATGGAAAATAATTTTTTAAATCCAAGATAAATGTTCATAATGACAACTCTTCTATATCAGCAATAATAAGCATCAGCAGTTAGCACTATTTTAAAGTCATCTGCTCTATTTAGAAAGTATAACCACACATTCAGATTTGCCCAGGACTGTCCTGGTTTCTTACTGTTTTTCTGGCTATTAATAATGTCTACTTTCACCCTCAAAAGTATCTTGACTTAGATGATACATTATATGGTCATCCCACCCTTAAGGTAGTTTGGACTGTGGTAATGGCAAAACCCAGAAAGCAAATCCTGCTCATGTTCCAGTCACCCATCCAGCTAAACAGTATTCTCTCCCATACAGAATGATCATTTTCTCCGACACCACCTCTGCATAATTATTGTTATTTAAATTTCACATGGAAGGTTCAAACATTTTGGTGGTACACAACTTTAGATTAATGTATCGAAGTTGAATCAACTTAAGATAAAAACCATAGATAACTGAGTATAACTGTGACTACCAGAAGTTTAGAAATCCTCATACACTGCTGGTAGGAATGTAAATTGGTACAGCAACTATGAAAAACAGTAAAGAGGTTCCTCAACAAATTAAGATTAGAATTACCATATAATTCAACAATTTCTCTCCTGGGTATCTACCCCCAAAATTTGAAAACCTTTTATTAGTAAAGATATATGCACCTCTATGTTCACTGTGGCATTGTTCATGGTGGCCAAGACATGGAAACAATAGATTTGTCCTTCAATAATGATTGGATAAAGAAGATGTACATATATACAATGGAATATTGCTCAGCCATAAGAAAAATTACTGCTGTTTGTGACAACATAGATGGATCTTGAGAGTATTATTTTAAGCGAGATAAGTCAAGTAAAAGAAGTAGAGAACCATATGATTTCACTTATATGTGGAATATAAAACTGAAAGCAACAAATGAACAAGACAAATAAATAAAAACTCATAGACACAAACAACAGTTTAGTGTTTACCAGGGGGAAAGAGGGTGGGGGGAGTTAGAAGTAGTCAAGACATAGTGTATAAGTTCATTAATACTGTAATTGTTTTGTCATTTTCTGAATAAAATAAGGAAGATTCATACCATTTCAATTTTTCTGAACAATAAATACATATTAATTTTGTGACTGTTTAGAATTAGAAATGTGATGTTTTCTGATCCTCTTAGTGCCTAATGCATATTAAATTGACTAACTATTGCATAAATGGTTTTTTTTTTTTTTGGTCATTTCCAGTTATTTTATGTCAAGAATAAAGACCCATTTGTTATCAAGTGCCACCCTCCTTCAACTGTTCCTTCAGGTGGCAAATCCTGTCAGAAACAACATTCTGTAAAGCTCAAAAGGGTAACCAATACCAGCACTATCAAATGGGTTCTTTCTTCATGATAAAGTATTTACTCTAAAGGTTAACATTTTCTAAGTTAGTTCCTGAAAAAATAATTTTAAAATAGATATTTTTTTAATAGAAAGGAGGCTTCCAGGCAACTAGTTTTTGTATAATCTCTCTCTAGTTAACTGGAAAAGCAACATAAAACCCTAAAGGTATGTAAAAGCATCTATTTACTAACACGGTTAATCTGATTATCATACTAATGCATTTTGTGCATATTTTTACTCTAAAAACAGGGAACTAAACAATGTCATTAAAGTAACATGTTTCAAATGCCAAGCACCTGGTAATGTATTTTTCAGTCTAAAATTTCTTTACCCAAATTTTAATAATTTTTAAATATTCTTAAATTTATGCAGCATAATTTATAAATTCATACTGTATACTTATTCTAATTCCATTGTCATACACTTTTATCATTGTCATATACTTACTAAATGTTACTTTTGTTTAATTTTTTAAAATTATTTTAATATGGTTAGAATCAATGGTTATTCCAAAGCAAAACAAGTTTCCTTTAAAAATTTTTCTTCTCACAATTTTCTGACACTCCCATGTCTTTGCCTATCAATTTATTGAGGCATATAACTCTAGACTTTGAGTCATTTTCTCTTAGTGCTTTGATGACATTATATCACTTTTTTCTGACATCTGCTTTCAGTCCATTGTCATTTTTTTGTACACGATCTAGTTTCTTAAAATTTTATCTTTAGCTCTTAATAGTTGCTCTTTGGTAGTATACAGTTTTACCAAAAAAATGTCCAGGTGTGGATTTGTCTAGGTCTTATTTGTTCTGCTTGGCACTCATTGTGCTTTTTCAGTGTGAAGTATCATGTATTTCATCAGTATTTGAAAATTTTCTGCCATTAGTAAGATTTCACATCCAGGTCTCTGGTAATTTTTTTAACCACTTATTTTTATATAGTCTTATGCCACTTTGTTGCTGTTTTTATAACGCACTCATATTTAATCGATAAAAATATATCCTTACTTCCCTTTTAGTTTTTAAAATGAAATTATATAGATGTCAAATCTCTTTATTTTTTCTTCAGTGATGACTAATGTTAACCTGCATGTATGCTTGTGTGTGTATGTGCATGTGCGCACAAAATCCTATAAGAAAATTCTTCCATTTATGTAGCTTGAATACCAGTGGTTCTATGTTCCACTTCACAAGTCAACAGAGGAAAAGCCTCATCTTTTTCATATGACAGCTTTTGAAATACATGAAGAGAACCATTGTGAATAATTGTATCACCATCAATAAATTTATTTGCACTTTCTCTTATGGTTCGAAATTAAAATGTGCATATTATTGTGCTATCATGATATCAAGAAGCATAAGCTAAAGTCCTAATTCTGTTATTTCAAAGATTTGAAATATATGAACAAGTTACTTAACTTACTTAGTTGCTTCAATTGTGAATGGAGACAATGAAAACCAAGTCACGAAGTTAATATGAGGATCAGGAACTCATGGTACTCAAAGGTCGCTTCCTCAGGAAAGTTTCCCCAAACTTCTTGCTATAGCCTTAATCCTTGTGTCCTCCCAAAATTTGTATGCTGTAGTCCTCATGACTAACATGATGGTATTATGAGGTGGGCCTTGGGAGGTTATTAGGTCATGAGAGCAAGGCTCTCATGATTGAGAATAGTGTCCTTATAAAAGAGACCCACAGTGTTCCTTATCATCTTCAGCCATGTGAGGATACAAGAAGTCCATGACTCAAAAGAGGCCCCCCACCCAACCATGCTAGAACTCTGATCTTGGATTTCCAGTCTCCAGAACTATGATAAATAAATTTCTGTTGTTTATAAGCCACCCAGTCTGTTGTATTTCATTTTAGCAGTCTGAGTAGACTAAAACGCCTCCTAAGTATCCATTTGCTCTGTCTATGACTCTATAGTATGGGTGTATAATGCCTTACTATAATCTTATAACATTGTATTTTAATAAACAGTCTGTGATCTCCTCAATGTCATGGACTGTGTCTTATTCATCTCTGGGCCCTGAGAGCCTAGAGTAAGTACCTATTTAAGGTATCGAAGGCAAAATATATGTAAAAGTAATTTTGTAATTGGAAAGCACTACCATTATCCATTTTACAGTTGTTTAAAAACTTTTGACTCTCTTTTTGACTTATTCAGTCCTTTAAAGTAATAGAACAGATGAGGCTCATCATGCGATAACCAAATTCTAGTCTTTTTAATTCCTTAAAATAGGTAGCACATAATCAAAACATTAAACTCTTCCTGAATTGGCATACAACACAGATTAATTTTAAGTTTTATCTTCTACTAGCTCCTTCCACAGCCTAAAATCATACACATATTTACCCATCCTCGAAATCTTTCCCCAAGCCTTTCTCACCCTCCAGGGGACAACCTATTACTTTCTATGTTTTACCATCTACATTTTGTGGAGATTAGTCAAGACTTGCTAGCTTTATTCCTGTGTTCCCAGTTAGCCTGATGATCAATACAACCTGCTTTCAATCCTCCCTGTGAATGACACAGAAGGATACCATCTTCCTCCCCCAATTTTCCAGCCCAGTTTTTCCTCCTCAGCTTTGAATCTCTCAAGTTGGAGCCTTTAATTAACTCATCTTTGAGACCATAATGGAGTAGTACTATGGAAAACAGATTGCAGGTTCCTCAAAAAAATTAAAAATAAAACTAAAAATATGATCCAGCAATCCTACTTCTGAGTATATATCCAAGGACATTGAAATAAGAATCCCATAGAATTATTGCACTCTTGTGTTCACTGCAGCATTAAACACAATAGCCAAGATACAGAAACAGCCTAAGTGTCTTGTCAATAAGTGAATAGATAAAAACTATGTGATATTTATACCATGGAATATTATTCAGTCATGAGAAAGAAGGAAATACTGCCATTCACAACAGCTTATGGATCTTGAGGGCATTATACTCAGTGAAATAAGTCAGACAGAGAAAGACACATTCTGTATGATCTCACTTATATGTGGAATCTAAAAAGACGAATGCAGAGAAACAGTAAAGTAGTGCTTACCATGAGTTGGGGTGGGGGAAATGGGAAAATACTGGTCAAAAATTACAAATTTCCATTTATAAAATTAACAAATTTGGGCATGTAATGTGCAGTATTATGATTATAACTAATAATAGTGTATCATATATTTGAATGCTGCTAATAGATCTTAAGTGTTCTCACCATACACACAAAAAAAGAAATAATAACTCTGTGATGGGAAGGAGGTGGAAGCTAATACCATGGTGGTAATCATTTTGCAATTTCTAAATGTATTCATTCAACACATTGTACACTTAAACCTACATAACATTATGTGCCAATTATGTCTCAGTAAAGCTGGGAACAAACATTATACTATCATAGAAGTCAATTCTTAGATACATCTCTAGATAGCATTGGTTGATTTAGATAAAGATAAGTAGGTCTTATGCTCATATTCACACAAAAAGCACCATTTACCTTTGATGGTGGGACAAATTCAACACATTCCAACCATGTAGTTAAAAAGGACTTTCCACATATTGTACATTTTCTTCCTCGAGAGATTGTGTTCCTGACTTGTGGATACCATGCTATGGCTTGCATTAGGAAAGGATTCTTTTCTGCTAGCTGATTCATTATAAATCTTGATGTTATTTCCTAGATTCAAAAAGAATATAGTTCCTCAGATAATTTGCAAAATAGCTGTTTTGTATTACGTTGATTCTCATTTCACTGATTTGTATTTTTGGCTTATTCCTCACAGTTCCTGTTATTTTTTCATAGTACATACAATGAATTATATTGTCAATGACTAGTATTGTAAATAAGTTTAGTTTTTGACAATGTAAGAAAAGCAACTTACTTCCATTGTAATATTTCTGTCTTTTACATACAGGAATCCAAGTTATAATAAGTTTACATTATTAGATAAAGTTTAGTTCAAATTTTGTACCTCTCATTACAACAAGCAAGGACTGTACAAATATTCAGACTGAACTGGGAAACTGACTATCATATTTACTAATGGCTAAATCCTTACTGCTAAAATTGTAGATCATGGACCAGTAGAATTTGTATCACCTGGAAGCTTATTAAAAATTCAGAGTCTCGGCTGAATCAGAATCTGCAATTAATAAGGTTCCCCCACGTAATCCTTTTGCATATTAAAGTTTGAAAAGCGTTAGTCTAAGTTAGCTACTGTATTAAGTACCTCAATAGAGCCATGTTGGTAAAGAGCACCAATTTCTATTAACCACATCTCTGAATTAAATTAGTATTAAACCTATCCACATAGATTTTCCAGAAATTTTACTTTAGGTAATAATAATATTAAATAATAAAAGGGCGGTGAGGAAATATAAACTGACTTTCACCATAACCATCAACAACATAATTATCTTAAAGAAAACTCTAATTATGTAATACTTAAAATAAAATCTTCACTGACCAAGCAAACAAAATGAACATTTAATTTACTCCATCAATGGCCCCCATTGTTTGTGCCAGTAGCTGGAAGCCCTGTATAAATGTTACATAAACAGTGGATGAATTTTAAATGTAAATAAGTGTGTGAAACTTTTTCTGGTCAAAGTAAAAGATTTATCAGTGATATTAAGGTAGTCTACATCAGTCTCTGATAGGAATCTTTGGGAATACCTACATATGTACATAAATTATCTTTCACCTATTCATCCCAATTAAAATCTTTTAAAAGTAACAACAAAATCATGGATTGCCATATCCTGTTTCTTATTACTCTATCCCTTCCACTTAACAAGTATCTAGGAAAGCTGCCTTTATACAGCAAATGCCCTGAGCATAAGTTCCTTAAATGTCTGATTCTTCAACAGCATAACTTTCTACACATTTAAGCTCATTCTCCTGGGTGGTTGGTTACATTTTTTTTTTCCAGAAAGGATGACATAACTGAGGTCATCCTTTCTGAAAAAAAAAATTACCGTTTCACACTAATATTACCTACTAAATTATATGTCTATTATTACTCTTTCTTTACCTATTTACGCAGACCACAGCTTGTGATTATGAATGAAGTACGTTTTTAGCTACAAGAATTCAAAGTGTAGGTCTCACTATAAAGCTGTAGAAAACTAATAGACAAGGATTCACTCCCCCAAATATCAGATGATGGAAGAATTTGCTGAAATACCTATAAATGGGACCTATAAATAGACCACAATCCACACAGTTCACTTTTTTTCATTTATAATTTTTGGACCCAAACATATTTGTTGCACTTAGTATGCCTCTTGACAACTCTTATAGTACCCATTATTTATATTCTCCTAGTTGCTGCCAATGTGTTACTTTGGAAGAATAACATATACCATTGAAATATAAAGTTATTATTTGAAAACATGAGTATATATAAAGATCCAATTGTCATGACCAATAGTATTTTTTAAGTTACCACTTAAAGATATGTGCAATGCAGTTTTTGTGAATATACAACTTAATGGTTGCCTAAAACTAATGCTATTTAAAAGTCAAAATATCTTTTATGGACAAATAAATTATTCCTCTTGAATAGTTTGTATGCTCTTTTGTTAGAATATTTTTTAGATAACTATATGTAGGTAACCATATATAACTATGTTTAAGCTATCAGATTAAAATTAGTTTCAGGTGTATTTTTTTATTTTTCCTTACATATAATGATTTAATTTGAATTATAAAACTATCTACATACAAATTATATTTATATAAATATAAAATACATAAGATTTAAAAACAAACATGAATCTTTAGAAGGAATAATGAATTTTGGAACTGTAGTATAATCAGTTGCCACTCAGTGTATGATAGACACTAAAACATAACATCAAGAGCAAAGATTCTGAGTCACAGTCATATCAATAAACAGGTACAAATCAAGGCTCTATGATGTACTAGCTCTGTGACCCCATTTGGACAAGTCCTTAACTTCTCTGATCTTGAATAACTCATCTATAAAACAGGGATATTCTTCCAGTATTATCACATAAGAGTTCAAAGAATTAAATTAGATAGCATGAGTAAAACTTAGTCTGGCATCTACTGATGCAGTATATTCTGGCTGTTATTTTGTTATAATATAGTTATCAACATTAAATTAGTTCATAAACCTCTGAGGTGAAAAAAAATGTTTAAAATTCTTAACCAGTACATAGCCTGAATCTGAGCCCTATAATTCTTTGATAGTCTAAGTAGTTTAATCAGTAATGTTAACTGACAGAAATTACTTTTACTTTAAGTACAAATATGAAATGTACAATAAATTTGTCACCTTTCTAAGAAAAATTCTTAGAGTTACTTTTAATAAATACCCAAATCATTCTTGTCATAGAGTGCACTCTTGTAAAACCACCGACACACTGGGTTAACTGCTAATCCAGCCCCATTCACAAATCAGGACCACCTCCAACCAGGGATTACCCCTATTTCCTTTTCCCTCACTTCAGGCAGCCCCTTTTTGAAGCATTATTACAGCATGGAGTCTGGAATCCAGTTGCTGAGGTTGGCATCATCATCCCAACATTTACTAGCTCTGTGAAACTACACAAATTATTTAAACTCTCTGGGACTCAGTTTATCTATAAAAGGGGGACAATAATGGTACTTATCTTTTAAAGATTATTGGGGGATTAAATTAACTCATTTTTGTTAAGTGCTTAGAATGATGTCTTGCTCGTATTAAGCTTTACATGTGTTAGTTTTTATTATTGTTATTGTTGATATTATTCTGAAATGCTTAATTCAAGGAGAACAAATAGGTTATAAGGGATTAAACAAATTAAATACTGCAATTTTAAAAACCATTTACAATTAAATTTTGAATAAGATTTTTTTTTCACACAAGAATTGAAAATAATATTGTTTGTGGAAGTATAGACTGATTCTATGGAAGGGAATTTGAAATGAGTTAATCAAACTTTAAAAGATGACATTCTTTGACCAAACAATTTCACTCAGAGGAATAATATGGACATGAGAAATTTGCTGGAGATAGTCATTGTAGCCTTGTTTATAAAGGCCAGAAAGCCAGAAAATAATTAATAATCTAAACAGCTAACAGCAGGGAAGTAGGTAAAAACACTATGCTGTAATCATATATTAGAAAATGTTGTATATATCAAAAAAAGAGATCATAGATTTACTTTTATTGGTTGGAAAGGTATTTACAATATTTTGAGGGGAAAAAAAAGTAACTAGTATGCAGAATTTGAACTCATCTTTAATAAAAAAAAAAACTTCTGGATTTATGGAAAGTTCTAGCAAAATGAATGTCAGAGAATAATGATAATATTTCTGCATACTGGATTTCTGAGTATTTTTATCAACTTCTATTGTTTTTTTCTCTAATTTCTCTAAAAGAGCTCGAATGACTTTTGTAATAAATTTTTCTTTTAATCAGTATGGCATTGAAACTAATTTTTATTTTCTTCCTTGCTCATCTGTATGTTCTAGTTTTCTGTATTAAACATACATTATTTATGTAACAAAGGAAATATTATTTTTTAAAAAACTAAACCATTGAACAAGATTGGCTGTTTCCTGCATCCAGGAAACTTGAATCCTACACAATTTTTGAAAGTCTTAAGACAATCCTCCTTGTTCAGTTACATAAAGACTTAAAAGGACCTGAGAAGTTCAAATTCATAATTGAGACATACTCAAAGGTGGGAATATTTTTGAACTTTAACTCATCTAACACCAAAGGACAAACAAAGAGAGTCCACTAATATGCTTTCCTATTCCTTCTTTTAATATCACTAACTTTCTTAACTAAAGTGAACATGATTTCTGGATCATATTTATTCATCCACTAGGAAATGAGGTCAAGTAAAAAGGGATGGAAGAGGCAAAGATCCCAGTAAGAACAAATCAAATATATCTTTAGACAATGTGCGCGTGTGTGTGTGTGTGTGTGTGTGTGTGTGTGTGTCAAGGTGAAAGCAAATTTCTCCCTTTTCTTTTTTTCCAAGAAAATGTTTCCATTTCTTTGAATTTAGTCATTCTGGAAATGAGATAGGATTATACTGAATTCTGTAAGCAAGTCAAAAAGATGTACATTGCCAATGGACTAGAGTTACATTAGTTATTTGCTGGCTTGGCTGGAATGCTTTAAAAGAAAACTTTTTAAAACTTAAATCATGACTTTAAAGACTTGTGTGAATGATATAAGGCTTCACCTGTAGATTCCAGACCTCCTCTTGTTTTACAGCACTAACAGGCTGCTTCAGGAACAGTGGGTTTCCCTCACAGTAGAATTCCCTCAGCTTCAGATCCTGAAACTTTCAAAACAAAATAAAAACTTTATTTCACAACAAAATAACAAACTTTACTTCTGAGGCTAAATCTTCAATAAAAGTAGTCTAAAATTGCTTTATTTAGGACTTATATTCCACATTAATATTTTAACAACAGGACGTACTCTAGTTGTTAGAAGCATAAGAATCTTTATGCTAGTATGAATGGCAATGACCTTAGTGGTCATTGGTGGCATCTCCTCTAAGAGACGGCTGAGACACTTGTTCAGGATCACAGAACTTATTAGAAACAAAACAGGGATTAATCAAATGTTGAGAACATTTTACAAATAATATATTTATTAGAAAATCATATTTATTAGAAAAAATTATATTCTAATATACACCAAAATCTAGATCTTAAAGACTGTCTGATGATGCATTTTAGAGAAACAGAAGAACATCAAAATGTTCTCATTATAATCTGTCGTGCACAGTGAAAATTAAAAAAGAAGAAAAAATATACAGTTCACAGGATACTGAATCTTCTATGAAGAAAACCTAAATTCAACTGGAATTTACCATTTGAGTAGACAAATAAGGGATTCTCATATTAATTTAATGCCTTGTCACCCAAAAACTCATGTAGCTTTCAAAGTTAAAATTCATTTAGGGAGTTACTTTTCTGAGCCTTAATTTCAGCTGTGAAATAGGGAAAATATGACATATTCAGGTGAAACAGTTCTGTGGAAATAAAAAAAAATAGGGAGTCCTGGTATGTGGCATGTCCTGATTCCATGATGTAAATACTCCTACTATGGTTCATTCCATTCACTGAACACAGAGTCGGGAAAAGATGTAGAAAATCAGCTCTTGTAAGCCAAGACAAACTGGCACCGTTACACCACTGCAACTCATATTTATAATCAGATATTTCCCTGATTTCAGTCCAGGATTTGAAAATAAAAGAAGCACTCAACAAATTAGAAATAATTGATTTAAAATATCTTTCCAGGGCATCATGTCATTAATTTTAAAAGTCTCAGGAAATTTCTACAACATAGACAAGATTTTAAAATAAGATACAAACTAAGACTGGATTAAACATGGCAAAGTGAGAGATATTCCCAGATCTCTCCCCTTGAAACAACAATAAGCTGAACATCTAAAACTCAGCAAAAACACCCAAACTGCACACCAGCACATCTGAGCATGGGATCTGCACATAAGAACTACCACAGGTCAGAACCCCGGGTGTCAGGCAGCGGACTGGGAGAAACAAAGAAACTGCCTCTCACAGACAGAGCTCCCTGAACAACGCTGCCTGGTAAAGCTGTGAGCTCCCCATGGCTGGCGGCAGCTTCCAGTCATTATGGCAGAAGGCAGAGAAATGCGGCTGACAGAAAAACAGGGATGGCAGAAAAACAACAGTTAATTTTTACCAGCCGTGGTTGTAAAACCAAAGCTGAGCCATAGCCCCCATCCACCATCCCAGAGGGCCCCTCCTGCCATACCCTACAAGACAGAACACCATGGAGCCCCAGGGGAATCTGAGCAAACACTACGGAAACTGTCGCTAAAACTGACAGGAATGAGACTGAGGGTACTAAGCATGATTAAACATCTATAAGAAAAGAAAAAAAAGACATTATTAAGACTTTATATAAAGCAGATCCAAGAGGCTTAAATGCCACCTACTGGAAACCAAAAGAAAAACACTTTCTTTCCAACAGACTAGGGACCATTAAAAAATAAATCTTCTTTCTAAAAAAAAAAAAAAAAAGACACACTTCGATTAATGCCCAGGCAGAGAAATAGTCCATTAAACACCATGAACAACCAAGGTGACAAAGCATCTCATAAAGAAAGAGAAATCTCCAGAAAATAAGCTTACAGACATAGACATATTTGAATTAAATGACAGAGAATTCAGGATTGTACTTCTAAAAAAATTCAATGAGATCCAAAAAGAATCATATCAACAATTTCAGGAATTGAAAAAAAACTAGATGAGCAGAATGAGTTCTTTAGCAAGAATATTGAAACCTTCAAAAAGAATCGAATAGACCTTCTAGAAATAAAGAACACACTGCAAAAGTTGAAAAATTAAATAGCAAGCTTGGGAAATAGAGTTGACCAAATAGAGGAAAGGATCAGTGATATCGAAGACAGAAATCTAGGAATAAATCAAAAGGAAGAAGAGAGAAACCAAAAAATGAAAAATAATGAAAGAGAACTAGCTGATACCATCAGGAGAGGAAACATAAAAATAATGGGAATTCCCAAAGGGGAAGAAAAGGAGCAAGGATTAGAAAGCATTTTCAGACAAATAGTCGATGAGAATTTGCCAAATCTAAGGAATGAGCTGGAGCTTGGAATTCAAGAAGTCAATAGAACACCCAATTATCTCAACCCAATAAGGCCTTCACCAATGCACACTGTATTAAAATTATCAAAAATCAATGACAAAGATAGAATTCTCAGGGCAGCCAGAGAGAAGAAAACAATAACTTATAAATGAAAACCTATTAGATTATCATCAGACTTCTCAGCATAAACCTTACAAGCCAGAAAGGAGTGGAATCAAATATTCAAACTATTAAATGAAAGGAACTATCAGCCAAGAATAATGTATCCAGCTAAGCTCTCCTTTAGATATAAAAGAGAAATAAAGAACTTTCAAGACTTACAAAAATTGAGGGAATTCTCCACTACAAGCCCTGCCCTACAGGAAATATTGAAAGGAGTCAGCTCATCTAAAGCAAAATGACAAAAACAAACAAACAAACAAAAAAACATAATTAATACTAAGGTGACTAGCAGGCTGATAAAAGCAGAGGAGTGCAACCCTTACTAGGAACAGGGCATTATAAGCTTAAAATAAGAAGATATTTGCTATAGCAAGATAGTAATGAATGGTCAGCATACATAGAGGCAAATTGAGACAACAATGATTGAGAAGAGGAGGATTCAAAGATCCAGATTCACAAAGAGGAATGGAGATAAGGCACATGCAAAGAAAATGGACGACTGTATACACACACACACACACACACACACACACACAAATGTATACGTGTGTGTGTGTGTGTGTGTGTGTATAAAACTATCCTTTACATATTTGTAATGGTAACCACACACAGAAAATTCAGAACTGAAGCATATAACATAAAAGAAGAACCAGAGGGAAAACCCATAAAAGCCAACCAAAATAAAAAATAAAAAAAAAAAAACAGAAACACAAGGACAAGGAAGCAATGAAAACACCAAGCTATCAAAAAGCAAGATAAAATGGCTACAAGAAGACCTCATATTTCAATAATCACCCTAAATGTAAATGGACTGAATTCACCAAGAAAAAGGTAGAGAGTTGCAGATTGGATCAAAAAACAAAATCTTACCATAGGCTGCCTCCAGGAGACACATCTCAGTTCCAAAGACAAATATAGAGTCAAAGTGAAAGGGTGGAAAATGATATTTCAAGCAAATGGCATTCAGAGAAAAGTGGAGTAGCAATACTAATATCAGACAAAATAGACTTCAAAATAAAAAAGGTAAAGAAAGATTCTGAGAGATACTTCATAATGATAAAGGGAATCATGCATCAAGAAGATATAATGCTTATTAATATCTATGCTCCCAATCAGGGAGCCCAAAATATATAAAGAAATAACTAACAGAACTAAAAGGAGAAACAGACCAAAACATTATCATAATAGGGGACCTAAATACTCCACTGTCAGATATGGACAAATCATCGAAATAGAAAATCAATAAGGAAATAACATCCTTAAATGACACATTAGACCAACTGGACACAATTGACATTTACAGAGCCTTTCATCCAAAAACAGATGCTTATACATTCTTCTCTAGTGCACATGGAACATTCTCAAGGATTTACCACATACTAGGACACAGAGATAGCTTCAACAAATATAAGAAGATTAAAATCATACCAACCATAATCTCTGATCATAATGCTTTGAAACTAGAGATCAACTGCAGAAAGAAATCAGGAAGAACCACAAATACATGGAGATTAAACAAAATACTACTGAAGAATAACTGGGTCAGAGAACAAATAAAAAGAGAGATCAAGAGATACATAGAAATTAATGATAATGACAGTACAACATACTAAACTTTTGGGACATGGCAAAAGCTGTCATAAGAGGAAAGTTCATATCATTACAGGCCTACCTCCAAAAAAGAACGAGCCCAAATAAACAACCTAATGCTTTATCTTAAAAAAACTAGAGAAGGAAGAACAAATGAAGCCTAAAGTCAGTAGAAGGGAATAAATAATCAAAATTAGAGCAGAAATAAATGAAATTGAAAACCAACAACAAAACAATAATAGAAAAAATAAATGCAACGAAGAGCTGCTTCTTCAAAAAGATTAATAAAATTGACAAATCCATGGCTAGCCTCACTAAAGATATAAGAGAAAAGACACAAATAAACAATATCAGAAATGAAAGATGGGAAATTACAACAGACACTGCAGAAATACAAAAGATCATACAAGATAATATGAAAAATTATAAAACATCAAATTTAATAAAATAAAAGAAATGGACCAGTACTTAGAAAAATGTAACCTTCCTAGACCAAATCAAGAACTGGAATAACTAAATAGATCAATTAGCAGCATGAAAATTGAAACAATCATCAAAAATCTACCAAAAAGTAAAAGTCCAGGACCAGATGGCTTTACCAGTGAATTCTACAAAACATTCAAAGATTTAATACCTATTCTCAAACTCTTCAAAAAATAAATAAATAAATAAATAAATAAAGAGGAGGCAATACTTCCCAACTCATTTTATAAGGCCAATATCACCCTGATACCAAAACCTAGTAAAGATAACACACACAAAAAAAAGAAAACTACAAACCAATATCTCTCTTGAACACAGATACAAAAATCCTAAATAAGATACTAGCAAACCAAATACAGCAACATATTAAAAAGATTATACACCATGATCAAGTGGACTTCATCCAAAGAAATGGAAAGATATTCTGTATTCTTGGATTGGAAGAATCAGCATAGTTAAAATGACCATATTACCTAAAGTATTATACAGATTTAATCCCATCAGCATTTTTTAAAGAAATAAGACAAAAAAATAATCATCAGATTTGTATGAAAACACAAAAGACCCCGAATTGCCAAAGCCATCTTGAGGAAAAAAGAATGAGGCTGGAGACATCACTCCGCCAGACTTCAAATCATACTACAAAGTGACAGTAATCAAAACAGCATGGTATTGGCAGAAAAACAGACACACAGACCAGTGAAACAGAATCGAGAGTCCAGAAGTAAACCAATATTTATATGGGCAAAAAATTTTTGACAAAAAGTCAAAAACATACAGTGGAGAAAGAAAAGCCTCTTCAATAAATGATGCTGAGAAAACTGAAAAGCCACATACAAAAGGATGAAACTAGACTGTTGTCTATCACCACACACCAAAATTAACTCAAAATATATTAAGGACATGAATATAAGACCGGAATCAATAAAATGCATAGAAGAAAGCATAGGAACTGAACTCAAGGACCTTGGACTTAAAGAGGATTTTATGACTTTGACCTCGAAGGCAAGGGAAGTAAAAGTGAAAATAAACAAATGGGACTTCATAAAACTAAAAAACTTCTGCTCAGCAAAAGAAGCTGTCAACAAGGTAAATAGACAACCATCCGAATGGGAAAATATATTTGCAAGCAATGCCTTCGATAAGGGTCTAATATCCAAAATATACAAAGAACGCATACAACTCGATAATAACAAACAAAAAAAAAGACAGATGATCCAATCAGAAAATGGGCTGAGGACTGAACAGACACTTCTCCCTAGAGGATATACAAATTGCCAACAAATATATGAAAAGATGCTCAACAACGCTAGCTATTAGGGAAAAGCAAATCAAAACCACGATGAAATACCATCTCACACCTGTTAAAATGGCTATAATCAACAGAACAAGTTATAACAAATGTTAGGGAGGATGTGGAGAAATAGGAACCCTCATACACTGCTGGTGGGACTGCAAATTGGTACAACCACTATGGAAAACAAAATGGAAATTCCTCAAAAACCTAAGAATTGATCTACCATATGATCCAGCAATCCCTCTCCTGGGTATTTACCCCAAAGACTTGAAAACCCATATCTGATAATACATTTGCACACTGATGTTCATAGGAGCATTATTCACAGTAGTGAGGACATGGAAGCAACTGAAGTGTGCTATAATAGATGATTGGCTAAAGAAGCTGTGGCACATATATACAATGGAATATTACTCAGCCATAAGAAGAGATGAAATACTGCCATTTGCAACAACATAGATGGACCTTGAAATAATCATACTAAGAGAAATAAGTCAGACAGAGAAGGTTGAAAATTAAATGATATCACTTATACGTGGAATATAAACCTAAAAGTAACAAATGAACAGAACAAACAAACAGTCTCATAGACATGGACAATGGACTAGTGGTTACCAGAGTGGAGGGGTAGGGAGGGGGAAATAAAAAATAAAATGTTTAAAAAATAAAAATATAAGCTTGGAGAAAACCAAAAATAAATAAACAAACAAACAAATAATACAGAGCTCAAGACCATGCTGAATCTCCTTTCTCATAGTTTCACAACAGACATTCTGACTTTCTTAATTCAGTTACCTGTGTTATCCATCAACAGGGAGCAACCTAGACACTTGAATCCAATAGTAGCCCAAAAGCAGTGGTAGATATATTGAAGTAAAAAGGTCAGTTTTTGTGCTTAATGAAACTATCTTTTTTTTTTTCCTTTCGGTCATAAAGAAAAACATTCCATAATATATACCTAAACTCATAGTCTTTTTTTTTTTCAAAACTGAGACAAACTTGAACGTCTTGGTATATGAAATGTTGTTAACATACATGAACCTCATTTCAAATTTGACCATGGTTCAAAGGGCATACATTTCTCTTTAGGGGTCATGTTTCTCTTCCTTCAAATCCTGTCACTATTCTCCATCAAATGTGGTAATAAGTTACATAGCTTGCTAACTTACTACATATAATGTATCAGAAAGAATTCATCTTAATACAAATTAATTAATTAATTAATTAATTAAATTCATTAGTATGTGTTTTGCAGCAGGTAAGCTTAAATAACCTGAAGTCAGCCTCTCAATGTCCACTCTGAATATTCCCCAGAGCAACATTTAAATATCCTCTCTCTATATGCACTACTGGGTTTCCTGTCAGCCTAGCTTCCTAATAGAATGATATTCTCTGCTATTGTTGTTACTCTGGTAGCATAATCAGCTACATTTTCTTCTATTAATGAAATGCTGTTACAGCTTTTGAGTCTTTTTGAGCATGCCTACTCAAACAACCACTTTTATTAGTTTAATTTCAACTGGAACAATTTTGCCCCTCCTCCACCAAAGGGGTCTTACAGTTATTTTTGGTTGCCACAATTGAGAGAGGGAGAAGGCATCGAATTAGTAAAGCCCAGGGATGCTGTTAAATATCCTACAATGTACAGGACAGCCCCCACAACAAACGATTACCAGGCCCAAAATAGTATTAAAATTGGAAAACCCTGTTTTAGAGCCCCAAGATCATAAACATTCAATGACATATATAAACATTCTCCCTACTTATCTAGAGAGGACATTAGCAGGTGGAAGAAAATGTAGGTTTAAATGAGAGTTTTTAGATTTTTTAAGATAAAGAGAACCTAAGCATGTAGAAGGTAAGTGTCAACACAGAGAGGTTAATATAGAAGAGAAAGAAAGAATAATTGAAAGTAATGATCAGAAGAAGAATATAAAATGATCTTTTAATTATCTTCTCTGTGGCTAGAAGAAAGGAGGTATAGGTGCAGGCATGCACAAGTTTTGGAGGTGTAGAACTGAATGATTGAAGGAGTCAGAAATAAAAGAGAAGTAAAGACACATAAAAGAGAAGTAAAGACACATGAAGTTTCAGTGACCTAAAAGAAACTACATAGCTATAGAGCGATAGAGAGCTGGAACATAGGAGGAACCGGTGGTCGAACTGGCATAGTGGACTTTAATTCTTCAAACTTAGAGCAGGTGAAATGATGTTAAGATCTAGACATGACTGTGGAGGTGATTTGCTAAGGCAAAGAATGGGAAAGCTCACTAAATCAAAGATTCAAGAATCTTTGAGCATAAGTTGAGCAAAGCAACTTCCTGAGTAATGGTCTCAAACACTTGGTGGTCTACGGGGAATAACCAGCTGGAAGTCCCACAATCTCCATAAATTCTAACATTTGAAAACCAACCTCGTTTCCCCCAGATTTTCTTCTTTCCTTTTTCTCATCACTCACATCAAGTCTCCCACAATATTCTTTCAATTCAACCTTCTTTATTAAATTTATTGAAGTGCCATTGATTAATAAAATTATATAGGTTTCAAGTGTACAATTTAATAGTACCTTACATATATATTGCTTTGTGTGTTCACCTCTCTTCTTAAAACTTCTCTAATCTATCCTTTCTTTCTATCTCCTATTCCACCCTTCTCCTTGCTACCTCTGCACAATCCTCTTACACTCCCCACCCCAGTCACTAACCTCCTCTGCCTTGATTAAGAGCCTCATGCAATAAATTATTCCAATAGTACTCTAATTGGTGTTAGTGCAAACTTTTGCTGCTGAAGTGATCTTTTAAATGAGAATTTGGTCATAATACAACCTTGCTATAAAAATTTCAAGACTCCTTTTTGTCCACAGGATAAATCCAAAAGCCCTAGCATGTCATACTTGGCTTTCCTCAGCCTGTTTTGCCAACCATAGTAAGCCTTACCTTCACCCTTTATATGCCAGCCATCCTGAGGTACAAAGGGGTCTTATCTCACAGTTATTTCTGTGCACTCTACTCACCCCACTCTTGGATTATCTCTTCAAGATGAAAATACCACCCCTCTAATCGTCTCCAGCTTCTATCAACTGTTTTTCAGTCTGCTTCTTGAGACTTATACATAAATTAATCATACGACCTATAAATACTGTGAGGAAATCATTGTTGAAAAGTCTATCTTCATCTATCAAGCTTTGGTCTCTTTAAGAATTATATCTTGGTAGGGGAGAGGAGGAAGGGAGAAAGTAGATAGTGTAAAAAGGGTCAAATATGTGGTAACAGAAATCTAACTATGTGCAGTGAACACACAACGCAACATATATATGCCTTGCTGTTGAATCGTACATCTGAAACTTACTGGATTTCATTAACCAATGTTACCATAATAAAAATAAATGAATGAATGAATGAATGAATGAATGAATGAAACTATATTTTAATTGACTATATAATGCAAGCTCTAAGTTCAGTACCTAGTACATAGCTGATGCCCAATAAATAATTGATAAATGAATGTCTTCTCAGAAACCCTAGGCACACACAGCTCTTTCTGAGCACTCAACATATGCAAAGACCTTCTTCTCCAGACTTGGTCAATTATTGTAACTGTTCCTGCAAAGCCCTATGCCTTAGGAACGATGTATAAGTTCAGCAAGTCCTTCTGTTGCTTCAGACTAGCCTAAAGGAATGAGGGAGATCAGAATGGGTCTAGTTTAGCAAGAACACTGTCAAGGTTAAACAGGAAGAAAGGAGACTGAGATTTCACATGGACTCAAAAACAGAAGTGATAAGTAGGCTATGGAAAAATTACCCTGCACTGTTCAAACCATCTCAAAGCTCACAGCATTGCCTTTTAGCAAGAATTGGAATTTCTAAATAAGCTAAAGTTCGACTTGTGTGGAAGGCAAGATTTTAAATGTGGAGGTTATGGCAGCCAAAATCTTATATATGTATTTATATATGTATATTTATATATATTTATACACACACACACACACACACACACACACACACAATTCTAAAAAAAGGACAGGAATAAGAGCTATGACCAATGGGAAATTCAAAAAAATGTATAACGATATCTAATCAGACTTGTGGAGTGATTTGGCTGATGGTATTTAAACATAAGAAAGCCAAAAAAGTCTGTTTTGGATACTCTTTTCTCACATGCCTTGCATGAGTAGAAGAGAAATAGGCAGAAAGTAACCTACAGTCAGAATCCTTCAGTATCTGCTGTATACTTGATCCAAGAAAGACCTTTAGAGGGAATTGAAGAGAGGAGGCCAATAAATCCTATAGGGAAGGAGATAACTCCCAGGCTCTAAATACACACACACACACACACACACACACACACACACACACACACACACACACTCTTTTTCATTCTGGCCATGGAGAAGCAGCTGAAGACCCCCAAGCCCAGGACCTTCCCTGCCTTCGATATCTTGGGCCTTAAGCTGATGGGACAATGGTTCCAACATTTGCTTCAGTCTTTGCAATTTAAAAATCACTGTAAAAAGAACAACTGATCTGGGAGAGCTTATAAGTATCTCCTTACAATCTCCTTTCCATACCTGCTTTAGACATCGCTTTTGTCCTTGACCTATCTGAGAGCCAGTAGTTGAACAGGCCTCTGTTTTCACTCTGCCCTGTAAGCACTACCCCCAACAGTGTGATCTCCTTACAGTGTAAATCAGAATACATCACTCCCTTGCTCAAAACCATCCAATGGTTCTCATCTCACTCAAAATGCAATGCAAACCTCTTACACTGGCTGACAGGACTCTTTCAAGAGTAGGTCTTTTACTATCTCTTTGACCTCATCTCCTAGTCTCTCTCTCTTTTTTTTTTTATTCATCAGTTTATTTTTTCTTCAGCTTTATTGAAGTATAATAGATAATTTGTTGCTCATATTTACATTGTATGATTCAATGAGGTTTTTTGTTTCAATTATAGTTCACATTTTTGATATCTGTTTTTTTCTTCTTAAAGAAGTCTTTCCAACATTTCCTGTAATACTGGCTTGGCATTGATAAATTCCTTTAGCTTATTTTTGTCTGGGAAGCTCTTTATCTGTCCTTTAACTCTATATGATAGCTTTGCTGGATAAAGTATTCTTGGTTATAGATCCTGGGTTTTCATCACATCAAATATTTTGTGTCAACCCCTTCTGTCTTCCATAATTTCTTTTGAGAAATCAGCTGCAAGTTTTACAGGAGCTCCCTTGTAGCTTACTAATTGCTTTTCTCTTGCTGCTTTTAAGATTCTTTCTTTGTATTTAATCTTTGGCATTTTAATTATAACGTGTCTTGGTGTGGACCTCTTTGGGTTCATTTTTTTTTTGGAGACTCTCTGAGATTCCTGGGGTCGTATGTTTATTTCTTTCATCAGGTTAGGGAAGTTTTCCATCTTTATTTCCTTGAATATATGTTCAACTTCTTGTTCTTCCACTTTAGGTACCCCTATGACACAGATGTCGTTTCCCTTAATTTTGTCCCATAGGCTCCTTAAATTATTATTATAGTCTTATCTTCTTTTTCTTGCCATTCTGATTGAGTGTCCTTGGCTCCTCCATTCTCTATATTGGTGTTTTGATCATCTTCTTCCTCTACTCTGTTGATCCTCTCTAATATACTCTTGATCTCAGATAATGTGTTCCTTTCTGACTGATTCTTTTTTATAATTTTCATTTCCATTTTATCTTTTTATATCTTTGTGAAAGTTCTCACTGAGTTCATCTACACTTCCCTTAAGTTCATTGAGCATCTTTAGAACCAGTGTTTTGAACTCTGCATCTGTTAGATTGCTTGACTCCATTTTTCTTTGATTTATGTTCTGTTCTCTCATATGGTTCCTGCTTCTTTGTCTTCCCATTTTGGATGCCTTTCTGGTCTGTTTCTATGTACTAAGCAAAGCCCCTAAGTCTCCCAGTCTTCTTAGTGTTACTTTGTGTACCAGATGTCCAGCAGCACAGTCCTGAGAGGGGTTCAGCTGCAAAACAAGTTTAGCCCCAGTCTGTGCACCTCCAGGGCCACCTGTTAATATTCAGCAAGCAACCTACAGATGCTGTGCTTATAGTTGCCTCAAGAGGCTACATCAGAAACCAAGATCAGCTGGCACCAGTGTAAGTCTTGGCGCTGCTCAGTAAGTGGCACAGGACTCGCCAAAGACACAACTAAATGTGGCTTGGGTGGGGCTGCGAGTTGAGGAAGTGGAGTTTCAGGGAATCCTCTGGGCAGAGCATCCTCTGTTATCCAGTTTGATGACATCTCAGCTATGGCGTCATTGCCTCTGCATGCTGGGAGGGGAGAGGGCTCAACAGAGGAGCAATGGATACCACCAGCATTTCTGTCTGATAGAAAGTCTCACTTTTGGCTCCCACTCCAACAACTCAGTGTTCCCCTTTAAGTTTCTGGTATCCCCTCAACAGCCAACCTGACACTAGTGCTCAGAGCAAGCAGATCCATCACCTTGAAAGTCCATTTGCGGACCTGGCTGCAGCTGCTGTAGCTTCTGCCCCACTCAGACACTGGGGACCAGGCAACCTTATGTCTTCGCCCCCTCCTACCTCCAATCATTGCAGGGTGACTTCTTAATTCTCTCCCTAGTTGTAGTGTTTCTGTTCATCTAGACCCCAGGGGATTCTGCTTGCTATTTGTTCCACATTTCCTCCTCTACTTCGATGAGGTCTCAAGAGAGGATGAGCAAAGCATCTATCATCTACATCATTTTTCTGGTATCTCTTTCTCTGTCTACTCTGGCATCGTTGGCTTAGTTTCCAAGCATTCTTCACCTTGAGGCTTTCATATGTCCCTCTTCTTATAACGCTTTGGTCTCAGATTTGTCTATATCATTAAAATTCAGAATAGAATGGAATTATATGTTTAGATTTGAAAGTGGAAACATTTGTGACCCAGGGATTTGATAACCAGGCATGTTTTCATTAATGTGCAAAGTCAATGGAAAGATATTCTTACATGCACAAGTATGTATTTGTGGACCAGAAAAAGAAAGATTCACTTGATATGAACCCCGAGAAAAAATTTATCTGCTGAGATAAACTTCCTGTGGTTAACTGAGGGCCCAAATTTTATGAATGATAAGAGCCTAGTGGCCATTTACTGACGGGCTACTCACATACTCTGTATACTGGGAAGAACTTCAGACTGAACTCTTGGCTTCCAAAACTATTCTTTCCTGCTCGTTGCTTATTTTCTCCATCTGAATCAATCAATGCAGAGAAACCCTGGCTTCCTTTTTCTAACAACAGACTGAGACCTGCCCTGTCCAGTGAGAACTGCACAATTTGGATACCTTATTTGCATAAATGGACCTAATTGAGAACCTGGGTGGGAACTTTCACTATAAAAGACAGCCTCCTTTTTGTCTCTGTGTAACACAATTTAGATTTCTACCTGAATCTGTGTCTCCTGGGCTGCAGCTCTTTTTGGTCAAATAAATGCTTTTTATGTTTTATGACAGTCTAAAATTAATTTTGATTTGCATAGCTTAACCAAAGAAAATTACTCAAGAAACATAGCAGCTGAAAAAGAGTAACAAACAAACAAATAAAAAACGCACGAATTTGGGAAATACATTCATTTTCCACTAACCTCCTCTGCCTTGATTAAGATCCCCATGCAATAAATTATTTTGCTTGTTAAAATCCAAAGAATGTAAGAAATATTTTTTCAAGTTCTGTGCTGGTTCAGCTCATGTGCTCAACAGCAAGGGTGGGAGCTGATATCATCCCCAAAGGGGTGAAAATTGATTAATGGGGGAGGCAAAAAAAAAATCTTAGGTATTACAATGGTTTGTGGTCCTCAAAAAAACTCAATCATACCTGACAACATAAACATATATACAGTATGTCTAATATTAAAATTTAATGAAATGGAGGAGAGATTATTAGGGGAAAATATATCTAAAAGTCTCTTGGGGATGGGACAATAATTTTTAAAATAAGATTGAGAAGCATCGATTCACCTATTGAAACATAAAACCCAAATTCTTTTCTCTCTTTTTTAGGTTGCTTAGAGCCTCAGCATTCACTACTTTTACATTTTTTTTTAATTACACACACACATGTTCTTTTGTGTTAGAAAGCTCTACCTATTGATTCCTCAATAACTTATTTTCATATTGAAATGTCTAGACCCCACCTTCTGTTTTCAAATATAAGTGAAGTATTGAAAAAATATCTACCTGTAGCTAATAACATTAGCCCCAAAATTTTAAACTTATAGTTTTTCTCATTTGACTTTGAAGTCACTCACATTATCATGACTCCTATTATAAAGTATAAATTATGAGTTCAAAATATTTAACTCTTCTTTATCACTTATTAAGTATAAAATGAAGAACATGCATTAATGATAACATTAATTAATTATATGTTAAAATTAATGAACTATAATATTATCTTCACACTTATCACTTTACAGTCTCAAAAAGCTGTTAATTTTCAATCAAGTCCAGGCAACAAAAAGAAGGAAGTGCAAGAGGTAAAGGAGGTTTGGAGAAACCAAATAAATCTGCCTGATTTTATTGAGAAAAGAAAAGTTTTTCCACAAACCCCATCCAAAAGATTTTCACTTATTTTTCTCTGGCTGGAACTGTAACACATGGCCATTCCCCCTGGAATTAATTCAAAAGAAGAGGGTTGAAGATGGGGGCTTCAACCAGCCGCCAACAGCGCCCACCACATTTGTTCTTTTATATCATTCAAGTCTCTCTGATCACATAGCAGCCCCTCAGAGCGCCTCTCTTGACAGCCCAATGAGAATAGCAGACCCCTCCTTTATGCTCTATTCATTCTTGCAATGTTGTAAGCCCTGAGAATAGAGCAGTGTACAAAGCATACAAAATCTCTCCTTCTGGACTTACAGTGCCCTATGTGTTTTCTTCACGAACTTCATAAAATTATATTTTTTGTTTACTTACTGTCTTCTCTCTAAAATATAAATTCCAAAAAGGGTAAGAACTCTCATGCACCTCTGTATCCATAATGCTTAGAACAATAGCCCCTGGCATACAAAATATATGCAAATGTATATTGAATAACTGAATTATTGAATAAAGAAATGAGATTTGGGAAATTTAAAAATGTATACCCAAGATTACCGTTATTAAGTCAAAAAGTTAATATTTTAAGAATCTCTGAGACGAAAGACATATTATCTCTTAAAATTCTATACCAGATCTCCCATCAATCAGTAGTGCCTAAGTCACTGCTGTTGATGTGCTGACTGGTACTGGCTCAGGAGAGCCAATTATGAGCATAGTCTCCAACTTGGCTTTCAGTGTATCATATTAGTAACTTGAAACAGGCCATGGTGGGAATATTTACCTCATGGAAATTGGGAGATGCCACAAATCAGGGTTACACCGTGCCCTGAGAGCTGATCATTAAACATTTTCTAGCAAACCATTGGGTATTTTCTTCCTATCCTGGTTCCTTGTCTCTGTTAATGTTGAATGCACTTACATAAGCTATCCGACTTCTCTCCCTAGGAGCAGTTCTAATATTACTGCTTTTGTGGAACTCACTGAGTTTTCAGCATGGTGCCCTTCTCTTGCTTTCTCCCTTTCCAAATCTCTCAATCTTGAAACAAGGATCACAGCCCAACAGGGGCAGAGCAAAAAAGTAACTAAAAATTGTGACTATTCAGAAAACAAATCAGGCAAGATCACCAGGGTGTATGTGGGGAAAGAGAACAATGGAATTTATAACCAGCTCTGTGTCTATAAAACTGGGCAGGGGCAGAATCTTTATTGAAAGACTATGCTTGGTTGGCAGTACTAGGCTTACTCCCAGGAAGCATAAGTTCCTTTGTTCTTTTTATATGAGGACAATCAGTGCTGGACTGACTCTACTTGTTATTCTTCAGGGGACATTCAGTGGAACTTGTACTCTGAAACAGTGAATACCTGAATAAAAATTATATGGTGTGCTGTAAAATAATTTCATAAAGCAGCATCTTCTACTCTAAAGTTAAACATAAAGTATATGTTTGTTTTATTTTACTTTGTGCTTGCTTTTCAAAGTATATCTTTGATTTATTTGTATTATTATCCTTTTTTTTTTTTTTTTTTTTAGAAAAAGGAACTGAAATCCAGGCTTCAGAAAACTTGCCCATAGTCACGCAACTAGAAAGTTGCAAAACACATTCATATACAGTCCATGAAAGTTCATATGTCTTCTATTTCACAATGCTGCCTCCAGTGAAGATAGCACACTAGCTGCTCTTCATTCCATTGTGGCCTAAAAAGAAGTCACTACCAAAATTTGACTCACCACATTTCCCTTGGAAAGCTAACTTGTAAATCCACCAAGAAAAACCTGTCTTCTTCTATGGCCAACTCAGGGATCTCTTGCAATAGGCTGTTATCTGCAGGAATCATAAAAAAATCAAAGATAAATATCATAGCCAGAATTCAAACCCAGGTTTGTCTGACTCCACACTCTGCTGTTTTCACTCACCATGTCTTTTTTTCATTCATGCAAAAAAATAAACATCAAAATATATTCAATATTACATAGAAATTGAAAAGTTATTAACAATATATGTTTATTAGAGTTGTGTGTATGACTTGATGCAGCTGTAATTCTTATGACAAAGATTTTCACGGAAAAAAATTCTCAGGCCCAGACACCTGAGAGAATCTGGCCATCAAATAATTTTAACAGGTTAGCACCAACTCTCTATTTGCAAGCATAAAAAAGAAAAAGTAAACAAACTTTTAATATTCTGAAATAAAGTACTGCATATCAAAAGCCTCATGGTTTCACCACAGTGACATATTCAAGCTTTTCTCAATGTCACTTACTGTCTCCCTATCTGTGAGTTGATCCCCTGACATTGATTGCACAGCTTAGTTGTCAAAGCCTTCTACTAACCAAGTGTCTTCTGTTTGGAATTATTTCCTTAATTTGTAACTCTGCTTTCTCTTTAGTGTATCTTTCTATAAAGCCACATCTGCCATTTCTTTGAAGTTCCCCTTTAATCCAAGAATACCAGCAACAGACTCTCAGGTATGGCATCAGAAAATACGCTCCAACCCCAGTACCCTTTCTTCCTCTCAAAAGTAAGCTTAGAGGTTCCTTTTGTAAGGAGACTCCAGAGACTACTAATTACTAGGCATAAAAAGTCTATTTCAGCAAGAGCTTTCAGAGACAACTGCTAATCTCAACTCTACATCTCAAATGAATCTGTTTTTAGTTCTCCAAAAACCACATTTTCAGGAATCTTGACTTCGATCTTCTAAAGAAAGTTAGAGCCTATAGGAGCATGGGAAACTAAGCAGCAGGGGGAAGAAAGTTCAGAGATCAATCAGTTCTTTCTCTGGCTAGTTCAATTCAGCCACGCCTTCCACAGCAATTGAAAGAACATACAATCTTGACAGTCAGAAAGAATATACAACAATCAGGCATGATATAATTCTAGAAGTACTACTAGTAATTGAATTTAACTTGGCTTTGAAGTGATAGGTTTAACCCATTTCTCATTTAGAAAAAAAAAAGTGCTGTTCACTGCTGGTATGAATTTAATTTTATAGAAACATGTTCTTTGAAACTGAAGCAAATCTGACTGGTTTTCAATGTGAAAATAAAATATAAAAACTGTACTTAGAGTTATTTCTAAACAGAACTTGTCTCTAATCATAATGTAACAGAAATGTATATGATAATCAGTATTTAATAATTTGTGTGTGTGTGTGTGTGTGTGTGTGCGCGTGGTAAATTTTAAAGCATGGAACAACACACAGCAGAATATCAGATTCTGTATAAAAATATCACATTTCTTTCTGGATCTTCTTGACATCCTTGTCATTGTTTGAGCAGCAAACTTTGCAGTGACCAATTGGAATCTGTTTCCTTGATGTTAGTGGTATGTTCTTGAGGAAATGTCTTCTAGACAGGTGTGACATCAACGAAGACGTTGCTGCCCTGGCTTGTGATGCTTTTCCAGCATTCTTTTAATCATCGGTAGTCTGAAGTTTACACTGCTGATCATGTGCACAGGATTGTCCTTCTTGAACAAGATGTAGAAGTTCAGAACTGTAATATTTAGAAGGTGGTAAAAGAATTTCTTATACCAAAATGTGTGCCTTTTGTGCTGAGTAAGAAGTGAGCATTTGATAAGCCAAGTCCACTGCTTTCATATTCTCGTTATAATCCACAATGACACCTGGCTTCTTAGTTCCCTTTCCATTTCTGTTGTCTACTTCAATCATAGTATCATTGTGGAGTATTGACAATATCATCACCTCCTTCTTGTCACACCATTTCAGTGTCATAAGTTCACCACAGAGTCTGGCTACAGTTGTCTCCTTTGCAAAGTTTGTATTTTTTTTTCAGATCATGTGGCATCTGTTTTCTGTTCAAATGAGCTGTCTCAACTGCATCAGTCCTATTTTGATGTAATTCTCTGAAAAGCATGAGAGATGTATAAAAGTTATCGAGGAAGACACAATATCCTTGGCCAAGAAGGTCATTGATCAAGGTAAGAACAGTGCGTGACAATTTCAGACCATCAGCTGAATCTTTTAAAATCATCCTGGGCCTTGTGTGAACAACAATATTGCACACATAACCAGATTGACTTTCACAAAGTAAATATAGCTTGAGATCAAACCATGCTCATTTCAACGGGATATACTGCTTCCAAATTAACCACTACTTGAACAGTATCAGTGATTCTTCAACTGCAATGTTTCTGTTTGGAGTATACACAGTTGAAAAGTTATTTACAAGAAAGTCAAACACAGGTTTGATCTGCAATGAAATCTGGGCCTTTGATTGACCAGTGGATATGGAAGAATCATTGACAAAATGCAGGCACAGAAACAAAAATAAAAATCTTTCACTAGTCATAACTTATCTGAGATAAGGTATATCCAAAAGAGGCCTTGTTGACCAAAACGTCTCCAGCTCAGGTTTCTACACAATACTTTGCAGTAACATTACTGCAAAAAAGACTTTCAGTTCATCGCTGTCAGTGTCTTTCCATTTATCCATTCACAGAAAATTTTTTGGACCATGTAGCTTTGAAGGCAACAAGGCATCTTGGGTATTCATTTTACTGTTAATTTTTGAAACTAATTTCTCAATAAAGAACAGTTCAAAATACTGCAGTGGGTCAGCAGTATCACTGAAATCAACTTTTCTGTCAGGTGTACTGGTAAAGTCATATCTTTGACATGGAACCATAACACTAGTTGACCATTTCAAAGCATGGCCTGAGTCACCTGATGCAGGGCTATTTCCATCCAAATCAGAGTCAGACAGAGGCCTGACAGTACAGTCTTCTGAAGCACTATCCAAAAAATCATCAGTATCATCTATTTTGGAAAAATCAGATTCATCAAATGAACCTTTGTCTAACAGCTATTCAAGAACAATGTTAACATCACACATAGGAATGCTACATTTTCTAGGATTTAACATTTTCAGTGATTGGGAATTACTAAATTTTGTAAATGGAAATATCGCTACTAAAAACAGAATGTTATAAATAGAATGATGTCATTTGTTTCTAAAGACTGTCGATATACTGGTGCGATGTGAAAATAGTAATAAAAGTGAGATATTTCATGGCAAACTTAGGAGGTAAGTTTAGGACTGTAATCCGTGAGTTATCGCTGGGTAAACACTGTAGACACAAGGGGTGCCTGCAAGTATTCTCCGGGCAAACAGGAAATGAATTAAGTCTCCGCTCTAATATATAAGATTGGGTAAGGTACCTTAATCTCTTCCCAAAGCCTCAATTTTTTTATCTGTAAAAATAGGAATAGTAATAATACCTAATTGATAGGGCTATAATGAGGATTAAATAAGATGATGTTTCTAAAGTGCCTTCGCACAAAACTGACCACATACTTTTCAAAGGATATTAGTTATCATTGTTTTTATGTAACTTTTACATATCCTCATTGGCAAATTACTGTACCCAGTGAGCATCCATGACCTAGATAGAGGAAACTGACTAATAATCTTGACTACATCAGAGACTGAAGACTATCCCTCCTATACTGGCTTTTGCCTATCCTTGTTGGTTCTGTTTCTAATAATCAGGTTCCAGTCCATGGAATTTTCTTGCCAGGATTTTCTAAAAGAAAGCTGCACTAATTTTTAAAACAAAACCAAAAAATGCTTCCTAGACCTAGTTCCCTAACATGTCTGGGTAGTTGTCTTCTTGATATAGAAATGATTTATTTTCTCCTCATTATGTTCTAGAACCTTTTATCTTTAATGTCACTAATAACTATACCTATCTCAGTATTATACCTTCTCTGTATACTATGGTGTGATTTTCTGCATATAGCACTTAGAAGAAAAAAGCAAGAGAAAGCTAAATTTATAGAATAGCAGGAAGTTTTCTATAAATTTATTTGATCCTTGCCTAACATAAATACTAGAAATAATGAGAAAATTGATTTTCATCCCTCCTACCCTCACTGCTGATTAAAAATAAAGTGTTCTGAAACATTTCGCAATTTTATATAGGGAGCCTTGGAAGTCTTTTGGCATACCTTTTTAGTCAGAGATTAGGTTTTTGTTTTGTTTGTATTTTAATATATTCTCAATTATCTTCCAAGAACTGTAGGTGGTTTATAATATCAGACTTAAAAAATCGAGGTCAATAAAATTAGAGTTCAAAAATATGGAATAAGATTATTCTAAAACTGCAATTTATTTTATTCTGAACTTCTTGGCAAAAAAGGCAAAAAAAGAATATCAAGTGTTTCTATAATTTTAATCATCTTTTAAAATTAAAAAGGAAATAAAACTATAATAGAAATGTAATATGGCTATTAAATAGACATTTACCTCACAGTCATTTTAGAAGACTGTGGAAGACAGAGTTCTCTTGAGGACAAATGAATGGAGCAGGAAAGTAATATATGATCAAGCAAAATAAGTGGAAGTTAAAGGAGGTAGGAACAAGATAGAGATTAATTCTCACATCAATGAGGAGATTCTTGGAGTGATATCAGTAGCATTGTAGCATGAGAGGAATTCCAAGTCTCTCTCTTTGAAGTTAAAACAAGTTGGACAGCTATAAATTCAACAAAGGATTCCCTGCTCAACACACAAACATATCTGAGAGGTCCTCACATTGAAACATCTGAAGGTGGGCATATTTAATAGAACATGGGAGGAAGGATGGAGGGAGGGACAGAAACACATGCTGAGATGCAGTCAGGAGCTCACTGCAGAACTCAGGCAGAAGAGAAGATGAGTTACAGCATAAATATTGTGGAGCCCTAAGAAGCAGAATCAACATTCCTGCCTGAGTGATCATCACATACTGTGGCTGAACCCAGTGACAGGGGCAGAGATGAAACACAAAGCTGTGGTCTAGCAGCTACCACTAGCAGGCAGAAAGCAAAACACAGATACATAGCCAACACTCACCCTCTCAGAGCTCGGCTCCCCTCACCATGCCAGAGCTCAAGGTGGCCCCCAGCAGAAGCTGTTGCAGTGAAAGTGTCAGGTTACAGAGCACACTTTCTGCAGACCTAAGTACTGGAGAAACAGAAACATTTCTCCCTGAGCAGCAGGTGCACACTGAAGCCAATTCCAGTGACAAGGGCAGAAATACAGAGGTGTGGCAGCTGAGGTCTAGCAGCTACCACTACTGGGAGAACAAAGCCACGAATATACAAGCCAGTATATTCTAGCCTACTCCACTCTCACCTAGAGCAGTGGAACCCCATGGAGGCACCTGGAACACTTCAGAAAGTACAACGTTGCTAGCAGTATCTAGATGCAGATACCACCTAAAATAACAGTGCTGGTGCCCTGAGATTAAGGTGACCTGGTCACAAAGAGGATGCCCATCTCCCCAGGGAACACAGGACATGTTCCATAGCTGAGGGAATAGTTCCACAGAGACCCCAGAAGTTCCAGCAGTACAAGTAAAATAAAAAATAAAAATAAAAACTAGTACTTCAGCACCACCTAGTAGAAAACATAAGACATCATCTTATCAACCCGCTAAATAGAGAACTGCTACAATTTTAAAAAGCAGATTTTATTCCCATACATACCTAGGCAGAGAAATAATCTATCAAATACCTTGAATAACAAAGATAACAAGGTAGCTGAGAAAGAAAATGAACAATCTCCAGGAAATAAACTTAAAAACATGAAAATATGTGATTTAAATGACTGAGATTTCAAGATTACGGTTCAGAAGAAACTCAACAAGACACAATAAAACTCAGTAATGAAATCAACAAACAAAAGGAGTATTTTACCAAAGAAAATGAAACTATAAAAAAGAACCAAACAGAAATTATGGAGCTGAAAAACTCAGCGAAAGAAGTGAGAATAAACTAGCAAGCTTAAGAAATAGAGCTGACCACATGAAAGAAAGAATTAATGATATCAATGACAGATATCTGGAAATGATGCATATGGAAGAAGGAGATTTGAAAGTAAAAAAATAAAAATAAAAAATCTCTACAAGAACTAACTCCATCAGAAAGAGCAATGTAAGAATAATGATTATGCCAAAGGAAAAGAAAGGGAGAAACAGAGAGCTATTCAAACAAAGAATCAACAAGAATTTTCCAAAACTATAGAAAGAACTAGATCTTAAAATCTAAGAATCTAACAGAACACCTAATTATCTGAATTCAAAATGGCTTTCTCCAAGGCACGGTTTTATATTAAAATTGTCAAAAATTAATAACAAAAAAAGAATTCTTAAGGCAGCCAGGGGGGAGGAAACAGTAACCTACAAAGAAAATTCCATTAGATTATCATATTTTCAAAAGAAACTTTATAAAATAGGAGAGAGTGGAATCAAATATCCAAATTATTGAAAAAGAGAAGTCACCACCTAAGAATAATACATCCTGCAAAGTTATCCTTTAGGTATGAAGAAGTAAGACTTTTCCACACATACAAAAGCTAAGAGAATTTACCAACACAAGATCTGCATTATAGGAAATATCAAATGGGGTTTTCTACCAAAAACAAAAATACAAAAGGATACAAACTATAAGTAAGTTAGTAAAATGACTAATGGACAGACAGAAACAGGAAATTGCAACTCTTATTCAGAATAGGGTAATATACACTTAAATATAACATAAAGGTTAAAGAAGGTTAAAAAAATTTAAAAAGAGAAAACAATAGCTACTGCAAGTTGGAAATAAACTCACAGTATTAAAAAGGACAATTTATGACAAGAAAATCATAAAAGAGTAAGAAGTTTAGGTCTGAATTCGCACATGGGAAAGGAAATAAAATGCAATCAGAAAAGGAATACTGTATATAGAAAACTTTCTTTTACATAAACCTAATGGTAATTACAAAAAATATATAAAACTGAGATGCATAACATAAAAAAGTAGAATAAATCATAGAATACCATCTAAAATAATAGATAGAAACACAAAGGAAAAGAAACAATGGAGACAGAGATACCAGAAAACAAAAGATAAATTAGCTAATAAAAAATTCTCACATATTGATAATCATGCAAAATGTAAGTGGGCTGAAATCACCAGTAAAAAGGTATAGAGTGGCAAATTAGATTACAAAAAAAAAAAAAAAAACAGTGAAGGAGAGTCCTGGTCAAGATGTCAGAGTAGGTAAATATTGTGCTTACCTCCTCTCATGACCACACCAACTTTTCAAATAAACTACAGAAAAACCATAATTTGGAATTGCCTGAAGTCTAGCTGAACAGAAGTCCTACAACTCAGAACATACACAAGAGGCCATTTCAAGACTGGTAGAGGGGCAGTGACATGGAATGGGTTGGTCTCACATCTGCATGTGGTGGTTAAAAATCAGGAGAGATATCATGACTATGGAGGTGCCCGCTGACGAGCAAGGGATCCCAGCCCCACACCAGGCTCCCCAGCCAGGGTTCCAGTGCTGGAAAGGTGAAGTACCCACAACTTCTGACTGTGAAAACCAGCAGAGATTGTGCCTGAGTGAGATGAAGCGTGACTAGAGTTACAGATATTCCTCTTAAGGGATCCATGAGCAAACTTACTCACTGAGGACACACTCTCTCTGGGCTCCAGTACTGGGGCAACAGCTTGACAGGTACCAGGAACATATGGGGAGGAATTGAATTAATTATCTGGCTTCAAGCCAAGGGCTGGAAGGGTAGCTTTCTCCCAGACAGGAGTGCTGGCAGAATCCATAGTTTCTTTGATGAGCCCTCCCCGTCTTTTGGCATGCAGCGGCAGGTAGCTGCTATATTTGAGTATCCATCAACCTGGCTGACCCTGGTCACCCTGCCTTGGTGATTCCCTGAGACCCCACTCAAGCCCAGCATGAGTGAAAGCAGGCCTTGGTTCATTGATTGGCCTCTAAAGGCCCCTGTGCCAATGGTGGTGCCAATGGCAGCAATCTGCAGATTGCTTAATGACTCTTGCCAGATGGCCTCACACATAACACAAGCTGCAGCTAGAGCCCTTCCTAGGAGGCCTGAGGGCTGGCGTATCCAGTGGCCAGCTTCAGATTGAGCAAGAGCACCACTCTGGGACTGCATCTAAGGACAAGACATCTAAGGGAAGACTCAGCAGGCATCAGAATACCGCTAAACTGAATCCTTCTCTATAGGGTCAGCCCTCGCCAGTCAGTCCTCACAACCTATGAGCCCAAGGCTCAATCTCTTTCATTGACTTATAAAAACAACCAAAGCTCAACTACAATAGGAGAGTACATACAACCCATACAAGGGAGACAACTGGAGCACCTGACCCAGGTAACCAGGGAAGATTGTGCCATTGTGCCCTACAAGACACCTACTACATAAGGCTATGCTCCTAAGACTGAGAGACACAGAAGCCCTACCCAATACATAGAAACAAACACAGAGAAGAAGCCAAAACAGAGAGACAAAGAAACATGACCCACATGAAAGAACAGAACAAAGCTCCAGAAAAACAACTCAACAAAATGGAGACAAGCAATTCACTAGATACAGAGTTCAAAACACTGGTTATAAGGCTGCTCAATGAACTTAGGGGAAGAGTATAGAACTCAGTAAGAACTTTAACAGAGATAGAAAACATTAAAAAGAAACAATCGGAAATGAAGAATCCAATAACTGGAATGAAGAATACGTTGGAGGAAATCAAGAGTCGATTATATGAAGCAAAGGATAGGATCAGTGATTGAGAAAATAAGGTAGAATAAAACATCAAATCAGAATAGTAACAAAAACATTTTCAAAAACTGAGGACACTTTAAGGAGCTTCTGGGACAACATCAAATGTAACAACATTTGCATCCTAGGGGTACCTAAAGGAGAAGAGACAGAGCAAGGAATTGAGAGCCTGCCTATTGGAAGAAATAATGATGGAAAATTTTCCTAACCTAGCAAAGAGAATTGATATATATACAACCAGGAAGTGCAGAGAGTCCCAAATAAGATGAAACCAAAGAGGCTCACACTAAGACATATCATATTTAAATTGCTAAAGCTTAAAGTCAAAGAAAGAATCTTAAAAGCAGCAAGAGAAAAGCAATTAGTTACTTACAAAGGAGTTCCCATAAGACTGTCAGCTGATATCTCAACAGCAACTTTGCAGGACAGAAGGGATTGGCATGAAATATTCAAAGTAATATAAAGCAAGGTCTTACAATCAAGACTAGTCTACCCAGAAAAACTATCATTTAGAATTGAAGGACAGATAAAGAGCTTCCCAGACAAGAAAATCTAAAGGAGTTCATCAACACCAAACCAGTATTACAAAAAATGTTAGAGAAACTTCTTTAAGAAGATGAAAGAAAAATCAAAAATATGAATAATAAAAAAGCAATAATTACATATCTATTAACAATTACTTTAAATGTAAATGGATTAAATGCTCCAATCAAAAGGATAGCTGAATGGATAAACCAAGATCCTTATATATGCTGCCTACAGGTGACTCGCTTCAGATCAAAAGATAAACAGACTGAAAGCATAAGAATATTTCATGAAAAAGAAAACAAACAAACAAAAATCTGGAGTAGCAATACTTATAACAGACAAAACAGACTTTAAAACAAAGGCTATAACAAGAGACAAAAGAGGACCCAGTAATACCATTTCTGGGTATTTATCCAAACAAATGTAAAACATTACTTTGACAGAACATGTGAATCCATATATTCATTGCAGCATTAGTTACAATAGCCAAGATGTGGAGGCAACCTGGGTGTCCATCAATGGATGAATAGATAAGGAAGATTACTCATCCATTAAAAAGAAAAAGAATAAACTCTTGTCATCTGCAACAAAATGGCTGGATCTAGAGGGCATAGTGCTGAGTGGAGTAAGTCAGACAGAGAAAGACAAATTCCATATAATTTTACTTACATGTATAATCTAAAAAAATAATAAACAAACAAAACAGAAACAAACTCATAGATATAGAAAAAAATTTGATGATTGCCAGATGAGAGGGGGTTTGAGAGGGTGGTGAAAAAGGGGAAAGGATATATAAGTACAAATTGGCAGTTACAAAGTAGTCATGAAAATGTAAAGTATAGCATAAGAAATATAGTCAATATTATAATAACTATGTATGGAGTCAGATGGGTACTAGATTTATTGGGGTGATCACTTCATAAGTTATATAAATGTTGTATAAATCATCATGTTGTACACCTGAAACTAATATAATATTGTATGTCAACTATAATTTAAAAATATTTTTTAATTAATAAAAAAGTCAACTATACACTGCTTTCAGAAGACACATCTCAGCTGCAAGAAGAAATATGGAATCAGAGTGAAGGGGTAAAAAATGAAACTCCTAGAAAATTACATACAAATAAAAGTGGGTGTAGTCATACTTATATCTGACAAAATAGATTTCAAGATCAAAAAAGTAACGAGATAAGATGAATGGTTTATTATGATGGAGACAATAAATCAAGAAACATAACACATTAAGATATGCATGCCCAATTTGAGAGAACCAAAATATTTAAAGCAACTATTTATAGAACTAAAGGGAGAAAATGACAAAAAAAAAAAAACCTAAATACCCCATTGACAGCTATAGATAAAGCATCCAAACAGAAAATAAATAAGGAAATATCAGCCTTAAGTATTAAGCATCAGAACTAGACATAATTGACATTTACAGAGCCTTTCATCCCAAAACACCAGAATATACATTCTTCTCTCGTGCACATAGAATATTCTCAAGGATAGACTATATTTTGGGATACAAAACTAGCTTCAACAAATTTAAGAAAACCGAAATCATGCCAACCATATTCTCTACCCAAAAAGTTTTGAAATTATAAATAAACTGCAAAAAAAAAATGAGTAAAACAAAAACACAAGTATATGAAGATTAAGTGACATGCTACTAAACAATAACTGGATCAAAGAAAAAAGATAAGAGATCAAAAGATACATAAAGAAAAATGAGAATGACAATACAAATGAAAATGACATATAAAAATCTGGTGATACAACAAAAGCAATAAAAGAGGGAAGTTTGTATTATTATAAGCCTACTTCAAGAAACAAGAAAAACCTCCAATAAACAACCTAACATTTCATCTTAAAGAACTAGGAAAAAAATGAAGCCCAAAGTCAGTAGAAGGAACAAGAAAATAAAAACTAGAGTAGAATTAAATGAAATAGCCAACAAAAAGACAGTAGAAACAAATTAATGCAACAAAGAGCCGGTTCTTTGAAAAAATTAATAAAATAGACAATGCTAGACTCACAAAGAAAAAAAGAGAACAGACTCAAATAAACAAAATCAGAAACAAAAGAGGAAAAGTTACATTGGAGACCAGAGAATAGAAAAGACTATACAAGAATATGATGAAAGACTATACACCACCAAATTCAGTAACCTAGAAGAAAAGGACAAGTTCTTAGAACTATATAACCTTCCTAGACTGAACCATGAAGAACTGGAAAATCTAAATAGACCCATCAACAATAAGGAAATTGAAACAATCATGAAAAAAACACCAAAATAAAAGTCCAGAACCAGATGGCTTCACTAGTGAATTCTACCAAACATGCAAAGAAGACTTGATATCTACTCTTCTCAAACTCTTCAAAAAAATTAAAGAAGAAGCAAAACTTCCTAACTCATTTTATCAGGCCAACATTACACTAATACCAAAACTTGGCAAGAATTAACACACACACACACACACACACGCACGCACGCACGCACACACACAATATCTCTGATGAATACAGATGCAAAAATCTTAAACAAAATACTAACAAATCAGATACATCAGTACCTTAAAAAGATAATACAACACAACAAAGTGAGGTTCATTCCAGGTTGCAAGAGTGGTTCAACACAAATCAATCAATGTGATACACCATATTAACAAAATAAAGGATAAAAATCATATGATCATATCAATTGATGTAGAAAAAGCTTTTGACAAGATACGGCAGTTATTTATTATTAAAGCACTCAAAAAAATGGATATAGAAGGAAAGTGCTTCAACATAATAAAGGCCAAATATGACAAACCCACAACTAATATTGTGCTCAATAGTGAAAAACAGAAAGCTTTTCCTCTAAGATCAGGAAGAAGACAAGAACGCCCATTCTCACCACTGTTATTTAACATAGTACTGAAAGTCCTAGCCAGCAAATCATGCAAGAGAAAGAAATAAAAGGCATCTGAATTGGGAATGAAGAAGTCAAATTATCACTTGTTATAGATGACATAATTCTTTATACAGAAAACCCTAAAGACTCCACCAAAAAAATATTAGATACAAGAAACAAATACAGTAAAGTTGCATATTAAGAATAAAATTTAAGAAAAAAATTTTTTTTTAAATTTAATTCTATTTTATTTTGCAAAAAAAAAAGAACAAAATACCTAGGAATGAACTGAATAAAAGATGTAAAGGATCTATATACTGAAAACTACAAGACATTATTAAAAGAAATTGAAGACTCAAATAAATGAAAAAAATATTTCATGTTCATAGATTGAAAGAATCAACAAAATTAAAATTGCCATATTACCCAAAGCAATATATAGATTTAATACAATCCCCATCAAAACCCCAACGTCATTTTTTTTAAAGAAATAGAACAAAAAATCATCACATTTTTATGAAAACACAAAAGACCTGAATGGCCAAAGCAATCCTGAGAAAAAAGAACAAAGTCAGAGGTATCATTCTTCCAGATTTAAAATTATACTACGAAGCAACAATAATCAAAACAGCATGATATTGGCAGAAAAATAGATGCAAAGACAAATGGAACAGAATTGAGAGCCCAGAAATAAACCCATATACATATGGGCAAATAATTCTCGACACAGGAGCCAAAACCATACAATGGAGAAAAAGAAAATCTTTTCAATAAGTGGTAATGGGAAAATTGGAAAACTACATACAAAAGAATGAAAGTAGACTGCTGTCATCATATACAAAAATTAACTCAAAATGAATCAAAAATCTAAATATAAGACCTACAGCAATTAAATACATAGAAAAAACAAGTACTAAACTATAGAGCTTGACGTCAGAGAGCTTGGTGTTATGAAATTGACCCAAAGGCAAGGGAAGTAAAAGCAAAAATAAATAAATAGGACTAGATCAAACTAAGAAGCTTCTGCACAGCAAAAGAAACTATCAGCAAAATAGGCAAACAACTGAATGGGAGAAGATATTTGCAAACACCTCAGATAAGGTGTATATCCAAAATATATATATGAAAAAAACTCATATAACTCAACAATAAAAAAGCTAACAATCCAATTTAAAAATGGGCAGAGATCCTGAACAGACACGTTTCCCAAGAAGACAAATGCTCACCAGACATATGAAAAGATGCTCAACTTCACAAGCTATAAGGGAAATTCAGATTAAAACAATGAGATATCACTTCACACATGTTAGAATGGCTATCATTAACAAGATAAGTTATAACAAGTGTTGGAGAGGTTGTGGTGAAAAAGGAACCCTCATACATTACTGGTGGGAATGTAAACTGGTACAGCCACTATGCAAAACAGTATGAGGTTCTCAGAAAATTAAGGATATTACTATCATATGACCCAGCAATCCCAATTCTGGGTATCTACCCCCAAAATTTGAAAATATTTATTCATAAAGTTATATGTACCCTATGTTTATTGCAGTATATTCATTGTAGCTAAGACATAGAAACAACCCAAGTGTCTTTCTATAGATGATTGAATAAAGAAGGTGTGATACAATATATACAATTGAATACCACAGATTTTTAAATACTGCCATTTGGAACAACATGGATGGATCTTGAGACTATCATACTAAGCAAAACAGGTTAAATGGAATAAAACAAGAACCGTATAATTTCACTCATGTGGAATATAAAACAGAAAAAGCAAACAAAACAAACAGAAATATTCATGAACATAGACAACAGTATAATGGTTACCAGAGGGGAAGAGGGTGGTGAGAGGTAGAAGAGGGTAAAGGGGATCAAATATATAGTGACTGAAGAAGACTTGACTTTGGGTAGGAATGTACAATGTTATATACATATGACATACTATAGAACTGTACCATTGAAAATTATATAATCTTATTAATCAATGTCACCCCAAGAAATTTAATAAAGTTCAAAAAGAAATTCTTGAGACCTTCCCAATGATTGTGATTTATGGGCATTAGATGAAGAGTAGAAAATCTAACAATGGCTATGATATGGCCATTTAGTCACATATTCATACAACAAATATATGTTGTATGCTTACTAGTTGTCAACTACTCTAGGCAATAAGAATAGACAATGAATAAACAGGCAAGTATCCTGCTTTCATAGGAATTTGTATTCCATTGAGAATAAAGAAATGAAGGATAGATAAAAACAAATAATAAATATATAAAGAAATAAATAAACGTTTATTATAATGGTAAGTGACATAAAGAAAAAAATTAATTGTAATAGAGTAATGAGGTAGCTATTTTGATTGGGTGGTCAAGGAAGTCTTCTCTGAGGAGTTGATATTTGAGTTGAGACCTTTATGATACAAAAGGCCAGGCATGGGAAGATCTAAGGGAAGTCTATTTTCTTGGAAAGGCAAAAAATAAAGAGACCAGACACCATAAACCAGTCAATTAGAGCTACATCTAGTACCCAGGCATCACCCAGAAAACAGTTTGACTGAGCAGAGTTATAGTGCTTTGCTACTTAAAATACAATACCTAATCAGGAGGCCTAGAAACAAGCAGAAGTGAATGTTAATTAATAAAAAGAAATGTATTGGTTACTGAGGAAGGTAAATGAGTTTTTCAGAATAAAGTTTTCTCAGTCTCTTAATGAAATCTATCAAAAACATCCAGTTCTGGTAATGGAAAACAAGGTAATTTTGAAAAAAAAAAACAAAACAAACAAACAAAAAAAGAAAACAAAGAAACAAAATCCCAATGAACTTCCTAATGAATTAAAAATATGTGAAAAAATTTCTTAAAGGTACCAAATTGCTGATAAGACCATCAAGAATAGCCAAGACAAGATCTGGGAGCAGACATATCCAGAGGAATGACTCCCACATTTAAAACCATTTTTGCCATGTTGAGACCAGAAAGGGATGTTCACCTAGGAATAAGACTAAATTGGAAATTACCCAACCCCACAGAGACAGCCGCCCCCAAGGTTTAAATATTCCATGTGACTCTTAAACATTGAAACTAGACTTAAATGGTACCATATTATTAATGTCTTCATCAGGTTAAAGTTATGACATAATTGCTTTTTCATGGCAAAAGCAAATAAAAACTTCTCTAGGAAGTTACATCATCTTAACCTCAACTTATAATCAAAAGTAATTTTTCAAATACAATATCTAGGATATAATCAATACAATCAAGTACATAAAAAGAAAAGACAATATCCTAGGTTGAATAGCATCTTTATGGAGAACTCTGACTGATACAGAAAAATAAAAATGCACAAACAACAGATAACAAAAATCAACCCAAAATACTCCTCAATATTGGATTCATCACACTCAGACATTAAAACTATACTTCACATATTCCAGGAAATAAAAGCTAAGCTTAAAACTTAGAGTAGAACACTGAAAACTATAAAAATTAACATAATAGATTTGAAAAAGGACTAGAAATTGTAGCACTGAATAAAATTGAAATAAATAACCTAATGGATGAGTTTAATAGCACATTAGATACTGTTAAAGAGTAAATTATTAAATTACAAAATATATTAGGAGGAAATATCTAGAATGAAACACAGAGAAACAAGAGAATCGAAACCAGATTGGGGGGAGGGATTCTGTATCTTTAGAACATGGCGGATGAAGTCATCCACAGCTCTCTCTCCTTGAAATAAAAATAAACCGAACATCTAAAACTCAACAAAAAACACCCAAACTGCATACCAGCATGTCTGAGTGTGGGATCTGTGCATAAGTGCTACAACAAGTCAGAACCCTGGGTGTCGAGCGGTGGACTGGGAGAAACTAAGAAGCTCTCTCTCATAGGCCCCAGAGCTCCCTGTAAGAGGAGGGGAAGGGGAAAAGGAGTGACGACTTGCCTGGACAGCCCTCCCTGGGAAATCTGTGAGCTCTCCGCAGCAGCAGGCAGGGCCCAGTAATCAGGGCAGAAGGCAGAGAAGCGGGATGGCAGAAAAACAACAGTTGATTTACATGGCAGCAGTTGCAAAACCGAGGCTGAGCTGCAACCCCCAACCCCCAACCCAGAGGTCCCCTCCACCCATAACCTCCAAGACCTGAACTTCGTGGAGCCCCAGGGGAATCTGAGCAAATGCTACTGAAACTGTCACTAACACTGAGAGGGACTGAGACTGAGAGTAGCAAGTGCAATTAAACATCTCTAAGGGGAATAAGGGCATTATTAAGGCTTTATATAAGGCAGGGATCCAAGAGGGTTAGATACCACATACTGGAAACCAAAAGAAAAACACCTTCTTTGCAACAGGCTAAAGAGAGATCTTTATATAATAAATCTTTCTGAAAAAAAGGCAGAATACATTTCCATTAATGTCCAGGTGAAGAAATAGTCGATTAAACACCATGAACAACCAAGGCGACAAGGCATCTCAAAAAGAAAGAGAAAAATCTCCAAAAAATAAATTTACAGACATAGAAATATGGAATTTAAATGAAGAGAATTCAGGATGGTACTTCTGAAAAAACTCAGTGAATTACTAAATGAGTCATATCAACAATTTCAGGAATTGAAAAAACAACTAGATGATCAGAGCAAGGAGATCGAAACCCTCGAAAAGAACCAAATAGAAATTCTGGAAATGAAGAACACACTGCAAGAGTTGAAAAAATGAAATAGCAAGTTTGGGAAATAGAGTTGACCAACTGGAGGAAAGGATCCGTGATATCGAAGACAGAAACCTAGAAATAAATCAGAAGGAAGAAGAGAGAAACCGAAGAATGAACAATTATGAAAGAGAAATTCAAGAACTAGCTGATACCATGAGGAGAGGGAACATAAGAATAATGGGCATTATCGAAGGCAAGGAAAATGAGCAGGAACTAGAAAGCATTTTCAGACAAATAGTTGACAAGAATTTCCCAAATCTAAGGAATGAGCTAGAGCTTGAAATTCAAGAAGTCAATAGAACACCCAATTATCTCAACCCATAAAGGCCTTCTGGAAGACACATTGTATTAAAATTATCAAAAATCAATGATAAAGACAGAAATCTCAGGGCAGCCAGAGAGAAGAAAATGGTAACCTATAAAGGAAAACCCATTAGATTATCATCAGACTTCTCAGCACAAACTTTACAAGCCAGAAAGGAATGGAATCAGATATTTAAACTATTAAGTGAAAGGAACTACCAGCCAAGAATAATGTATCCAGTTAAGATCTCCTTTAGATATGAAGGAGAAATTAAGACCTTTCAAGACATACAAAAATTGAGGGAATTCTCAAAAACAAGGCCTGCACTACAGGAAATACTGAAAGAAGTCAGCTCACCTAAAACAAAATGACAAAAAAAAAAACCATAATTAGGATTAAAGTGACTATCAACCAAATAGGAGCAGAGGAGTACAACCCTTACTAAGAACAAGGCATTATAAACTCAAATAATAAGAAGAGAATTGTTATAATAAGATAGTAATAAACGTTCAGCATGCATAGGGACAAATTGATAACAAATAGATAACAATGACTAAAAAGGAGAGGATTCAAAGATCCAATTAGCAAAGGAGAATAGAGATAAGGCACATGCAGAAGAAAATGACGACTGTATATATATAACTATCTTTTACATATTTGTACTAGTAACCACACACAGAAGATTCAGAACTGAAGTATATAACACAAAAGAAGAAGAACCAGAGGGAAAATCCACAAAAGCCAATCAAAATAAAGAAAACAGAAACACAAGGAAGCAATGGAAACACTGAGCTACCAAAAAGCAAAAGATAAAATGGCTATAAGAAAACCTCGTATTTCAATAATCACCCTAAATGTAAAAGGACTGAACTCACCAATAACAAGGCATAATTGCAGAATGGATCAAAAAACAAAACTCAACTACATGCTGCCTCCAGGAGACACATTTCAGCTCCAAAGACAAATATAGACTCAAAGTGAAAGAGTGGAAAACGATATTTCAAGCAAATGGCATTCGGAGAAAAGTGGAAGTAGCGGTACAAATATCAGATGAAATAGATTTCAAAATAAAAAAGGTAAAGAAAGATACTGAGAGACACACTTCATAATGATAAAGGGAATCATGCACCAAGAAGACAAAAACACTTATTAATATCTATACTCCCAATCTGGGAGCCTGAAATATGTAAAGCAATTACTAACAGAACTAAAGGGAGAAACAAACCAAAACACTGTCATAGTTGGGGACCTAAATACTCCACTCTTAGATATGGACAAATCATCCAAATGAAAAATCAATAAGGAAATAACATTCTTAAATGACACAGTAGACCAACTGGACATAATTGACATTTACAGAGCCTTCTGTCCTCAAACAGCTGCTTATACATTCTTCTCTAGTGCACATGGAACATTCTCAAAGATTGACCACATACTGGGACACAGAGATAGCCTCAACAAATATAAGAGGGTTGAAATCATACCAACCATATTCTCTGATCATGCTTTGAAACTAGAGATCAATTGTAAAAAGAAAGCGGGAAGAACCACAAATACTTAGATTAAACAACATACAACTGAAGAATTACTGGGTCAGAAGAAATAAAAAGAGATATCAAGAGATACATAGAAACAAATGATAATGATAGTAAAACATATAAAAACTTTTGGGACACAGCAAAACAGTCATAAGAGGAAACTTCATACCATTACAGGCCTATCTCCAAAAACAAGAACAAGCCCAAATAAACAACTTAACGTTTTATCTTTAAAAAACTAGAAAAGGAAGAACTAATGAAGCCTAAAGTCAGTAGAAAGTAAGAAATAATCAAAATTAGAGCAGAAATAAATGAAATTGAAAACAAAGAAACAAAAAATAGAAAAAATAAATATTACGAAAAGCTAGTTCTTTAAGAAAGTTAATAAACTTGACAAATCCCTGGCTAGACTCACTAAAGAAAAAAGAGAGAGGACACAAATATACAAAATCAGGGATGAAAGAGGGGGAATTAGGACGGACACTACAGAAATACAAAGGATCATACAAGAATACTATGAAAAAATATATAATACCAAATTTAATAACCTAGAAAAAATAGGCTAGTACTTAGAAAAATACAACCTTCCTAAACTGAATCAAGGAAAATTGGAAAATCTAAATAGACCAATCGGCAGTATGGAAATTGATACAGTCATCAAAAACCTACCAAAATGTAATTTTAGGAAGTTAGAAAACATGGCAGAGTGAGAGATGACCCTAGATCTCTTCCCTTGAAGCAACAATAAGCTGAACATCTAAAACTCAACAAAATACACCTAAATTGCACACCAGCACGTCTGAGTGTGAGATCTGTGCGTAAGAGCTACTACAGGTCAGAACCCTGGGTGTAGGGCGGTGGACAGAGAGAAATAAAGAAGCTGCCTCTCACAGCCTCTGCAACTCCCTGTAGGAGGAGGGGTAGGGGAGAAGGAATGGCAAGTTTCCTGAACAGCCCTGCCTGGGAAAGCTGTGAGCTCCCCGTGGCCAACAGAAGGACCCAGTAATCAAGGCAGAAGGCAGAGAAGCGGGATGGCAGAAAAACAACAGTTGATTTTTAGCGGTGGTGGTTGCAAAATCGAGGTTGAGCCGCAGCCCCCAATCCCCAACCCAGAGCTACAGGGATGGTTCAACATGAGCAAATCGATTAATGTGATACACCACATAAACAAATTAAAAAATAAGAATCATATGATCATATCGATAGATGCAGAAAAAACCTTTGACAAGATATAGCACCCACTTATGATCAAAACACTTAACAAAATCAGTAAGGAAGGAAAGTACCTTAACATAATAAAAGCCATATATGACAAACCTTCAGTAACCTTATACTTCATGATAGAAAACTAAAAACCTAAGATCAGGAACAACACAAGGCTATCACCACTGTTATTCAACATGACATTGGAGATCCTAGCGAGTGCAATCAGGCAAGAGAAATATATAAAAGGCATCCACATAGGAAATGAAGAAGTCAAACTGTCACTATTTATGAATGACATGATTCTCTATATAGAAAACCCTAAAGACTCCACAAGAACACTACTAGAAATAATAAAAAAATACAATAAAATTTCTGAATACAAAATCAATATTCAAAAATTCATAGCGTTCCTATACACCAACAATGAAGTGTAAGAAAAACAAGTGGAAAAAATAACTCTTTTTGCAATTGCAACAAAAAGAATAAAATACCTAGGAATAAACTTAATGAAGCATGTGAAAGACCTATATAATGAAAACTATAAGACCTATTAAAGCAAATCAAAGAAGATACAAAAAAATAGAAAGATATTTTGTGTTCTTGGATTGGAAGAATCAACATAGTTTAAATGACCATATTTAAACTAAAGCATTATACAGATTTAATGCAATCCTCATCAAAATCCCATCAGCATTATTAAAGAAATAGAACAAAAAATCATCAGATTTGTATGGAAGCACAAAAGATCCCAAATTGCAAAGCCATCCTGAGGGAAAAAAAAACAGGCTGATGGCATCACTCTGCCCTACTTCAAATTATACTATACAGCAATAATAATCAAAACAGCATGGAATTGACAAAAAAAAAGCAGACACACGTACCAGAGGAACAGAATCGAGAGTCCAAAAGTAAACCCATATTTATATGGGCAAATAAATTTTAACAAAGGAACCAAAAACATACAGTGGAGAAAGGAAAGCCTCTGCAATAAATGGTGCTGGGAAAACTGGAAAGCAAAAGAATGAAACTAGACTGTTGTCTATCACGCACCCCAAAATTAATCCAAAATGGATTAAGGACCTAAATATAAGACCTGAAACAATAAAATGCATATAAGAAAACATAGAAACTAAACTCAAGGACCTTGAACTTAAAGAAGATTTTATGAATTTGACCTCAAAGTCAAGGGAAGTGAAAGCAAAAATAAATGAATGGGACTATGTCAAACTGAAAAGCTCAGCAAAAGAAATCGTCAGCAAGGTAAAGAGGCAACCATCTGAATGGGAAAATATATTTGCAAGCAATGCCTCCAATAAGGGCCTAATATTCAAAATATATGAAGAACTCTTACAACTCCATAACAACAACAAAAAAAATGATACAATCAAAAAATGAGCAGAAGACCTGAACAGACATTTCTACCTAGAGGACATACAAATGGCCAACAAATATATGAAAAGATGCTCAACATCGCTAGCTATTAGGCAAATGCAAATCCAAATCACAATGAGATACCACCTCACACCTGTTAGAATAGCTATAATCAACAGAACAAGTAATAACAAATGCTGGAAAGAATGCAGAGAAAAAGGAACACTCATACACTGCTGGCAGGGCTGAAAATTGGTACAGCCAGTATGAAAAACAGCATGGAGTTTCCTCAGAAAACTAAGAATTCATCTACCATATGATCCAGCAATCCCTCTCCTGGGTATTTACCCCAAAGACTTGAAAACCCATATCTGAAAAGATGTTTACACACCAATATTCATAGCAGAATTATTCCCAGTGGCCAGGACATGGAAGCAACCAAAGTATCTTACAATAGATGATCGGCTAAAGAATCTATGGTACATATATACAGTGGAATATTACTGAGCCATAAGAAGAGATGAAATACTGCCATTTGCGACATGGATGGACCTCGAGGTAATCACGCTAAGCGAAATAAGTCAGACAGAAAAAGTTGAAAATCACATGATATCACTTATATGTGGAATATAAACCTAAAAGCAACAAATGAACAGGACAAACAAATAAAGACTCATGGACATGGACAATAGACTATTGGTTACCAAAGGGTAGGGAAGAGTGGGGAGGGGGGAGGTAGATGGGGTAAAGGAAGTCAAATATGTGGTGACAGAAATAAATCTATGGGAGGTGAACACACAATGTAAATATATACATACCTTACTGTTGAAATGTACAGCTGAAACTTATTGGATTTTGTTAACCAATGTCACCATAAATTAAACAAAGATATTAATTAATTAATTAATTAACTAAAGAAAAAAGAACTCATGCTACTTTATACCAAAAAAAAAAACTGATTAAAAAATGGACAGAGGACCTGAATAGACATTTCTCCAAAAAGGACATATAGATTACATATAGACATATAAAACTGTGCTCAACATCATTAATCATCAGGGAAATGCCAATTAAAACCACAATGAGATATCATCTAACACAGAATGGCCAACATCAATAAATCAGCAAACAACAAGTGTTGGAGAGGATGTAGAGAAAACGGAACCTCTATGCATTTTTGCTGAGATTGTAAATTGGTGAAGCACTAAGGAAAACAGTATGGAGGTCTTTCAAAAAATTTAAACTACAACTACCTTATGACCCAGCAATTCCACTTTTAGGTATTTATCTGAAGAAATCCAAAACACTAACTCAATAAGATATATATATTCCTATATTCACTGTGGCAAAATTTACAGTAGCCAAGATATGGAAGCAATCTAAGGGTCCATTGATAGACAAATGCATAAAGAAATCTGGTACACATACACAATGGAATAATACTCGGACAAAAAAAGAAATGAAATCTTGCCATCTACAACAACATGGATAGACCTAGAACAAATACCATATGATTTTACTTATATAATTTACTTATATAAGTCACTGATCTTGAGCAAGTCACTTAACATAAAAAGATCAGTCACCATTTTCTATAAATAGGAAAACTATATTAAACTAAAAGTATTCAAGGCAAGAAAGAACATCAGAATAAGCAGTAGGTGACGATTGAGTAGAGGTTCTAAGAAAAAGGGAGGTCAATAATGAAGGGTCTTATTTTCAAGGAATCAGTGTGATAATCAGAAACTAAGTAAGCCAAGAAGCACTGACCTGAAGTATAGAACAGTGGTAGAGCTTTCCCCAAGGGAGGAAAGGGTGAGACAGAAATAAACAGAATCAAAGGCAAAGATCTAGAGAAAGAAAGATCCCCCAACCCTTTCAGGAAGATGGTTTGTTGATTCTGTTTTATTGCTTACCCAAGGTAGCCCAGAAGACTATAAATGAGCCTGCAGAGGAAAATCATCTGGAAGAGCCATTCGGGCAAATAGCACATGGGGAATAGGAAGTGATGCTAACAGAGATTGTACCCCCATGTATACCTGTCCATACAGATCAGTGGTTACCCTGCTATTTGCAAGTTAGAATCATTCAAGTGCTTTCATGGCATTAAAGGAAAGTAACATTTAATATAATGTGCTAGTAAAGGATGTGTCTGTATGTGTGTGTGTGTGTGTGTGTGTGTATACATATATATATATGTATATGTATATACATATATATACATATATATGTGTGTGTATACATATATATGTATATGTATATACATATATATGTATATATATACATATACATATCTGTATATCTGTATATGTATATATATAATTTGTATATGTATATATATATAATTTTATCTGTATATATAGCGTAATAATGTGTATATGTTATTGATGATGATGATATTGATGACATGTGCCAAACATTGTGTGTGTGGTAATATATATATATGTATATATATGCTTTCTCTTATATTCCTCTCTCTATATACTGCCTCACCATATATACTACTGGTGGTTGGTGTTGACTACTACCTGCCTCCATCCCAAAAGCCTTTGTAGGCTTTTAATGCATCACTTCCTATATATAGATATAGTCTCATTTAGTCATCCATTCATCCTTTATTTGCTGAACACCAATTGTTGTGTCAGATACTTTTCCAACCATGTTATGATACAAGTGTTGTTAATATTCCCAACTTATAGAGAAAAAAAATTAGACAGAGTAATTGAGTTATATGCTCATGGTCATACAACTGGTAAACTGCTAAGCTAGGCATATTTAATTTTTGTTTGGGAACAATGTATTCAAATCTCTTCATCATTCAAATGATTTGCACTTCTGGAAAAGTTGCTAACATTTTTCTTCTCCCATGTTTCTCATATGGTAAAAGGGAAAAGTACTTATTACACTATTCTCAAATATGATTTATGATAATTGAAGAATTCTTGAAGAATAAAAGGGGCATTAATAAATAGAATAGATGCTATAACTATTATCCCTTCAAAAATAGTTCAAGTATAATTTTTCTCATGAAAATACCAGGCTTTTTCTCCTTGTATTCATTTTTTCTTATAAAAAAAACACTATATGCCTACAAACTTTAGAGATATACAGATACTTAAGATTCATAATTCTGACATAGAATCATTTATGAAGGCCATGGATTCAAATGAATATTAATATCATGAATTCAAAACTGAAAGCAAGCAGCAGCAGTGGAAAATGTAGCATTGGCTATGATTTACATCCTTTTAAGCATATTTCTTCAGTGTCTAATCTCAGCATAACATTTTCTCATAAGTTGTTACATTTATATGTGTCCTTATAAATGTTAGCTAAACCTGAGTTTCTCTTCCAAAAATGACCACCTGCTGTATATGGGGAAATTTATAAAGACAACTCAGAAACAATTAAAAGTTACATGGTGAAAATTTGGCCTTGACAAACATTCTTAAAAATAAAATTTAGTGTTTAAAGTCACATGCTTAAAACCTCTCCAATGTTTAGATTGGCTGATGAATAAATGTGTAAGAAGTTATGTCAATGGCATATACATACCAAGTAAATCCACAATGTGGCTGAAGAGGAGTAACAGCTTCCAATTTTATAGACATTCCTGTGTTCACATACCAAAATCCCAGTTTCTATACAAAGTATTTTTCAAAGTATGCTAGAATTGTATCATTTAAAGAGTGTTCCCTGAGTATTATTTCAGTTAAGGACACGGAGAAATTCTCAGAACTCAAACTCCCCATGAGATGAAAAAGATGTATTATTTATTTGTGGACTGCCCCTGACTGTAGGTCCAGAGATAAAGAATTGATTCTTCAAGACTTTTTTCTCTTAGAGGTAGGGTTCTAATATGGGAAGAGTCCTGGGCTTGCAGCCAAAAGTCCTGAGTGTAAGTCCAGCTCTACCTCTGTTCTATACTTCAGTCCAGTGCTTCTCCAAATGTGGTTTCCAGACTTTCAGGATAGCATCATCTGAGAACTTAATATAAATGCAAATTCTTGAGCTCCCCATCTTACTGAGTCAGAAACTCTTGGGGTGGGGTCCAGCCATCTATACTTTAATAAGCCATCCAGAGGATTCTGATGTATATTCAAGTTTGAAGGAAACTGCTGTAGGTAAATTACTTCTCTGGAGCTTCAATATCCTCAGTGCCAAACAGAAGTAATGATATCAAATATGTCTTCTTCGATGGGCTTTTCAATATCAAATACATTTGATAACATGCAAAATTGCTTTCCAAATCTGCAAATTACTAGGTAATTGCAAAGTATTGCTTCAGAAGGATAATTTTTAATGCCTTTTCTCAAACTGGAAAGTAGTCATAATAATTCAGATGGTTAAATTACTAATGGAGGGTTCTGATCAAAAGTGTTACAGAAATGTGAAGTTTTCTGTTAGGTCTGTAAATGTTTTCTAGATGATATTTTGTTATAAATTCACATCAAGACACACATCATGATGTCCCTTGATATGATCATTAAAACTTTATCTCTCTTTTGTCAAGTCAACTTTTTCTTCAAATGATCACATTTTGGAAAATAACTGGGCTATTGAGGCAAAGAGGAGCCAGAGAAATATCTTTGCTTAAAAGATAAAAAATAATTGTTTCAAGAGAACTAAACAATTCAGCAATTTAGTTTTCTCCCTTTTGAAAGGGCCAAATCATAACTACTTTAGAGACTGAGTATTCTACTCTTTATTTTAAAATCTAAAGAGAGATTAGTATCACTTTCCTCCCAGAAATCCCACTATGGCATCTTAATTCAAATAACAATTATTTTCCCATTGTCAAAAGTTATGAAGGGAACTTTCCCCTTTCATATTTTTAATTCATCAATGAAATTACCACCTAACTGCCTCCATTCTCTTTCAAAGATAATTAATGCCAGTTTCTTTAATTTTTCTAATTTTAAATTTCTGTATTTACCTGCTTCAATTTTAAAGTTTTCTTCAAACACAAATTCCATAGTTCCTACAGGGCAACATGCATATCTGTTTACTTGGCTACTGGGTTCCCTAAGTGTGGGAATTCTTCTAAAATTCATGCCTAACACTTAGAAAAAAACTTGATCACAGAGAAGGTACTTAACAAATTTTTGTTGAATTAAGTTGTCATATATGTTTCACATAGGAGAGTTGTAACAATTACACACACAGGTGCTAAATAGAGTACTAAAACTCATTATTCTACCCAAGTATAATAGGTTGAACAATGTCCTCCCTCCCCCAAACTCATGACCACCTGGAATCTTAAAACTTGACCTTAGTTGGAAAGAGTTTTTGCAGATGTAATTAGTTAAGATGAGGTCATAATGGATTAGAGTGGGCCTAATATCCTTATAACTGATATCCTTATAACAAAAGAAAGACATTATTTTAAGACCCAGTTTTTGGTACTTCATTATGGCAATCCTAGGAAACTAACTCAAAACCAAGCATTACTATTTACTGCACATAGTGCCAGTTGTTCCATATGGTCTACTGTCTACCACAGGCCATGTTTCAGAAATGTTACTCTCACAAAAGGAAATGAAAATAAAAGACATTTTATTTTAAATCATCTTTTTCCTCCAAGGCATGTTTATTCAAAATCCAATTCCAATTCCAGCAATAAATAAAAATGAAAGAAAAAGTGAACATATGATGAAGAAAAAAATAGAAGACCCATTCACTAAAAATCACATATTTGAAGAATATTCGTTTAGGGATATAATGTTAAGTGAATAAGCAAGATACATACTTCTTTATGTAATATATTTTATATATAATGTTAAGTGAATAAGCAAGATACATACTTCTTTATGTAATATATTTTCAATCTTATTTTTTAAGTCACATATGAAAATGAGATACTAGAGGAAAAAACAGTAAACACTCTTTGAAAAGTAAAATTAAAGATACCTTATATATTGTTTTTTTAATAGTTATCAATTTTCTAGATTTTCTACAATGAATTAGTTACTTCTATAATCAGAAAAATGCTATTTATAAAAGTATATATGAAAACAAAAGTGCAGATTCAAGATGGTATAAGAAGTAGTGGCTGTGCATGTGTCCTCCAGCAACACCATCAAAATTATAACAAAACTAAAGAGCAACCAGTACACAAAATCACCAGAGATTTGGCTGAACAGAAGCCCTGCAACTAGGTCACTTCAAATAATAGGTCACTCAAAACTATAGAAGGGCAAAGACATGAAATGCCTGGTCCCACAACAGCATGTGGTGATTGAGAATCAGGAAGGCCATCTTGGCTGCGGAGCCACCTCCCCAACCTGAGGACTGAGGGGTCCAGGCCGCATACTGGGCTCCCCAGCCCAGGGTTCCAGTGCCGGGAAGAGAAGTCCCCACAACCTCTGGATGTAAAAACCAGCAAAGATTGCACCTGAGTGAGACAGAGGGCTGCAGGAAGCAGGGACTTCCCTCTTAAAGGGCCCATATCTGGCCTTACTCACTGATGAACTCACTCATCTCTGAGCTCCAGTGCTGGGGTTGCTGCTTGAGGGGCACCAGAGATATGGGGAGGTGCTGAGCTATCAAGCTTCAGGGCAAGGGCTGGAGAGATGGCTTGCTCCAGGACAGAGGTGCAAGCAGAAGCCAATGTTCCTTGGTTGAGCTCTTCCTGCTTCCAAACTGCAGACGCAAGCACCAACAACCTGGATAACACAGGTCACTCCGCCCAGGGGATTCCCTGAGACTCTGTCTCTCCCAACTTGTGGGCCCACCCAAGCTGCTTTCAGTGATTTGTTCCCTACAAACTGGCTATCTTGGCTCCTGCTGTAAACTTTCATAAATTCTCTCAAAGGCTCACAAAACCCAAAAAGCAGCATCTGGCCTAGGCGGGCCCCGTACCTCTTGCTGAGCATCCCCAAGGTTCACACCCGTGGCAGCCAGGCTCAGTTTCTGATTTTGCCCCTCGAGGCACCTATAAGTTCAGCAAGGGTGGCAGTCATATGTGGTTGCTTGGTGACCCTTAACAGATGGCCCTGGAGGTACACAGGCTGCAGCTAAACTTGGCCTGCAGCTGGAACTTTCTGAGATCTGCGCCAAGGGGCTCCACAGCACACCTACTACATAAAGCCACTCTACTAAGACTGAGAGACTTAGGAGACCCACCTAATACATGGAAACAAACACAGGGAGGCAAACAAAATGGAGAGACAAAGAAACATATCCCATATGAAAGAACAGAACAAAGCTCCAGAAAAAGAACTCAACAAAATGGAGATAAGCAATCCACCAGATGCAGAGTTCGAAACACTGGTTATAAGGATACGCTATGAACTTATGGGAGGACTGGGTGAACTCAGAGAGAACTTTAACAAAGAGATTAAAAAAAAAGCATAAAAATGGAAATGCAAAACATAAAAGGGAGCCAGTCAGAAATGAAGACTACAATATCTGAGATGAAGAGTACATTAGAGTGGATGAAATGGAGGATCGAATCGGCAACATAGAGGATGAGGTAGCAGAGACACCCAATCAGAACAGCAACAAGAGAAAAGAATCTAAAAAAATGAAGATAGTTTAAGAAGCCTCTGGGACAACTTCAAGTGTAACAACATTCACATCATACAGATACCAAAAGGAGAAGAGAGAGAACAAGGAATTGAAAACCTATTTCGATAAATAATAACAGAAAACTTTCCTAACCTGGTGAAAGATATAGACATATAACCCCAGAAAGTTCAGAGTGTCCCAAACAAGATAAGCCAAAAAGAGGCCCACATCAAGACACATCAATTAAAATACCAAAGGTGAAATTCAAAGGGAGAATCTTAAAAACAAAAAATAAAAGCAATTAGTTACCTTCAAGGGACTGCCTTAAGACTGTCAGCCGATTTCTCAACAGAAACTTGACAGGTCAGAAAACTTGGCACAAAATAAGCAAAGTGATCAAACCCAGGACCTACAACTAAGATTTCTCTACCCACAAAGCTATCATTTAGAGTTGAAGAACAGATAAAGTTTCCCAAACAAGAAAAAGCTAAAGGAGTTCATCACTGCCAAGCCAGTATTACAGAAAATGTTGGAGGGACAGAAGAAGAAAGAAGAAAGAAAAGAAGAAAGAAGAAGAAAGAAGAAGAAGAAAGAAGAAGAAATAGCGTTAAAGAGCTGAAGAAGAAGAAATAGAAATAGAAGAAGTTGTACAAATAAGAAGAGGAAGAGGAGGAGGAGAGTTGAGGAGGAGTGAGGAGGAGAGAAGTGAGGAGGAGGCAAAGGAGGAGTGAGGAGGAGGAGGAGAGAGATGAGGAGCAGGATGAGGAGGAAGAGGAGGAGGAGGAGGAAGAGGAAGAGGAAGAAGATGATGACAACATATATATATATGTCTAAATAAAGAATGGTGATAACTACATATCTATCAATGAGTATTTCAAATGAAAAATAATTAAATGCTCTAATCATAAGATAGGGTGGCTGAATGAACAAGAAAACAAGACCCTTACATATGCTGCCTATAAGATACTCACTTCAGATTAAAAGATACACACACGCACACACACACACTCACTAAAAGTAAAAGAATGGAAAAAATATTTCATGATGGGCCTAGAGGGTATTGTGCTGAGTGGAGTAAGATAGAGGAAGACAAATGCCATACAATTGCACATGTATGTGGAATCTAAAGGACAAAATAAACAACAATAAAAGACAGAAATAAACATAGATACAGAGAACATTTTGAAGATTACCAGAGAGAGGGGATTAAGGAGGATTGGTAAAAAAGGGGACGGGATTAAGAAGCACAAATTGCTAGTTATAAAATAGTTACGGAGATACAAAGTATAGAATAAAAAATATAGCCAATAATATTGTAATGACTATGTACAATGTAAGAAGAGTACTAGATTTATTGATGTCATCACTTTGTGAGTTATATAGATGTCTAATTGCTATGTTGTATACCTGAAACTAACATAGTATTATATGCCAACTATACCCGAAAAATAAAAATTATTGTTTAAAAAAAAGAGTGCTAAATGGAAAGAAAGAACAGATATCTTAACAATACTTATTCACCCAAAAAACATAGGACATTTGCAAACTATTATAATGAATAATCTTGATGTCTTGGATATTGAATATCAAATAATTTTACCTGAGGCACTGAGAATTTCTTTAAATGGTACAATAATATATCAGATCAAGAAACCAGCCCCAGAGTTTTGTTTTCTCTCTACTGATCTTTATAGTACTAATGAAACCTTTTTAATACTTAGATGGTATTACTTTAAAAAAAAATCATACTGGGATGTTAAATGTAATTAAATCAATCCAGATATAGTATAATGTGAAAAAAATGCTTTAACAAACTTTTCTAAAAACACACATATAGAGGTACTGATGTGGAAACTTTCATTATTATTCTGTATTTCTTTGTTGTTTGAAATTTTAAAAAAATATATAATTTGCACAAATATTAAATATTTTTTAAAAGTTTAAATTTAGGAAAGAAAATAAAAGAGCTAAAGAAAGAAATTAAAGTCTCAATGTATCAGATCTGACTATGTGGTAATAAAAGAACCAATACATTTCTAAAATAGCTAATTAACTGTGTAATCATGACAGTGTTTTTCTTAATAATTAAGTAACCCAGAAACTTTCTGTCAACACATATGAGCAAACAATTACAACAGTCCCATTGTCTTGCTGTAGCTCTGCATTTAATGTACATTCTTATACAAAAATGCTGGTGAAAATCCAATTTCAAAGATTTAAAAGCCATGTGAATAAAAGCCATGTGAATACTATTGTGAAATAACTGAATTTTTCAAATAGCACACCAAGTTTGAGGTTATAAAACAGCAAAACACTCTTAAATAAAGACCTATGTAAAAAGAAAAAAAAAAAAGAATAGCTGTGACAAAATAAAAAAGGCACTTAAAGACATTTCTATAGAAATGGAGAGAGGGGAAAAATTCCTGGAGATAGATGGTACTGATAGCTGTACAACAACATGAATATACTTAGTGCCATTGACGTGTACACATAAAAATGGTTAAAATAATAAATTTTGTTATATATATATTACCATAATAAAAAAAATCTGTAATGTTTTTCTAAAATGCAGATATTACACTCATTTTTCATATCTAAGTCATTGTAAAATTTATTTTGGGGGTTAAAAAGACAAAAATTTCAATTTGGAGTTGATCAGTCAGAGAAAGTAATTAATGGACCATCAACTATTTATTGAATACCTCTGGATTGGTGGGCTTGTAATTATTACCTAGAATATAGAAATGTATCTGCTAGGATATAAAAATGCAATATGAAAAACTGCCATTTCTTTCCCAAAAGTTAGAAGTTACCAATATCAACTGCTTCTCCATTATTTGAAATAAAACAAAATCAAAATGAATTTCTAAATGGAAAAAAAAAAGTGCATCTTTTATTGTTTATGGTTTAAAACCAACTAACAGAAATATTGCTTCTGGATTAATTATAAGGGATAAAAATGTATACTCTGGGGAGTAATGGTTTCAAAAAGTCTGAGGTGACCGGACCATCTCACTTTCAGATACACCCTTTTGTGAGAGAGTTGTAACTCTGAGCTTTCAATAAATCCTATCACTTTACCATTTCAAAAAAAAAGAAAGAAAAAGTCTAAGGTGACCAAAAGCAGTATGTAACAGCAAAAAACATTAACTATAACCAATATATTAAAATATTTATGATAACAATCAGAGTTCACTTAGTTCAAACAAGTTCAGCAGGCGCAGAACACAAATGAAGGAATGGGAAAGAACAGGTTTTGAAATTCTAGAACAAAGAAAATCTTTGAATCATTTGTATAATTTAAAGTTTCAATTACTACAGGTTTTACTGGCTGCCCATATTTTTCTAATCTCAATAGCATAAATAAAATTATTTTAAAATTATAATAGAAGTTGGCTCTACTTACTCCTGGTGGAAATATCTGTATAATATTTCCAGCTATGTCTAGGATTCTTAGGTTTCTAAGATCACAAAATCCCTGTGTCAGAAAACAAAAGAGAGATTGACTTTCAAAAACCTCATATGTAGAATCATAAATATTTCTTCTAAGTTCAAACTTGATAGCGTTGATCATCTTTTCTAATTACCTGATCATTCTTCAGTAAATCCTTTCCAAAGATATCTTTATGTCTGGGATTGCCAGATTCTTTGAGTTTTCCATTTCCTCTGACCACTCCAGGGCAACATAACATGGTGGCCAAGAGTTAGACTATTCATAGGTTCACTATTCATAGTAAGTTACACTTACTATGTAACTATGGGTAAATTTTTTAATCTCTTGGTACTTCAATTTCTCCATTTGTAAAATGGAATTGCTAATGGAAGCCCCTACTTCAGTATGATTGTTGAATGTATTAAAGAAGTTACTAAGTTCTTATTAAGGGGGCTAATACATAATAAGCACTCAGCAGACACTATCATTAAAATAGAAATAATCTTTGCGAAACAGAAAATAGATATAATCTTAGAAAGTTGTGTCTATTGACAATTCCACCATCAATTATTTCTCATATCCCTTTTGCTTAGCACTGAGCTAACAGAACCCTTTCCTTATAAAGAAAAATCTGTTAGTATCTCTAGCTACATGCCCATTGTAACCGGATGGACATATATATTCATATACATGTGCAAACATGCACACAATTTATTATGTACCAGAAAATTTTTCATAACTTGTTCATTATCAAAACAAATGAGTATTTTCTGTAATGCCTTATCATTTATAATGCAAAACAAAAAGAATAATGATCATATTAACTAAATTATATTAAATGTACAAAGACATATTTGATCATAGGTATTCTTTACATGATAATTCAGGATAGAACTTTTTTAAATTGTTTAAAGTCTAAACTCCTTGGGATTTATAAAATTGTAGAAAGAGTACTGATCTGACTTTTAAGTTAGACAGACATGGATTTGAGCCCAATCTTTGACCTTTGTGTTCAGGTCACATAGCCTCCCTGTTCTTTATTCTAAAATGGGTATAATAAGAAGAGTTATAATGAATTGTTATGAATACTAAATAATATAATGCTTCATGAAAATGATCATATTACTGCTGTTAAAGCTTTTTCCTTAGATTAAGAACGTATACTTTTAATAAATTTAAAGGTATTTCTTACTTGTTTATAGAAACTAAGATTTTTAAAGAATTTAAGAATAAAATGTTTGAAATATACTTATTTACAGCCTACACTTTGGTATATTTTCACATATCACATTACAATATGAACAAAATATTTCAAGGAAATATATCCCTGAGAGAAAAATTAAACAACAAGAATTGATCTGCTTTTTTATCTCTCAATTTACTATATGACATACATTCCCTTCTATTAAATTAATTCTAATTTGCCTAAAGAAGGAAGGTAAACCCAATTACAGGTTCCCAGCAACAAACAGTACTCTCAAACTGGGAAATTTGAAGAGAGTTTAATAAAGTCACTATTTATAAAAGTTTCACAGGGTTTAGGAAAAACTAAACCATGAAATGTAGTTTCTTAAACCCACAGAATTCCCAAAAGCTATCAATGGCAAGAAGTTCTTTACCATCATTGACCTAAAGAGCCAAGGGGGTGGGGCTAGTAATGGTCTATATGAGGATCATCTGACATTATCTATGGCCTTCTAGAAAAGTATGCAGGAAACTCACAGCACCCTATCAGGCAGACATCAGAGGAATACTATCTGATACTCACTTTCCTTCTGTCCTTTCACCTCCTGCTAGTGCCTCTCATTGGCCATATCCAAGAGGAAGCCAGAGGACAAAGGAGCTCACTGATGCTGATACAGATAAGTCTCCCAGATGAAGAGTAGGTTGGAAAAGAATGGAGAGTGGCTATGAAGGAAAAATGGAAGATATCTAGAACACATACCAAAACCAGAATGTACTACATTTTGTGCCGTATATAGGGTTTCCAGATAAATATAGGAGGCTTAAATTTAAATTTCAAAGAAACAAGGATTTTATTTTTGTATAAATATGTTCTATGCAATATATGGAACATACCTACACTAAAAAATTATTCATTGCTTATCTGAAATTCAAATTTAAGTGAGCATACTGGATTGTTATTTGGCAGCCCTACCTATGTGAAATAATCCAAGTTATAACCCTCCTTTGTCATAAGAATTTGGGAATTAACTATATCTATTCAGATGGAAAGCAAAGGATGGTTTTACTGAGATGCCCAAATCTATAACTCTTCCCGACCATGTTGTAATGAGTTCTTTCCCAACAGAAGAAAATTTGGTTTCATGTTTTGCTTACCTCTGGCAAAACATCAATGTTGTTCCTGACCAGAAGAAGCTTCTGGAGCATCTTCAAGAACTTAATCTCTTCAGGTATGCAAATGAGCTGGTTGTAATTAAGTTGAAGTTCAGAAAGATTCTCAAGGAAACAAAGTTGTCTAGGAATGCTGGCTAGCTGGTTATGATTTATACTCAAACATGTAAGGCTTTTTAATCTAAAAAATAAACAAAGTATATGAATGAAACTCATGAGAATAAGAAAGTCCATTATACAGACACTGCCTATCAGAAGCCATGTGTCAATTTATTTTTTTGTAGTTCATCTGAGCCTTATTTCAGTCAAGTGTTCACAACTACTGTGAATCATATGAGCATAAAAAATCTTTGTCGTAACTTAACTTTTGAAGATATTTTATAATCAGATGGCTTATGTTAAAAATATATTTTATGTAATCAAAATCTAGATTTAAAAGAAAATTCTACATTCATTCTTTGTACATATACATTCACTAGATTGAAGAGGAAGCAAGAAGATGAAGGAGGATATATAAATACATAAATATACGTATACATATATACATATACATGGATATAAGTATCAGTATATAAATATAGATATATAGCTTTATGAATATAGTTACATATTATATATCTTGTACCAAATAGATGTGAGAGCCACTTAGTTCCTGTGGAAAATGAAAAGATGGATCAGACACAAATTCTGCCTTTATGTATACATCATGGACTAGAAGAAGATATGACATAAGGCCATAAAATTAAGACAGAAAATGTCATTGGCTAGGAAGAAAAATATTAAAAATATTTGAGTCTGTAATTGTAAATATGGTACTTGAGGTATATGTCACAAGCATTTTGGAACAATTGACATTTGAACTTGGTTCTGAATAATAAATCTTGTAAAAGTAGGGCAACAAGAAGACATAGTAAGCTGAGAAAATATTAATATTTTTCAGAAACAAATAGAAAGAAATTAGCACTACTGAGCACCAACTATGTACCTGTGTGTTTAATCATCACCATAACCATAAAGTTGGAATTATTACCCCTAATTTAGAAATGAAAAAAAATAAAAGATTGGAGGCAGTAAATATCTCGCCAAATTGCCCATCCAGTAGATGAGTATCAAGATTGGAAATATACAATGATTGGAAATATACAGAGCTATGAATGGAAATATACAATGAATGTGTTGAGATTAACGGAATGAGATAACATTTTAAAACAATTAAAAGTGGAGAACTGGAAGTTAGGAGAGTGATACTAGTGAAAGGAATTTGGTAGAAGACTATAAGCATGAAAATGGACGCCATGTGAGCTGATGAGACTGACAAGAAGAACAACAACAAAAAGGGTGGAAAAAGGGAGAGAGGAAGCCAATGAAGATTCTTGAAAAATGTGAACATTTGACAATACAAAAATGCATCCAGAGAAGGCATGAGTAGAGAAACAGAAGATGAAGCAGGTTAACAAGGAGCCTACTAAGGTATAGAAAAGTATTTCAAAATTAAAGAGATAGTCAAAGACGTCAACAACATGGCAACATGAGAGGACCTCCATGTCTCTCCCCTTGAAGTTACAAGTCAAACTTCTATAATTCAACAAAGGATTCCCTGCTCAACACACAAACGTTTGAGACAACAGCACATGGAAACATCTGAAGTTGGGCATATCTAAACAAAAAGTGGAAACAAAGAAGAAGGACAGAGACAGAAACTGTGCTGTAGTTCCATATTTGCGACAGACCCAGTGGACACAATAGTAGTAAAAGGCTGAGGTACAGCCCCCACCGGGCAGACCAGACTGGAGAAACAGAGATGACAATTGGGCCTGGGAAGTTGGCACACACTGAGGTTGGACCAGGATCAAGGGCAGAGAAATAGTGCAAAATAACATAGCTCTCCAAAGCCCGCCAGCAAGGAACAAAGGATTCTGCAGACAGAAAATTTGCCCACCTCATCCCACTGTGGCCCACCAGGCAGCAAGATCCTCTCTTGACAAATAATGAATGGGCTGAAAAAAAAAAAAAAAAAACTTTCCAGCCTAAGTAGTCTGTATTCACTGCAGCGCAGCTAAGCCCATGAGGAAGAGCAGAATCTTAAACACTCAAACATACAACCCACCCTCACCCCCAAACCTCTACAACCCTGTTCCCCTCACTTGTCTCTCCCCCACACATACACACACCCATCCTCCAACAATTGTAACACAGTTGGAAGCAGCTGAGTCAACTTGGAGCAGTCCTGCAGGGGTTTCTGACTACTGGAGGGTGGCACCAGGAGCACACAGGAGATCCATAACTCACCTCTTCCAATACATGGGAGTAGTGCCCTGAGACAGAAGCAATTGAGTTGTAAAGAAGACTAGGGAAAATTAAGTGATTTTCACTGCAGAGGTATTGCCATACACAAAGATTAACTCAGAATGTATCAAAACCCTGAAACAATTAAATATCTAGAAGAAAACATGGGTACTAAACTATGGACCTTGGTCTCAGAGAGGTTTTTATGAATTTGACCCCAAAGGCAAGGGAAGTAAAAGCAAAAATAAATGAATGGGACTATATCAAACTAAGAAGCTTCTGCACAGCAAAAGAAAACATCAACAAAACAAAAAGGGAACCAACTGAATGGGAGAAGATATTTGTAAACAAAACCTCCAATAAGGGGCTAATATTCAAAATATATAAAGACTTTATACAACTGAGCAACAAAAAATGCTAACAATCAAATTTAAAAATGGTCAGAGGACCTGAACAGACACATTCCCAAAGAAGATATATAAATGCTCAACAGACAGTGAAAGATGCTCAACTTCACTAGTTATAAGGGAAAATCAAATCAAAATCACAATAAAGGCCTCTTCACACCTGTTAGAATGGCTACTGTCAATAAGACAAGAAATAACAAGTGTTGGAGAAGATGTGGAGAAAAAGGAAACCTCATACACTGCTGGTGGAAATGTAAATTGGAACAGCCGCTATGAAAAACAGCATGGAGTTTCCAATTTTCCCAGCTCCATTTATTGAAGAGGCTTTCTTTTCTCCATTACATGTTTTTGGCTCCTTTGTCAAAAATTATTTGGCCACATATATGTTGGTTTATTTCTGTTTCATTTGTCCATGTGTCTATTTTTCTGCCAGTACCATGCTGTTTTGATTTTTGTAGTATAATTTGAAGTCAGAGAGTGTGACTTCACTTACATGTGGGATATAAAACAGAAAGCCACAAATGAACAAACAAAACAAACAAACCCCAAAAAACTCATTAACAGACAACAATATGGTGATTTCCAGAAGGGGAGTATGGGGCAGATGAAGATAGTAAAGGGGGTCAAATATATGGTATCAGACAAAGACTAAGTTATGAGTGATGAGCACACAATGCAATATGCAGATGATGTATTATAATATTGTACACTTACAACTCGATTTTATTAACTAATGCCATCTCAGTAAATTTAATTTTTTGAAAGCAAAAAAACAATTTTTAATTTGGGGTAAAGAAAAAAATGGCATAGATGATAGAGGCTCTATTCATCCCTCTGGCGACCAAATCAAAGTTGTGATAGAAACAAGGAGTAGCAGCAAGGAAAAATTGCCTGGAATCTAGAGGAACAAACCATACAACGAGGGAGAAATCCAAGAAAGCACCCTGCAACAGCAGAATGTAGGACAGGGTGAAGACGCAGGCTGCCCGGTCTTGAGCAGCTAAGATGGAGGCTGCAGCAGCGGCAGACGCCTCTTAAAGGGGCCACATCTGCGGACAGATTTTTGTGGTGACGGAACTGCTCGCTCTGAGCACCAACACCAGTTTGGCTGCGTGCAGGGGGGATCAGGGACTTACAGTGAGACATTGTCGGAGTGAGGGCTGAGGTGAGACTTGCACTGTACAGAAGTGCCAGTGGTATCTATTGTTCCCTGTTGAGCCCTCCCTACTCCCAGTGCATGGACTCAGCGCTGCCATAGCCCTGACTTCATCAAACTGGATAACAGAGTTTGCTCTTCCCAGAGGATTCCCTAAAACCTGCCTCCCCCAACTCGAGGCCCCACCCAAGCCACATCCAAGTATATCCTCAGCCAGTTAGGTGCTCCTTGCTGAGCAGCACCTAGACTCACACTGGAGGCAGCTGGCCTCAGTTTCTGGTGTGTCCTTTTGAGGTAACTATAAGCACAGCATCTGTGGATTTCTTCCTGAATCTTAACAGGTGGCCCCAGAGGGGTAGAGGCTTGGGCTAAATTTAGCCTACAGCTGAACCCTCTCAGGACTGTGCCACTGGACAGACACCTACTTCACAAATCCACACTAATAAGACTGGGAGACTTAGGAGCTTTGTTTAGTACATAGAAACAGGCACAGAAAGGCAGCCAAAATGGGAAGACAAAGAAGCAGAAACCATATGAGAGAACAGAACAGAGATCCAGATATAATAGAGTCAAATAATCTAACAGATGCGGAGTTCAAAACACCGGTTATAAAGGTGCTCAATGAACTTTTGGGAAGTGTAGATAATTTCAACAAAGAAATAAAAAACATAATAATGGAAATGGAAATTATAAAAGGGAACCAGTCTGAAATGTGTTCATTATCTGAGACAAGAAGTATATTAAATGGAATAAAAAAAAAAAGTGAATAAAGAAAAGGATCAAATGCCCTATCTAGATGATGGGAAAGCCAAAGACACACAATCAAAATGGCAAGAGATGAGATGCCAAGACTATAAAAATAATTTAAGGAGCATATGGGGCACTATTAAGCATCCAAATATCCATCTGATTTGCATAACTGAAGAAAATCAAGATGTTAAACAACTGTTTGAAGAAATAATGATGGAAAACTTCCCTAACCTGGTGAAGGAAATAGACATAAAACCCCGGGAAGCTCAGAGAATTCCAAAAATCAGGTATCCAGAGAGGCCCACACCAAGATATATCATAATTAAAATGCCAAAGGTTAAATACAAAGAAAGAATTTAAAAGCAGCAAGAGAAAAACAGTTAATTACTTATAAGGGAACACCCATAAGACTGGCATCTGATCTCTCAAAAGAAATTATGTAGGACAGAAGGGTTTGGCACAAAATATTCAACATGATGAATACCCAGGATCTACAACCAAGAATACTTTATCCAGCAAAGCTATCATTTAGAGTTGAAGGACAGATAAAGAGCTTCCCAGACAAAAATAAGCTAAAGGAATTTATCAGCCAGTATTACAGGAAATGTTGGAAGGACTTCTATAAGAAGAAAAAATACAAAAGACTCACTTCAGATTAAAAGAAACACACAGACTAAAAGGAAGGGAATGGAAAAAGATATTGCTTTGATGGACCTAGAAGCTATTTAAGTCAGACAGATAAACACTATATGATTTCACTTATATGCAGAATCTAAGGAATAAAAAGAACAAATTAATCAAAAACAGACTCGCAAATATAGTGGACAATTTGGTGACGGACAAAGGGGAGAGGGGTATGGGGGGCTGAGAGAATGGGGTGAAGGGTTGAAGAAGTACAAATTAGTAGCTGATGGATGGTCACGGGGATGGGGAACATGGCACAGGGAATGCAGTTAGCATTAATGCGTTGGCTAGGTGGAGGGTCAGGGGAGGGAAAGAGCAATTGAGGGGATCGTTTTATGAACTATATAGATGTCTGTCCAATGTAGTACATGCTTGAAACTAATTAAAATAAATAAATTTTTAAAAAACTAAAAAATTAATTTCAAAGAGAGATACAGCCATCCCACCCTGAACAAGCCCGATCCTGTCTGATCTCAGAAGCTAAGCAGGGTCAGGCCTTGTTAGTACTTGGATGGGAGACCACTTAGGAAGACCAGGTGCTGTAGGTGTAAAAAATAAAAAATTAGGAATTGTAAGCTGACAAAGTCCTTGCAATCTGTGAGGTCAACCAAGGGTTGCCTTGCCTAAAAAATAAATAAAGAAATAATAAAAATTTTTAAATGTTAAAGAAATCTCATAAAAATTAACAAGCAAGCCTACTAAATGTAAAATCAGTGTCACAGACTACAAAGTCACTATTAAAAAATCTATTGCAATTTTATATTATAGTCATAAACAATTGGAAAACAAAACTTTTATAACTTCATATACATTAACAGCAAAAAAACCATAAAAATATAAAAATACATTTAACAAAAGACATCAGAGACCTCTACACTGAAAACTATAAATCATGACTGAGAAAATATAAAGGGGTTCTAAATAAAAGTAGAGATGATGTATCTTGTTCATATTTAGAAAAAAACAATATTGCTCAGATGCCAATTCTCTCCAAACTGATCTACAGATTTAACTGTCCAAATAAAAATTTTGACAGTTTTTGTGTAAAAATCTGAAGAATCATTTTTAAAATATATATGGAAATTCAAAGTATCTCTAACTTAACTGCCTACCCAAAACTATAATAAAGAAGACAAAGTCAAAGGGCTTGCATTTCAAAGCTGATTTCAAAGCTTACAATATAGCTACAGTTCAAGATAGTATGTTTTGGGAGGCATGACAGAAAAACAGATCAACGGAAGAGAATGAAGAGTCCAAATAGGCCCATAAATGGTCATTGACTTTTGACAAAGGTGTCCGGGCAATTAAATTAAGAAAAGACTGTCTTTCAACAAATGATGCTAGAACATCTGGATAAACTTTAGAGAAATGTGGTTATGAAGGAAAGGAAAGAGAATAAGGGAGCACAAGAGAAAAGGCAAGGAGGAGACTTTGCCTTAAGGTTTACTTAAGACAAGATTAAAAATTTGAAAAGAAGGGAATTAAAGGAGCCCAAATTTCTCAGTAAAATAGGGAGCCAAGTCATTTGCAGAGAGTATACAGGGTAAAAGAAGGATGAGCCTATGTTGACAGAGAGTAAAACTATGTAGAATTCCTGTGGAGAGAGAGATGGAGAATGTTCTTCACAAGTAATTATCATAATCATTATTTTAATTGATTCTACTCTGAATTACTCTGAATTATTAGGCAGTTGTTTTTTTATTTCTTTGTTATTTCAAGGCACTAAACAGCTCAGAGGCTATTGTAAACATGTTTGTCATTCATTTGGTTAACTAAAGAGCAGAAGTGATACAGGACATCACTTGTAAAATTCTTAATCTTTTAGCAGGAAATGAAATGGGACATCTCTTGCAGAGTTCTTAATCCTTCTAGTAAAGCTAATTAAGTTTTCTTTCCTCCTTTCTTTAGGAAAAAGGCCCTATCCCTCAAATCTCGATAATTGCCCCGAAACTGGTGACTCAGATCCTCTGGCTATTGATAAGGGTCATCAGCCCATTGTTAGCAGCAATGGAGATATGCCAGACAGAGCACTTAAAGTCTGAGAGGAGAGGGGACTTTAGGCCAAAGGTCTTTTTTCACTCTTTAAGAAATATATTAACCAAACCTGTTTCCCTTTATTCGCTTAATAGGCAAATCAATAATAGAAATTAATAGATATATGATTTAAACAACAAGTTCTTATTTTCTTTTCCTTGTCTAGCGACTAAGGCAGCACTTCAGCAGGAAACCCAAGATCCCACCCTGACTAAGGCAGAAAGGAAAAGAGCTCCATGAAACACCAGTAGGCAGGGACAATGACCTTTCTCAGCAGGAAACAGATACAGAAGAGACCTCCCAATCCTCAACATTCATAATAATAGGAGGGTTCATGACTCTTAGAAAAGAGTTAGGCAGTAAAGTTAGAGGTTTTCGGATCTGCCTGTAAAGAAACTGAGGTCATCCTATTCTAGAAAGTGTCTGCCCTAGTCCACTCACAATTAAGAAAGCAGGAATGCATTTTTGGACTAAAAGTAACTCATAGAAAGAAACAAGTGAGCAGAGAATTAGGTACCAGTTTAAACCATTCGCATCTGTGCAATAAAGACCCCAACAATATTTAATTCACCTGAGCCTCATTATACCATCATTATAATATGATGCATATGCCCAGAAGTTCATTAATATCATTATAACAGACTGAATTCTGGGAACGAACATGTGCAGAAAGCAAATGATGAATCACTGAGTCCAGTTAATCTTAATTGTCAATCAAGGGAGACCACCCCTCTAAGAAAAGTAATCTCCCACAGCAAATAGGGATAAAAACCCCAAAGGCTTTGTTACCAGGCCTTTGAGCGATGCTTCTCTTGCTCAGACCAGCTTCCATGTCTGGAACTGTACTTTGCCTTCTAATAAAGCTTTTCTTTTCTGCTGTATCTCGATGTCTTGCTCAATTCTTTGTTTGAGACATCAAGAACCTGGATGTCTCCGGTAACAGAAGAGAGGAACAAGTGATCTGCAATTGTTTCCACTTCCACAAAACTGGGAGAACTCACACTCTTCCAAGAGAAAACTACAGGAGATATACACGTGTAGCTTCCTCCTGCCCTTCTTCTTCTCCAGTGGGTTGAAGAATAACCACTGATTGGCGAATTTGGAAAAAGAACTAAGCCCTTCGGCTTAGTCCCTTCCCCTGTCCTTTTTTTCTGAGAGATTCTGTCCCCAGGATGCCCAAGTTCTCTTTCTCTCCCTGTGCTTGTGCAGTTCTGCCTATGACAGAGTTGTTTAGAGACAAAACTCTTGCCTGCTGAGATTCGACTTCAAGTCCTTGAACCAATAATAGTTTGTCAGTCAATAAACAAAACTCCTCTCTCCCCTTCCCAGGTTCTGAACAAATTGAGAAATAAGACATGGGATTCAGAAATAAGGGAATCAAACATCAGCATGGAGCTGACATGACCATCATCAGGCTCCCTCCTAGTCCTCCTGAATTAAACATACCTACCCAGGTACAGCCTATCCTGCTAAGGTGGCTGCTTAATTGATGGCAGAGAAAAAGGAGGATACTAAGACATGTATGGTAGATGCTTTTCCAAAATTCAGTACTAAGTCAATCTTTTGTACCTAAAAAGGAGTGAATGAAGGAAACGAAAAGAATAATAATAACCAATAATAATAGAAGCTAACATTCACTGAGCACTTACTATGACCCAGGCTCAACCCTAAATATCTTTGATGAGTTTATTTATCAAAGCAACCCTGTGAAATAAGTGCTATTATTGTCCTTACTTTAGAAATGAAGATATTAAAGTATAGGAAGGTGAAGAAACTTTCCCAAGGTCAAAAAATGGAGTCATGTGTGGGGAGGTAACATTCAACTTACATCTAGGGCACAGCTAAGATACAGACAATCCAGAATTATCTGTAAAAAAAAGTATGGACCTACACATTTTCCAATTCTACTTTTTTTTCAGTGAAAGTTTTAATTCATCTTTCTAACATATTACCATAGATTTATACAGTTCCTTTAATAGTGTACTTTGTACTCTAGAGCTAAGTTTACTAACTTGTGAAATCATAACATGTTACAGCTGCAAGAATTTTGAAGTTCATCTACTTAAAATTTTTCCTATAGATATGAGAAAGCTAAGGTCTAAGACAGATAAATTACTTGCCCAAGGTCATCAGGCTGGTTGTACAAAGATATGACCTGAACTTAGTTCACCTGTTCTTCCAAGATGTCCTGTTTTTATTATATCATCAAATACACTAATCGACTGAATAAGTGAAAAAGCAAGCAGACAACTATTGGAATTTTCATTGCTATAAATATTCTTCTCATTAAGACATTAGATTACTTCAAATTTTTTTCTAGTTATTCTGACTTAAAACTTTACTTCTCTGTTGAAATCTATCTGGGAAATAATACATTGCTAGAGGTATAGACCTCTAGCAATATAAGTATAGATCTATTCGAAGTGAATTTGAATAGACATTAGGTGCGGCCAAAAGCCCTTTGTTGAGGACTGTTCGCAGTTTTGTGTCCTCTTTCAAAAATCAGGATGCTCTTATATTGTAATACATGTTTCTGTTCACCAGACAATGAAGAGAGTCTCCAAAGTAAACCCTAGGAGAGTTCTCTCTCCATCTGTCAGAAGAAAAACACAAGAGGGTGGTTTGTCTGCAGGACAAGCCCCTCAGCTGGCTCCAGAAAGGTTCTGTTCTGGTAGCCTATCTGTGTAGATGTGCAGGAAGGAAAAAGAACATTTTTTTGTTGTTGTTTCTGATGATAAGAAAATATGTTGTTGTTTTTTTTTAATGAAAATGATGTCTTAGTTTTAAATCCTTTCTTTTATAATATATTTTCTTTTGAGCTGAAAATGACTTACTCATATGAAACAGATATGAAGTAAAATTTAATGTCACCAATTCTACAGTGGAGCAAGGTCCAAGAACCCCAGAGCTGGCAGATCAATAACACAATCAACTTTAGAACTTTGTTTTAAATGCCCACTTTTACACTTAGACTACCAAACCATGCTGTTTCTCATTTCTCTGAAGTGTTTAAGGAATCATCTGCTTAAAATTAGTGCCTTGCCTCAGTCCTTCAGATGCCTCTTTGCTACTATGCATAAATCCCGCAAGGACTTTAGGCAAGGCACAATTGTGCTCAGATGCCCAGGGTGGGTTGGAGTGGGTGGGAGGTTAACTAATTATAAACAAAATTACCTGCTGACTTCTTCAGGAATCCATGTGAGTAGATTGTTGTTCAGATTAAGCAGGATCAAATTTTTTAAGCCATCTGTTAGAAAATAATTTTAGTTGCTTTAGCTACATGTCAGAAAATAATTTTTAACCACTTTTCCATATACCTTTGTTGTCCTTTTTATTTCTTGCTGTGGCCAAGGCTCTTTAGGTTGCTGGTAATAGATAACCTCTTAAACTAGCTTAAACAAAGAAGGTTAATTTATCACAAAGTTATAATGCTAAGTTATGGCTCCTGAGGACAAAAAGTACAGTCAAGCTACCATGAACTGGAATGAGAAACTAAAAAGCACCATTACCCACGCTCTTTTTTTTTTTTCTTTGACTCAGACAGCAGTACCATAAATGTTTGTTGTGCAAATGAATTAAGTCCAAAGGTTCTTCTTTATTAGTGACATTCATCCACTCAACAGGAAACCACCAAGGTAAATCAGCCAAATGCCCCATGCCTACCTGCAGCTGTGAAGTTGGCACTCAGCTCAGCCAGGCCCAGCATGTGTGTGCATCCAAGCAGACCAACTCAAGTACACATAGCATCTTCTTACTGCTTTTGTGCACACCTATCTAGCTGGGGGAGAGGGGCTCACCTCTCATGCTTGTGCTCCACTGCTGCACAGCACCTCCGTGAGATTGTTCATGACAGTAGTCACTTGGGGGCCAAAAACGGTAAACTCTCTGGTGAAGAGAATGATGTGGATGTGGTGTGTGTTTAAGTGCCTGTGCTACTTCAGGGCTAGGGTCTTCTTGAAGTGGGATGAGTAGATGTGTGCTAGCACATGGAACAAGTATTTTCCAATCTTCACCAGCGACTCAAAGGAGCCTGGAAATTTTCTGCCATATTTCGTGGGGAACACATCCTCATTGGTCACCAGCTTCTACACAGAGCTCAAGACTAAGCTGATGTACTGGGGTGGAGGGTGGAGGAGAGGGGGCTGAGCATTTAATCTTCTTTACCTACTCTTTGTACTAGTAATACTGGGTGTCACACCTGGCCATCGTCTGGCATGCCTCTCCTGTGCAGAATTCTGAGATAGTGCTATAATGGCAGGAAGTTGTGGAGAAACATTATGGCTCATTGAAAGATAGATCTCCAAGGGCAGTACCATCAGTGGCTTGAACTCAAAGTCGGTGATTCTGTTTTTGGTGTACTCTTGCTCCAAGTATACCTTGTTCTCCTCCCCATCAGGGCTCTTCTCATAGACTTCCCTATGAGCTAGCCCATGGCTGTGTAGGCCCACTGCCCTGCTGCCCCACATGCTAAGCCCTCAGACCACAGCAGTGGTGGTGGCCAAAAGTCATATTAATATAAATATATTTTATATATACAGATAATATATACATGCTGTATAATTAATTATAAGCTCATATATATGTATTGGCTATTTATATATACATAGTCCTTTGTCTGCTCTTGGTAGTCACAAAAATGCTCATGCTTCATCTCCTGGGCTTCTGATGTTTCGGAGCACTGAACCAAGTTGTGATGTCCAAGGAGACCCCGGCCACACTCCAGGATAATAGACTGTCTTCCCCACCCTGAGCTTCTCAAAGTCTGGTAGATTACATACCATCTGGGAATCTCTGCAGAACACAGAGTGCAGAACATAGTTTCATTTCTCATTATACTTTCTCTCAGCTTCATATTCATGTCCTGTCCCCCTTTTCCCTTCCCACGTCTTTCTCTTTTGAACAGATTTTCTCTAATTTTCCATGTATTTGTAGCCATCCCACAACTCCTGCATTTGATTGTCCACAGACAGGATAAACAGAGTTTTCTCAAATGAAATGCCTATAGGAACCAAGAAGATAACAAAACACAGCAGTGGGCCTGGTGGAAATCCAACTGGCCCATGTGTGTTGACCTGGAGAATCCGTGCCTTATCTAAGAGGGCAGCAGCCATTCAGCCAGCTCCTAGCAATTGCTGTCACAGCAATGTGATTACAGTGTTGCTTAAACTTTCTTTTTTAAAACAAACAAAAAATCCAAACAAACAAAAAATCCAAACAAACAGAAATCTTTTTTAAAACAAACAAAAAATCCAAACAAACAGAAATCTAAGCTTTTATGTGAATTCTCTTGATCTGCAAATGTTGGTACTAAACTCAAATTTTTAAAAAGGCAGGCAAAACAGATCCAACCTATTTGTGGACCAGATTTAGCCATGGGGCCACCAGTGTGTAACCATTGTCTTAATTCATGTGATTAGCTTAAACCAATTAAACTTTCAGATTTTATCATAATCTGCAAGAGAGAGAATATGACTGACCCAGTTTAGGATACATATCTAGCCCTGGTCTAGTCCACTCTGGACAGGCCGATAGGGTTGTGTCATACATGTTGGACGTGCTTAACCCCCTGATACCAAACTATTTCTGCAGCTGGATAATCAGGACCTGACATAAAACATAATTCATGTCAATCAATCACATGAGATTTCCAAAATTCAACAGCCCTAAATTAAGAAATACAGAAACTAAAATATTCACGGTAGAGTTTCATACTGAATGGAATGCCAATTATTGGATTCCCTATCTTTTCTTTAAAATTCTCCTCAAATTGATTTAAACTTAGTATATTGATCAAAAACTGTGACTTAGTATCTGAGACAATAAAAAGTGTAAAGAACAAAGAGAGCTGTAGAAAGTTTTTTTCTTGATTTGATTTCCAACTAGTTTTTACTCTGGCATAGAGAAAGAGCCCACAGATTCAAGAGTCTAAACATACACTGATTCTGAAAAAGGAGAAAATTCACTAACACTGATGCTTACTTATTTTCTTAGGTCTACATGTAAAGAAACATATTACAATAGTTGAAAAAAAAAAAGTCCCCCAAATTCCTTAATTTCAAGAATATGTCTAAATATCTCCAACAAAAAAAAGGATTAAAACTCCTTTTTCACTTTAGTTCCAAATTGTTAAATATAGTAAAGGGATTAAATTTGATGCTATAATGTTGCTTTTCTTTAACTTACCACATGCTCCAGATGCAAATCTATGAATTCTATTTCCAAATAAATGGAGCTTTTTCAGGGATGTAAGGTATTTCATCTCTTCTGGAACTTCTTCTAAAAGGTTGTTTCCCAGATTTAGTGCTGTCAACTGCAACCATAAAGAAATTTAATGGACTTGTACATTATCCATCTTCAAATGAGAAAAAAGAAATAATTAAGCCCCTTTGCTGAGATCTATGTAACCTAAGAAAATTCCAACATGATTCTAAACAATTATTTCACATATACCTAAAGTGGTCTTTATAAATAAAGTTCATTTGGGCTTATGTTCAAACACTTTATGTTAATTAAAACAATTTAATTCTCACTAAAGCACTCATTAAAATTGTATTGCAAACCATTCCAAGGGTATTTAAAAATGCAATTAATGATTCATTCATATGCACTTGAGTAACTCAAGAATATCCTAATATTGTGACCCATAGACTCAAAACCATTAAAAACTCAACAAAGAAGCTAATTTCCTGAAATCAGAAATATAGCCCAAGATCTGAGGTCCTCCTGTTGTACTACTCCCAAATGTGTTTTTTGTTTTTTGTTTTTTTGTTTTTTGTTTTTTTAATTTAGACCAATAAGACTTCTTTATTACAGGATAGAAAAGTTGGGGCGGGGGAGGATAAAGTGACTCTGTGATGACAAAGTTTATAATAGAAACTACTAACAAGGCACGGTAGGGTAGAGAAGATCTACCCCATAGGCACCTTCTCTACCAGTGAGGATTGGTTAGATATAGGAAGTATTGCACATAAGAGGAGTTAGAAAGTTCCTCTTTGATTTTCTAATCCAATAAATCAATGATACAGGATTGTTCCCTAAAATATCATTTTTTTATTTGATTTGAAATCAAATTGCATCTTCCAAGATACAAAAAGAGTCTTTTCTTTCACTCCCAAACCTAATTTACCATTCAGATTTCATTACCAACTCCATATTTCAGAATTTTAACATTAGGGGTAAAAGAAAAAGAATCATAGGAGTTCTGACAAATTAATGTATTTATATAAGACAAAAATAATTAAGAAAAAAATTTAGGCAATTTACAATTATATTTAAATGTCACCTGGTACTTGGTGTGGATGTATGTTAATGATTTAAATTAATATAAAGTAGACACAGATTCATTTACAATAGAATTCATTGTCCTTACAATTCATAAAAAAGGTTTTGCTTCCATACATGCTCTCTTCTTAGATTTACCACTGTCCTGGAAACAAAAAACCACACATCCACCATCTTAGAGGCCTTATTCTTCTGTAAAGGTGAAGTTAAAATATCCAGGCATACCTTGTCTTCTTACACTTCACTTTATTACACTTCACAGGTGTTGTATTTTTACAAATTGAAGGCAAGACCCTTTGTTGGGATTTTTATTACATTACATGGTCTGGAACCAAACCAGTATCTCCAAGGTATGTCTGTATTTATGCAGCCATTCTAATGAAAAAACTTAATCCAGAGTCTGTGACTATATTAGTTTCCTATTGCCATTGTAACAAATTATCACAAACTTAGTGGTTTAAAACAACACAAATGTATGATCTTAAGTTCCAGAAATCAGATATCAGAAACGGGTCTCACTGACATAAAATCAAGGTGTCAGCAGGTCTATATTCCTTTCTGGAGATTCTAGGGAAGAATCTGTTTTCTTGCTTTGTCCAGCTTTCAGAAGCTTCCCACATTCTTTGGCTTCTAGTTTGCCATTTTATCTTCAAAGCCAGCAATGACTGGTAGTCTTTTTCAAATCATGTCACTCTGATGTTCTCTTCCACATTAAAAGACCTTCATAATTATACTGGGCTCACCCAGATAATCCAGGAAAATCTCCCCATCTCAAGGTCAGCTATTAACTTTAATTCTGTCAGTACCCCAATTCCTCTCTGATATGTAACCCAACATATTCACAGATTATGGGGATTAGGATATGGGTATCTTGGGGAGGCGGGCATTATTTGTCTATCACAATAACTACTCGAAGTTTTTTCCAAAACGGAAGTAGATTTCATTCTTTTGCACAAATTTAGTTTTAAAAAAGTCATAGCAGAAGGCCAGTGCTGACAACCTAACAAAATTTCTGTGATACTTGTGAGGAATACAAGAACATAAGGAATCGTTAAAGGTTTGAGATTTTACCCAACTTGCAAATAATAGTTAACCTGCTACCATTTCATAGATGCTGGTAGAAAGCATGAGACCCCTGGGAAAGAGACAAAGGACAGTAACAAAAGTGCCCAGAATATTGCTATTTTTCCACCAACAATGCAGACAGTCAGATAATATCTGGATATGCAGTGGTTTGTGTTACAGAAAAGAAACCATGAGTTTAGAGAATCTGAATCTTTTTAAATGAGCAGAATCCTTCCATGCCTGTCCTTTGTTCCAGAGGGAGAGATATAGCCATCTCTAAGGAAGAAGGTGAATCAACATTTATTTTTATTTTATTAAATTTATTGGGGTAACATTGGTTAATAAAATTACATAAGTTTCAAGTGTACAATAATACATCACATGCATACTGGATTATGTATTCACCACCCAAAGTTAAATTTCCTACCATCACCATATATTTGACTCCCTTTGCCCCCTCCCCCTAACATTCATTAAAAAATATGCATTGTATGCCTCCTATGAGCCACTAATTCTAGGTACAGAATATACAGCGGTAAATAAGACATTTAAGTAATGCATTTACCCTAAAACCACTTACACAGTAACAGTGAAATAATTGAATGAGTGAATGAGTGAATGGCTAACTAAATTAATAAGAAAAATAACTGATAGTACTAAGTGCTGTGTAGATAATTTTTAAAATGAGGAGATAGCGATTGGTTGATCAAGGAAGCTTGTCTTAGAAGTTGATATTTAAAAGGAGATATGAGTGACAATAAGAAAGAAAAAATAGCCAAAATAAGGACCCCAAAGCAGGAACGTTCTTGGTATGGTTGAGAAGCCAAGAGATGTGGCTGATATTGCTTGAGCATAAATGGTAAAGGGAAACCTAGAAAAAGTGAGGTTTGAAAGGTATACTTGAGCCAGGTTATGTATTATTTTGTAAATCAGGGTAAAGAGTAGGGATTTTACTCTAAGCAAAACTAGAAAGGACTGTAGAGTTTTGAACAATTATGTAGGATTATTTGATTTGTGTCTTAATGGGAGCACTCTGACGTGTATAAAGAATAGTCTTCAGGTGGAGCAAGAAGCAAAACACAGAGGTAACACAGGCATGAATGTAGTGGTCCAGGTGAAGCATCAGAAAAAGTGTGCTGCAGAGGAAATGTGTGAAAACAAAACATTTGCTATGAAGGGACACTAGAAATTAGGAAGAAGCTGGAGGGTTTGTTTCCCCTTAAAATAAAATATATCACAACTTATATTTTGATGAAAATAATCCTGTAGAGAATGAATAACTAATGATATAAAGAGAAGGATAATTGCAGAATCAAAATCCTTTAGGAGATGAGAGAGGATAGAATCCAAAGCACAAGTGGGTGCTGGCCTTAGATAAAAATAGACTCTTATTCGAGGTAGTAGGCAGGAAGGTAGAGAAGGTGTATGCAGATCAGAGCACAGGAATCGATTTAGTAAGGGAAAGATGAGAGAGTTCTTAACTGACAGTGTCTATTTTTTTCAATGAAATATGAAACAAAGCTATCTGTTGACAAGAGGAGATGTAAGAGGTTTGATGAAAGGTAATTTTAAAGGACAATCTAGAGAAATTTAGTAGAATGGCTGATTCAACTTAGCTCCCAAGATGATATAAAATAGATATATGACTCAAGAAAAGACACTTTTTCTGGGTGACACATTAACTACACGGCCCTTGGGCTAAGACAGGCTTCCATGTGAAATTCTGAGCTCCACACCAAATATGACATGTAGAAGAGGAAGAGGGTGCAACTGAAAGCCTCAAAATGTAAAGGTTTTCAAAGTTAAGATAAAATGAATGTATTGGGATTATTCTTGATAGAATAGGATAACTAAAAGAACTTATCGATGGCCTTCAAATTCATAAAGGTATCTTAAAGGTCAAGTGGTTATACTTTATCATCATGGCAAATATGTCAGAGATTCAGACTAAGTTACATAAATTATACATAAGGTCCAGAGACACCACAGCAAGGAATGAGTTACCCTTGAGGTATACCTCAAGACCCAATCTAAATGTTTCATTAATTAATCATATTTATTATGTGCCTGATATTATTCTGAATGCTACAGTAAAAAAGACACAAATGATCCCTCTCTCATAGTGTTTATACTTTAGGAAGTGAGACAGACAAATAATTTCTGTTAGTGTTAAATGCTACATATGAAGGAAAGGAAATGGGATAATGGAATGGAAAGTAACTCAGAGCTAGACTGAGTCATTAGGAGGTGATGTTTGAGGCGAGACATTGGGGATGCCTTGACACAGTTACTCTAAATGGTATGGTATTCACAAAGGGTTTCAGAAGTAGCAAGCATCCAGAAAGAGTACACACAGTGTTTCATTAGTAATACTCTCTATGGTATGGGCAGTTCCTGAGGGAAGGCTTTAGTCATATAAGAAACAACTACTTGGTAAATTTAAAACTTACATTACTTCAATAAGTATATATAAAATAAAGTTCTGCTGGTATTTTCAGAATGTAATTCTTCTGTCCCTTGGAAACTGGCATATTGACATAGATAGGTACCATTGCTACTAAATGGTTTCTTATGGACCCATTACCAAGAGAATTATAGCATCTTACAATCCAAATGAAGTTTTATAAGTCACCTAGTAGCATATTAAATGTAAATGGGCAATTATATATCTTCCTCATGACACAATAATGAGTAATTCTTTTATCTAGTTAGGAAGCTTTATTTATTTGTTTACTTTATTTTTATGTTTAGGCTCTCTGAAACTTCTACCCAATTATTCCCACAGCAATTATAAAAAAAGTTTTATCCCCGCTCCTTTCTCCCACATAACAATCTTTCAAATTTTTGAAGATTGCTATCATATTCCTCCTGAATTTTTTTCATTCTTCCTTAACCGTTTCCCTCCGGACATAATTTCTAGACCCATCACTGACCTGGTCACTTTCTAATTTTTTCTAAGTACCTCTCTCTGAAAACATGGCACCTCGGGTGATACAGGAAATGTGGTCTCATAGTATAGATGCTAGTGGGACCAGGAAACCTCCCTCGGTCAGATGACTATACTTCTATTAATGCAGCCTAACCTGGCATGCACTCTTTAAGCAACAAGACATATTGTTGATGCATACTTAATTTTGTCTGTGTCAATGAAAACTGCTAAGTTAACAGTCAAAGAGATAAGCCACATCCCAGACTTATGCAATTGAATTATTTTCTTAAATGTAATTATCCCTGTAAAAATTACATCTTGTTAGTTTGGGCTCAAAAGATATCTCAAGTGAATGTGATGTTGACATTCTAAATTCAAAGTTTAAAACTGGACAATGTCAATGGACAAATCTTTTTTTCCCATCCACACTTAAGTTAATGCACCCACCATTTTTGTAATCTTATGGTAGCCAACTTTGGAATCGCCTAGAACTTCTCTCTCTCCACCTATATTCAGTCAAGGAAATTCTCAAATTTCCTTTTAGATGCAACCTTTTCAGCTACATACCATTGCAATTACTTTAAGAATAGTAATCATGACTGCCTGATTACAGATAGCATTACATAGCCAAAGAATGCAAAGAATGAGGTATGCTATCATTTAAATTCCCTCTATCCAGTCCTGCTAGATTATATATAAACTGCTGCCCAAATAATCAATGAGGAATTTCCTCACCCAATATTTTTTAAATATGTTCAACCTCCCCATAGTCCTTTCCATATCTTTGCACACTTGCTCTAAATTCTTCCTAAATTTGAATAGACTCATTTGATTGCATTGGCCTACTCATATCTCTGTGTTATAACCTATCTGTGGCCTGCCTTGAAATAGATATGTGTGGTTCCTCTTATGTCTTGGATATGAGATAAGCATCTCTGCATCCATCGATGCTTTTGCATTATGAAATCTAGGTTTCATGTGTAGCAATCTTTGTATAAGTAGGAGAGAAGAGGACAAGAAATCAGAAGAAAATGATTTATTAATGATAACACTAACATTTGAATAGAATTTAATAGGTATAGGTATCAAACACTGTGCCAAGCAGCCTTATACATTGCCTCACAATACCACCAACTTTCCAGAAAAGGGATCTGAGGTCCAGGCTATGATTTATGGTGAAATAGCTTAGTTTCACTCTATGGTCTGCTGTTAACTTTTATACTACACTGTCTACTGTTGCTCAGAATGATTATATATAAGCTTATAAATGCACATAATATATTCATTCATACACACACATACATATACATAATGGAATTATCTTGTATGCAACACATGGAATTCTCATTTTAAATATTCTTGTTCTATTGGTTTACACACTTATTAGTCAGTATTGTGCAGAAGGCAAAGCATAGGCTTTGGGGACTATCTGCTATGCAATGTACTAGGTAAGTGATCTCAGGCAACTCACTCTAATTCCTAAGTCTCCTTTTTGTTTTTTAATTGGGGATAGCAGCATTTACTTCTAAAGGCTATTTTAAGGATTGATATAATAAAGTGTCTGACAAATAATAGATATTATAAAATACTAGCTATAATCTTTTAGACCCAGGAGACCATTTCACAAAATGTTAGATGTGCATGGTACTAGAAATGCAGTAGGTACTTCAAATATATATAGACACTTCCATTTGGCTTTTAAATGTTAAACTTATTTGTTTTCTTAATGATATCTAACTCATTTTTTCAAAGATTTCTAAATTCACAGCCACTTTTGAATGACATTTTCAGGAGACGAAATATTGACCACAGAATAAAGACTTTATGTTAATTTGTTAATTTTACTGGAAATTTTTGTTTGTTTCTACAGTGATAATGTGTTTCAGGATTGTTTCCATTAAACTATCACTATGTCTTGGTTTTCCAGTTGTTATAATAGATGTCTGTGTTTAATACTCCCCACTGTCATGTACCACCTTCTCCACAAAGCCATCCTCCTATTGTACATGCATGACACTGTGTACAATCTATGACCAGGTATTATCTTCTGCTTTCTATTATATTGATTCAAATATATATTATATCTTTACTATTAAGTGGAAATTTCACAATGACAGGGTCTCTATGTGTTTCATCTAGCATTCAAAGAATGGTATCTGGAATGCAATAGTTGCTCAGTAAACATTAGTTGATTGCTGCCTGCTTGGGACATACCTGTAAACATAGTTCAAACTGTGGAACACTCATATGGCTCCACATCATTTTTTTTTTCAAAATCAAGTATCTATAGAGCTCAGTCAGCTCCAATTTGCCCAGTTTGATTTACTTCCTTCTAATGGGCTACATGCTTTTCTATTCTAGCCATCAGCTCATTCTCACTAACCCTATATTTGATTCAATGTATCATATGTACTTCTAGAACTTGATTCAGGCAATTTCTCCTAACATTTAATTATGCTATGCTTGTAGCTATTAATTACTACTAGAAAGTGTTATGCTATTTATTACATCTTTCAATTACTTATTTGATTTTTAAAATGAGATCCATGACTAATTTGGATAAAAACTTTTTTAAATGTAAAAAACCCAGCTGAAATGTCCAACTTTACCTGGAAGTCGTTCTGAACTAGATTATGGCTTGATGATACTATTTTAGAATAGTATTGGCCTATGACAAGTATAAATATGTTTGAGTTAGTATATGAAATAATTGGGCTATGACAAGTATAAATATGTTTGAGTTAGTATATGAAATATTAATCCTTAAATTCCTTAAGGACAGTAAATATTCCCATTCATTACACCTACATAGTACATAATATACTGTCAGGTTCCATAAACTATTTAATAAAAAGAATTGAATCAAATTACTGAGAAAAATAACAAGATTTTTACATTTTTCTAAGTAGCATATGTACGACAAAAGTGTATGAAGGAGGGCAGCATTATGGCTCACTCAGCAAATTCTTATAAATACCTTCTTTTTTTAGAAATCAGTGGCATCTTTAAGACCACAGTACAATCTCTGAACTGTGTAAATAATCTATATCCATCTTTTGAGTATTTCTAGCACATTTTATTCAAGCTGCTTTTGGAACTCCCATTATAATGAGAGAAGAGATTTTTTTTTCCAAAATCTCACAACCCTATATGAGAAAAATTACTAGTTCATGAACATCTAAACAATAATATCTTTAGCCTGAATCTGCCTTGCAAAGCACTTTAAGGGTAGTCCACAAGAAGGCTAGTTTCAAATCAATCAAATTCTTTTTTAAAAGTAAGGTATAATTTCTTCTTTAAAAGCAAGGTCAGAGCTGAGCCAGCTCCCTATTTAAGAAAACTGAAAACAAGCAAGTCAAAATTGGGGTCTCTTCTAAATAGTAGAAGGATGAGGAGGAAAATAACAGGGAAGCCACAAGAAAACAAAATAATGGTAATCAGATTCTCAAGCCTTCTTCCTGAGGAAATATATTTTACAATCTGTAATTTTTAACTAAACAACTATTAAATGTGAAGGAAGAATACACATTTCAGGTAGATAAGAGTTCCAAAATTTAACTAACTACCACATACCAAGATTAGGATGTTATCTAGAGATTTATTCCTACAAAATAAAAGAGTAGATTAAGAAAGAGGAAAATAGGAGATACAGTGGTCCAATTCAGGAGAGCTGTAAAGAGATTGTCCTTGGTGGACAGTGTGCAGAAAACCTGAATAGTAGTCAGCTTAGATTGGGTTAGAAGAATGGAGCCTCCTGGAAGAAAGTCACTCAAAGAAAAAAAGGTTATACAAGAAAATATAATCATAGTACACTAATTGACTCCATGTGAATGATATTTACTTCATAACATACATTTTAGAATTCTCCAAGAGACAAAAATTTAATTGTGGTTATAACTGAATACATAAATGTTATATATCTTATAAAATTAAGTTTAGAATTTATGAAGCAGAAGACAGGAAGAGAGCTGAAGGTGGATTACTGATGCTAACATTTCCATCTTACAAAGTAGGGAGTGAAAAAGAGATTGTAATTGATGGAAGAAGAGATGAAGGTGTAATAATATGAAGTTTAAAGGAAAACTGTGAAGAAAATAAACATATTAATATAATTATACTTAGAAGATGAAGAAGAGTGATATCTAAAATGAAACAAATCAAGAAAAAAAGATGAGTTAAAAGTGGTTGTATATGGAGAACAGGATTGAGAGTGAGAGTGAGTGGGACAGAAGATAGTTGTTTTTTATTATAAACCTTTTATAGTATTTGATTTTTCTTAATGCACTGTGTTAATTCATTGGGGGAAAAAATCACGCAGAGGGTAAGAACTGGCTCAGGGCTTGGTCAAATCCTAAATTCTTCTGCAGAGAAACTCCTCTGTCCCATTAGAAAAGTCCAAATCCTTGTTATTCTGTAACTACAAATGTACTTTTAGTATTGCTTTATTTCTTGCAAAGATTTGGCCACACAGATTACAAGCTCAAATAATTTTGCAAATCAAAAAGAAAATGAGGTAGGTTAAAGTAAGAAAATAGAGATTTGGGGTGGGGGTGGGGATCAGGGGGGGTAATACTGAATTCAAAACTAATGAACTGCAATGACTTAGCTGGTTATAGGTTCTTTCCATGATGATGACAGTTTACAAGTGAGCAAAAAGAAACCTGCAAAGTTAATATCCCTTGCCTCCTCTCAATCTCAAGACAGTAGCTGGTGTTTCACATTGTTTGACAGAGATGTTTAACACAAGCATCTGGGATTTATTCATGTCAACTGTTGCTCTTTAAGAAGGGCATTCTTTATTTAGCATACTAATACTCTTTTAGAGACTACTTCAGAGTAAATGAATGTCCCCTCCTTCCCATTCCCTGCCAACACTCCATTTCAAAGTTCAGCCTACTCTAGGAAATTGAAAAAGAACTCCCTCCCTAAATCCAAACTGTGTCTTCATTCCATATGCAAAAGCTTCAAGATAGTCCCCAGGATGAACAGCATCTCAGGGATCCTCAAAACAACTTCCAGATGGAACCCCCAAGGTAGACAAGCAGATCCAGGCTCCCAACATTTTTCAGATGACAGCCTCCAGAAAGATGAGTGTGGCAGAGACCTAATACTCTGATTCTAGATGTGAGCTCAAGTGTACCTGAATAAGTTGAAACATCTTCTTCCCCTGTCATATGCAATTCCCTAAGGGAGAAAAACCTCCTGATGCTCTCTCACAATGCTCAACAGTAAATTTCCAGGAAGCTAATTCTCCAGAGATTGAAGCCTTATTGTTCTCCCAACTCTTTTCTTTCCTCCTATTTTCCATCCTCAATCCAAAAAGATGTGCTAGTCCTCACCTGGGTTAAGGTGCTTATCTCTGGGCACACTTTGGGAATTAGGTTATTCTGAAGGTCTAGAGTCTTCAGGCCGGGCAGTTTTTCTAATGTTGACGGCATCTTTGTTATCTTCTTCCCATTCAAGGTAACGATCTTAGTACTTTTACCACCCCTCAATGCTCTTACTAACAACCTTTCAGCCATGGGCTTAGAAGAGAAATAGGAAAGAGAGGAGGTAACTATTAGGGATTAAGTTCTTTATTATTCATTTTAGAACTCTAAGTGCAGAATTGGCGTGTCATGGAAACAAAAACATTCTGAGGTATACCAGGTTGAAGGTGGGAGGCATCAGATAATTTCCTGAGCAAAAGGTAGAAAGGGGAAATAGCTGATTCCAGATTTGGAGCAGGAAATATACAAGATGATCCTAGAATATCTCATGCCAGAGACATGGAAGTTATTTAAGACTAATGAGATCATATCAAAAGGACACAGAAGCCAACTTCTTAAGGACTCCCACTGGTCTAAAATAGGAAAATTTGAGGATCAGAAAGAATAATTCTGAACTGAAACATATCAAAATACAATCAAATCTAAGAGTTCATGATGGTATTTTAAAAAATAAAAGAAACTCATTGATTACATTGGGACTTGCTAGGAAACCAACTCATAAGTCTGAAAATTAAAAAAGGAAAAAAATGAAGCACTTATGCTGCTTTTCTAGTACATGATACATTTTAATATAACTTAATAGTTTAAAAAGTTTTTATTCACAGAAAGATTGAAGCTAATAAATGAGGAAGAAAAGTAGATTTAGAAAAAAACATCATTTTTGCGAATTTTAATGAAATAATGAATCTATGAAAAGATAATTGGATGTTTAAAGTAGTTGAGAGGTTAATGACCAACTGTATAAGTAAGAAATCAGGCTAATAACTCATTAATTTATTTTAGCAGCATTTAAATTGAGACAATCACATGTTATAAGTCTCATGGTATGATGCAATAAAAAGTACCTATGAAATATTTTTGTCTAAAAATTGAATCTGAATCTAATCATTCTTCTAGATTTAACTACCATTTATAGAAAATACAAGGACTAAAGAACAAGCTAAATTCATATCAGGGAAGCAGTAGGCCAAATTTAGAACATAGGGTATTCTACAGCAAATGGTACAGGTTTAAGTAACAAATCAATGGCATTAATAAAAACAAGGGGAAACTTATGAAATAAATGAGACTTAGGAGCAATAATAGCCAAATGCAGTCTATGGTCCTTGTTTGAATCCTTATTTAAATAAAAATATTATAGAGTTAATTGGGGAAATTTGATCATGGGCTAGGTATTAGATGATAGAAATTGCTAATTACGTTATATGTGGTAATGGCATGATGATAGTGTTTTTTAAAAATGTACTCAACATTTAGAAATACATCTAAAATTTTCAGGTGAAATTTCATGATGTCTTTAATTTTCTTTAAAATAATCATGGGGGAAAAGTGGGAGGAAGAAATGGATCAACCAAGACTGACCAAACACTGATAATTATTGATACTTAGTAATGGGTCACAGAGATTCAGTATACTATTCCCATTATTTTCTTATGTATATTTGAAATTTTCCAAATAAAAGATTAAGACAAAGACAAAAAGGGGGAGGAGCTAAAGCCAGTGACATTTGATATCTATTAGAACCCCATTTGGGCAATGGAGGCATTTGGGTTACATACACATACACACATACACACACACACACACACATACATGGATAATCTCACATTTGGATTGCTGATTTCCAAAAACTTGAATACTATAAAATACATTCTGTATTGATTGTATGCAGAACACAAATCTAACCCTCTCTTTGTAATTAAAAAAATTACTTTATTCATTTATAGGAGCACCTGCTATCTGCTCAACATTGTAACAGGCACTGGGGATAGAGAAATGAATTTAAAAAAAAAAAGACAAAAATCCTTCTCTCATTGAAATTACATTCCAGTTGGGGGAGAAAACTGATAAAGATAAATAAGCAAAACTTGTATGTTAGATGATATTAAATGCAAATAAATAAATAAATAAAGCAGGTAAAAAAAATAAGGAGAATGGGAATAAGGAATTTGCAATTTTAGATAGGATGATCAGAGAAGGTCCTATTACAGACAAGAGCTTTTCCAGTAAGAGGTTAAAGTAAATGTCAAAGTCCTGAAAAAGAATCATTAAATTTATAAAGGGTATTATAACAAACATCAATATCATTGTAATGGTAAAAAAAAAAAAAAAGAGGTTGTGATTAATAGTGATTTGCAGTTGCTAGGATAAAATCATTTTTCAGCTACTTAATCACTGCTCTTCATCTTATCTCTTCCAATCCTAACTTCTTTACACTGATATTTTAGTTTCTTAAGAACAATCATGCTGTTACTACCTAAACAAAGTGACCATAAGGCTTTGCCTTTAAAAAAATCTCATGGACACTTACCTCCTCTAAAGTAACTCTGTGTAGCCAGTACCCCAGCTGACACTATTCAAACACTGGTAATTGTTAGTTTTATATGGGTAAACAGGCCACTACAATCTGATACTGCTTTCTATTAATTTGCTTAACCTAGAAAATCTGATAAACATTCTTGATTCCTCCCTCCTTACTTCCAATGTGTAATCAGTCTCATCAATACCACCTGTTCCACTCATTGATCGCTGGGTAACCACTGTAAAACTTAGTGGCTTAAAATATTTATTTTATTCACAAGTCTATAATTTGGGCAATGCTCAGTGGGAACAGCTTGTCAATGTTCCTCTTGGCAACAGCTGGGCTGGCTCAGGGGTCGAGCAGAAATTATCTAAAGGCTCATTCACTCACATCTGGTGGTAGATGCTGGTTATTGACTGGGGCCTTAAGGCAATCAGCTACAACACCTACATGTAGCCTCTTCAATGTAGCTTGAGCTTTCTCCCAACATGGTGTCTTGGTTCAAAGGGTTAGCATCTCAAGAGTGAAAGAAGTGTGGAAGCTATATCACTTTCATGACCTGCTTCAGAAGTCATGCAACATCACTTTTGCCACATTCTATTAGAAGCAAGTTACTGAGTACAGCCCATATTCAAAGGAAGAGGAATAGACCCCACCTCTTGATGCTAAGTGGACATATCTTAAAATCCACTAAAGTTCACCCTCTGGCCATGAATTGTTTACATTCCCCCAACATACTTTCTCCCAAGAGTGCCCCCTCCCCCAAAGTTTCATCTATTTAGAGCATCAGATCCTAAGATCTTGTCCTCTAAATCAGGTACAAAGGTGAATGGAGCTCTTCAGGGACAGTTCTTTGAGTCAACTCAAATACAGTTCATCTTGATCTGAAGATCTATGAACTAAAGAGACAAGTACCTAGAATTTAACGTGTAAAACATAGAGTGCAATAGACAGTACCATGCAAATGAAAAAGAGGCACAAAGCAGCCCACTAGTTCATAGCAATTCTGGAACTCATTTGGGTATATGTTGTCAGTCCCTTGATTAGTGTTCATTCCTACTGCCTGGGATTGGTTCTCGGTTCCCCATTCTGGGCTCTTGAATTACTTTTCTTTTCCATAACACATAGCCCTCTAATCTCCTATCTCCAAAGATTTGCCTATTCTAGACATTTTATATAGATATGATACAATATGTGGTCCTTTGTGATTGTCTTTCACTTTTGTAATGCTTTCAAGGTTCATCCATGTTATAGTATGTACAAATATGTCATTCCTTTTTATTGCCTAGAATTATTCCATTGTATGGTTATACTGTTTTATTTATCCATTTATCAGTTGATGGATATTTTAATTGTTTCTACTTTTTGGCTATTACAAATAATGCTATGAACATCTGTGTACAATTTTCTTGAGTATATACCTAAGGAGGAATTGCTGGGTCACATGGAGGAGCTGCCAGACTCTCCTACAGTGGCTGCATCAGTTTACATTCCTAACAACAGTTTATGAGGGCTCATCTTTCCATTTTATACAGTCATTTTTAATTCAAAGCTGATATAATCCCTTTAAAAATTTTGTAAGTTTATTTTCAAACAATTTATAATTTCTTCCATCAGACAAAGCCACACTCAAAATCTCTTTGCATATCCTTCTCTATTTGGGGTTCCCATGTGAAACCACTGTAGGAGAAGAGAAGAATTTTAGAAGCTCTCTCATCTGTTGATTAGAAAAGATCTGTAATCTTCTTGAGGTTTTAACAAAGGGTTTTGTTATGACCTTGGCTTCATCTTCGGACATTTTCCTGACAGTTCCCTGATTTGGTATTTGCCTGGAACTCATTTATTAATTTTAGCATCATTTATTGTCTGGAGAGGCTAGAAGTGAGAAAGTTTTATTTATTAAGCCCAAAGTTTGTGGCTCATTTACATTTAATAATTCTTACCCTGGCCTTTCTCTTTTACTATAGGCAGCTAGAAGAATCGACACCACATCAACACTGGCTAGAAATCTTATCTAGATCACCCAGTAAATGAGATATGCTTTTTACTTTCCAAGTGAATGCTGCTGGCATCATTGCTAAACTCTGCTACTATTCACAGGAGTCACCTCTCTTCCAGTTCTAATAACATTTTCCTCACATTCCTTTAAACCCTCACCAAGGGCCTCCTGGAGTGCCATCAGGCTCCTGCTAAACCGTCTCTTCAAGGCCCTTCTAATGTACACCCAAGGCCCAGTCCCAAAAACCCTGTTATATGGTTTAAATATTTTGTTCTAGCAGCAAATTATGCATCAGGGTTCAATCAGAGAAAAAGACCAACTAGGAATCACATAGACTTTGATCTCAAGTAACTGTAGGAACTGGTTGAGCTATGTGTGTAGGGCTGGATGTTGCTTATCTGTCTGCCCCAGATCTGGAAGAAATGGGATATGCTGTAGGCTCAACTGTTAACTGACCTGAAACTATTCCAGAAAGGGGATTCTGAAATACTGTCTGAGCTTAGCTAAATCTTATGCAATTCGCATCATCACCCTTGACACCTACTTCTCTTACCACTCACTGCTATCATAGTCCAAAGTCTCATCATCTCTATCTGTACTACTGTCTGCTTCAATTATATGTCTGCCTCTGCCATTACATAGTCACTATCACCAGTTATCTTCCAACAAATCTATAACTCTAAATAAAATCTTTTAATGGCCTTTCATTGCTTTTAGGTTAAAATCTCAATTATGGAGTTGGGACTCAAAACTGATTGTGTCTAGCCCCAGCTTCATCATGTCATTTCCTGTCACAAACCCTCTATTCTACCTTTAGGAGACCACATGCTATTCCATAGCATTAAGTACATTCATTCCTTTGCCTACGCTCTTTATTTTGCCTATATAACTTTTTCATTTGCCTACCGACCTAATTGTTCCTAATCCTTTGAAGAATCTCATCAAATATTTCCTCTAACATTTTCCTTGAACTGTGACCTTCTCTCCAAGGAAGATTGCTTCCATATCTATGTTTAAAGAGGACTTTATACAAACTCCTGTTTAGCATTTAATACTTCGTATTATTGATCTTTTCACATTTCTCCCTTGCTACACGTTTGAACTGCAATCTCTACAGCATGCTTGGCATTCAGTTAATAATGTTTATTAAATTGACAATTTAAACTTTGGTGTAGAATGAAAGAGTGCCTTACATAAACCCCATCATTAGCATAAATTAAGTCACACAAATATAGAAAAAAAATGTAAGGTTGACAGTTAAAAATATTGAGTGACTATTTGTCAAGAACTGTCCAAGATGCCTAGTATACAAATATGAATAAGTCATGGTCATTACCCTCAAGGAGCTTAGAATCTAGAGCTTAGTTAGAAATGTAAACAAGTCATTCATTCATCAAATAATTTTTTTTTCCAGTTTTACTGAAATTTAAGTGACATATATAAGATTGTATTAGTTTAAGGTATACAACATAATGATGTGATGTATAAGTTGTAAACTGCTTATCACAATAATCAAATAGTTATTAAGTTGCCATTACATGCTAGTCATCATTATAGCACTAATGCACTGGGGACATAATAATGAAGAGATAGATTAGGTCACTCCTTTCATAAAGCCAACATTTCAATGCTATAAATGCTTATCTAAGTAAGTACACAAAATGGCAAAGAACCTAATTTGTTGGTTCAAGGAAGATTTCCTGCTATTGACTGCTAAGTAGTCATAATGAGTTAAAAGAATTAAGCCGTTGATGAAATGTGAGGAGAAAAGCATTTAAGAAAAGAAATACGAAAAAAAGAAAAAAATGTTCACAGGCATGAAATTCATGAGGCCATGGGAATATAAATAATTCTAGTGCATAAGTTTAAACAGCGATGGATGTTAATGCTGGAGAGGTACATGGGACCAGTCACGAAGGACCTTCCTTAAACACCTTCCAAAAGGACACTGCACTTCATCCTATGGGGCTGGGGAGCCATTGCGAAGTTTAAGTTAGGAATAGTCAGATTTTGCATTTTTGGCAGTTCTCTTTAGCAGCATGGAGAGTTTAAGGGAGTAAGACAGGAGGCAAGAATAGCAATTACAAGGCTTCTAGGTGAGAAATAAAAGGGGGCGGGGATAGAAAGAAAATGATAGGGTATAAAGTAGGTAAGACCGTAACTAGAACCTGATCTCATAGGTATATTAGATGGGCTGAACCGCAATTTAAGATGTAAAGTAGGTAAATAGAGTTGGGGTAATATTTGGTTGGGTAAGGCTGTGGCACAGGTCAAGTTTTGCGAAGACACAAGAAGAGAAATGCAGAAAAGGAGATGGGATTTACTACTTCAAATTTTTTAATGTTGACCTGCTTCTTAAATGCACTATTTAAGCCCCGCTGAAAGGGGTGCTGAGCTCACTGCCATGTGGATTAACCTTGTGGAATGTCAGCAACCAGAATTCAATCTATTTGGCAGGAAAACTGAAAAAGCATTTGGCATAGAGTGAGAAAGATGGTCAGGGGTAATAATGTGAAAGTCATAGGAGGAACCAGCAGAAATTTTCAGTAAGATAAGGACAGGTACTACTCTTAGAAGCAGTTTCACTGGAGTGGTGGAAGTTTACACACTGTTGTTGGTTGAATATATACATATATTTCAAAACCACATGGTTAAATGCATAGCTTCATGTGCAAATGTTTTTCTTCAGCAATAATCAAAACAAGCTTTGTAAGTCTGGGAGCTTGCCAAGGTAGGTGTTATTTAAACCGAAGACATAAAAGTATGTTGGTGAAGCAGGTTGGGTGAAACGTTCAACTCTGAAAGGTCTTAAACAACAGTGGGGTAAAGAACAAGAACTGATTGCTTTCCTAAAAACTTACTTCGAAAAATTAAAAACCCCATGAGTTCTATTTTTTCCACAAGATGAAGAGACTATTTTAAACAAGACTTAAAATAGGAGAGAAGAATCTATGTATGTGAAAACATACTGGACAGGAAGAAGAAACACTCTATTTCATACTGTTTACTACAAAAAAAAAAATCTGCTCCTTTAGCTAGTTCAGGACAACTCGTTCAAGACAACATATTAACAAGGGTGTACCAGTATAATTTGCACAGCCTTCCTTATTTCACATTCTTGTACACACGTTTCTTTTCATTAACACCCACCAGTCTGAGAAACTTCTAATTCACTTGCCCTAAATAAACCTTCATTATTCTAAAAGGTTCTAAATTTCAACTTGATTACTAAAAGCCATGCCTTAAATGGCTATTATTTTATTATCTCCTTCTATTCTGTTTAGGTCATAATGCTATGCTCGTACATTTATTCCAGATCTTTTAAATCCAAGAATATGTTATTGTATTAATTTCAATTATATGTGAAGACAAAATAAAGGCTGAATAAAATTCTAAAACAAAATGAGTTTCCTCTATTTCTATATTCTAAAACTGTTAAAGAACAACAATTTGAACAAATGTTTACTTAATTCATCTTTTATTCTTTTGGCAAACAGATATGAACAAAACTATATTGTTCACTATAGTTATAACACTCTTTTTTGCTTTATACAAGTTGTAAACATATTTAAGGGGATAAAATTCTTGGCTTAACACATATTCCAGAACTCTAACACTTTTTGAGTTAGGACCAAATAAAGATTAGAAAACTTCTATTAAACTGTCATCATACAGCAAACTAAATTAGTGTACGTGCTTTTAAATTAACATCTGCCATTTTTTAAAGACTTAAATTTTAGGTTACAGCTAAAATGATTTTTATCTGAAGTTTTATGAAAGAATGGAAGTTAACCATACATGTCTTGTTCATAACCATATTGGGCATTTAAAAATAAAAATAAAAAATAAACCTATAATCAAGAAAACACTCGTTAGGGAAAACAATAGCTACCAGCAGGTTATTTTAGAATACTTTAAATATAGATGGAATTTGTAATAACGAGGATTCATGATCTTATTTTATTACTTCCTAATGTTTATCTTTTAAAGTAATAAATTACTTCAAAATAAAGCCAAGATATTTAGTGTTTTAAAATTTCATTATTTTATACATTTCAGACCCCCAGAAATTCAGATCATGGATTACAAAACAAGCAACCTTCAGAATATATTTTGTTTGGCAGGCAGAATTGTTTTTAAACTCTTGAAATGCAGTACTCACTTGCTCTAGTTGACCAGCTTCCTACATAGTCACCTGCTAGGCAGGTGAGACTGACACCTCATTTTAAATACTATAAACTCCATATTTAATTGTAAAAATTAGCTGGATTAATGAAGCTCAAATAGATCCAACCAAGAAAGTCTCATTTTCATAATACTTCCTTATATATCAGACACATTTGTATATATAAGTACTATCTTCTTAGATGGAATACGTTATATGTAACCTGAAATCTGATTTAGATAAATCATTCACACCAAAAAGCATTGTATACTGATTTTACTATATAGTCTTGACTCCTAAAGAGTGGCTTTCAACTTTATCCATAATGTAATAAAAAAAATACTGAAAATACTTGAGTTAAGGAAAGGTACATTAATAAGGCAAACAAAATAACAAGTAACAAAGGCTTTCTTTTAATCCTAGAAAATAAAACAGAGAAAGATCTTGTAAAACAAATTGGAAAAGAAAATTTGAAGAAATTTTAGCCTTGGGCCTTTTTACATTGCTACTCTTTCAAATTGTACAAGTTAAAGGTTAAGTGAGGCCACAAACTATTTCTTAGTGGAAAATGCTGCAAGGAAAGCAAAGCAGCTGAGTGGTGATAAAGAAAACACAACAAACCAAAAAACTGTAGTTATGAAGATAATCAAGAAATGATGGCACTAATTCCATTCTGAAGTTTAAGAAACAGCAAGTAGTAACAAGTGAATTAGACAAGAATCCGTTGGGTTTTTTTTAAGTTACACACAAATAAAAGGCTAAGCTGTAATTCTTTAGAGCAGGGGTCCCCAACCCCCTAGCCACGGACTTGTACAGAGCTGCACAGTAGGAAGTAAGCAGGGAGTGAAGCTTCGTCTGTATTTGAAGCCACTCCCCAGGACTAGCGTCACCACCTCAGCTCTACCTCAGATCATCAGGCATTAGATTCTCATAGGAGCACTGGTCCCTGGTGCCAAAAAAGTCGGGGACCACTGCTTTAGAGGTTTAAATCTGATAGGGAATACCTATTTACCTTCAAATTTGTCTCATTTCTTAAAATATAACTGATTCCCATAGGAAAAAATATTTTACAATTCTTAATCATTAAAGCAAGCTTCTCAGCTATACTTTGATGGGCTTATAAAAAGGTTCACAGTATTAATCCCATTGATACCAAGGTTACCGCAATCAAGTTCATTTATAAGCGTTAAAGTCGCTATCACGATCACCACAGTATTGCAATGACAAAGAGACTGAGTCTCATTTCTTCAAGAAAAATTACACTGAAGTGGTTACTGTAAGCTTTTAGTAAAACATTTAAGATTTTATTTCAACAGAACGTTCAGGATCCTATACTAATAAAAATATCAGCAAATAGGGTTGCATCTTGGTCTATAAATGATCTCCACAATGTATTTACATGTGTTTTTAAAATACCGCTTAGGGGACACTGGTTAAAGTTTATCTCTGAGACATTTTCTAAAAACCTGTTAGTAGCTTTGCCATAAAACAAATTTCAGGTAGTTGTGTTTTTCCAGTAACATTTAGAACAATCCAGCACTTGGTTTGAATACTCATATATTGGTACTAAAACATAATTGTGCAACTTTTTGTAAACTAGCTGCAATTTTCAGTAGCTCTGTTCACCAACCATGTAACAGAATTGTAATGTTCTCCTAAGCCATATGCATGTCTCATATATCTGAAATAAAAAAAAAAGAAATGAGTAGTTTTGATGAATATTTATACATATTTATTAAGCATATAAAACCAAGTATTCTGAATGAATCACTCCACAGAGGTATCATTTAATAAACTACATAAGCATACTTAAGTTTAACACCATGTGAAAAGCAGTGGCAGTCAATAAGACCTGTAACTCTGTCTGCTAAGTTTAAGTAAAACACAATCATTGGAGGAAAAAAAGGATTGAAATGCTGACTACTCAATAAGCTGAAATTTTCACCTAAATCCAAGCCATTAATGACCACCTTAGTAGAGTTAGCTAATAAAACACTGAAGCCAAGAGCAAACTCTCCATGTTGTGTTTCAGAGATTTCTCAATCGCATAAAATACTTTTACAATATGAAGAAAAAAATCTCTAAGGAATAATCAGGCAACATAAATATATTTCAGCTTTTTCACTTGTTGAAACTTTTAGCATTATTAATGTCAAACTAGGACAATATGCAAACTAATTCTAAAACTTTGTAACCTTTAGAAATAACTTTATTCTTAACTCATACTCAAAAATAAATCACTAGAGATTTAAACGAGTATCTAAATCACATATTTTAAAAATGCTTTCTAATTTTATAATTGCCGTTAACATAAAATAAGCATAATTCTACTGACAAGTTTTTTTTCAATTAATCAACAACACAACCTAAAATTTTTAAATAATCCTTTTTGTCTTAATATGAAAAATATAACAGTAGACATTTCTAGGTACTTACACAAGTATTAATGGTTTTTTGTGATATTCTTCACCAACTACAATAGGAGGAGAATCTGCCTGTATTATCTCTATTGGTGTTTGTAAAATATGAGACAGGGCTCTTAGCTATAAGAAAGAAAATGCATCGTTAAAAAAAATAAAAATGTAAATCTTACTGAAATTATAAACTACTAAGGTACGCATGAATTGGGCAATCAGTAAGGGCAGGGATCTGCCCTGTTTGTCAATGTACACCGAGAGCCTGGCATACAGAAGGCACTTAATACCTTAAAATTAAAAAATAATTAAAAAATAAATTAAAAAATAAATGTTTATTAAATCAAATGCAGAAGTTTCAAGCTCTGGCTACACAACAGCTTCTTAGACATATCAATGTCATAGTTAAAGTGAGGGGATGGGTAGACGGAGTTCATTGGTCTATTTTTGAATATAATTTAAAATTTCCATAATAAAAAGTTTTTAGTAAATCATTGTTGAAGCAGCAGACCAAATCAATTACAATTTTGGAGGGAGGGGGGAAAGAGAAGGAGCAGAGCAAATTGGTTATTTTTTTTAAAGCTTTTCAGATGATCTTGAAGGCCTACCTAAAATCAAGCACAAGGAAATAAAATGACCTGCAACTGAATGAAGAAAGTTCATAAACAAATTAATCCCTTAACAGTCTTCAATCATAGTGCCCTGATCTATACATCTGCCCCACTAGAAGATCATTCTGTCTAAAACATGGAAGTTTTAAACAAAAGTATTAAATTACTCGAGGAATATGAAAAAGGTTCTATGCTTCATGGTGGCAAATTTAATCCCATACTCTATTGCATAACAATGTCCCTTTGAGAATGAGGAAAAAGAAATGGCGTAGATGATAGAGGCTCTGTTCATCCCTCTGGTGACTGAATCAAAGTTGTGACATCAACAAGGAGCAAACAGCAAGGAAAATCATCTGGGATCTAGATAAACAAGCCATACAACTAGGGAGAGAACTAAGAAATCACCCGGCAATGGCAGAAGGTAGGACGAGGCGAGGACGATGGGCTGACGGGTCCAGAGCTGCTGAGTGGGAAAGAGGCCACTGCAGCGGTGGCTGGCAGCTGCAGAGGCCTCTTAAAGGGGCCGTGTCTGCGAGCAGAATTTCATGGTGATGGACCTGCTCGCTCTGAGCACAAGCACTGGTTCAGCTACACAGGTGGCACCAGGGACTTCCATGGGGAATACTGAATTGTCAGAGGGCCAAGGGGAGACTTGCTCTGTAATGAAGTGCTGGTGGTATCCACTGTTCCCCTGTTGAGCCCTCCCCTCTTTCAGTGCGTGGACCCAGCGCCACCACACCCAGATGTCATCAAACTGGATAACAGAGGTTACTCTGCCCAGAGGATTCCCTGAAGCTTCCCTCAACTCGTGGCCCCACCCAAGCCACATCCAGCTGTGCCCTCACTTAGTCAGATGCCCCTTGCTGAGCAGGGCCAAGCCACACTGGTGGCAGTTGGCTTCGGTTTCTGGTGTGGCCTTTTGAGGTAACTATAAGCACAGCATCTGTGGATTGTTTGCTGAATCTTAACAGGTGGCCCAAGAGGGGCGCAACCTGGGGCTAAATTTGGCCTGCAGCTGAACCCCTCTCAGGACTGTGCCACTGGACACCTACTACACAAAGTTGCACTAATAAGACTGGCAGACCTAGGAGCTTTGCTTAGTACATAGAAACAAACACAGAAATGCAGCCAAAATGGGAAGACAAAGGAGAAACCATATGAGAGAGCAGAACAGAGATCCAGAAATAATGAAGTCAGGCAATTGAAAAGATGCAGAGTCTAAAACATTGGTTATAAAGATGTTCAATGAACTTATGCAAAGTGTAGATGAAGTCAGTGAGAACTTCAACAAAGAGATAAAAAATATAAAAATGGAAATTATAAAAGAGAACCAGTCAGAAATGAAGAACACATTATCTGAGATGAGAAGTATATTAAATAGAATAAACAGAGTGAATAAAGAAGAGGATCAAATGACCTACATAGAGGATGGGAAAGCCAAGGACACTCAATCAAAATAGCAAGAAAAAAGACTATAATAATAATAATTTAAGGAGCCTATGGGACACTATTAAATGTAAAAATATCTCTGTCGTAGGGGTATTGGGAAAAAAAAAAAAAGAAGACATTGAAGAGCTATTTGAAGAAATAATGATGGAGAACTTCCTTAACCTGGTGAAGGAAATATATATAAAACCCTAGGAAGCTAGAGAATCCCAAAAACCAGGGACCCAAAGAGGCCCACACCAAGACATATAATTAAAATGCCAAAGGTTAAATACAAAGAAAGAATATTTAAAGCAGAGAGAGAAAAACAGATCATTACTTATAAGGGAACACCCATAATACTGGCAGCTGATTTCTCAAAAGAAAACATGCAAGATAGAAGGCCTTGGCACAAAATATTTGATGTGATGAAAACCCAGAATCTACAACCAAGAATTCTTTATCCAGCAAAGCTATCATTTAGAGTTGAAGGACAGAGCTTCTCAGACAAAAATAAGCTAAAGGAATTTATCAACACCAAGCCAGTATTACAGGAAATGTTGGAGGAACTTCTTTAAGAAGAAAAAACATGTATCAAAAACATGAATAAAGAACGGTAATAATTACGTTCCTATCAACAAGTACCTCAAATGGAAAAGAATTAAGTGCTCCAACCAAAAGATAGAGTGGCTGAATGGATTAGAAAACAAGACCCCTACATATGCTGCCTACAAGAGACTCACTTCAGATTAAAAGACACACACAGACTAAAAGGAAGGGGATTGAAAAAGATATTGCCTTGATGGACCTAGAGGATATTGCACTGAATGACATGGGTCGGATAGAGAAATACAAATATTACATGATTTCACATACATGTGGAATCTGAAGAACAAAATCAAGAACAACAACAAAAGTGGAAGTAAACTTATAGATACAGAGAATATTTTGAGGGCTACTAGATGGGAGGGGCATTGGGGAGGATGAAAAAAAAGGATTAAGAGGTACAAATCACTTTGCAAATTATGTGAATTTCTGATCACTATGCTATACAACTGAAATTGGTATTTTATTGTATGCCAACTATAATTAAAAAAAAAAAAAAACTCATGGAATTGTAAAATATACTACAAGCAACTAATTGTCTATTTCAATAAAGACGGGGAAAAAAATACCAAAAGGAAAAAAAAAATGTTCCTTTGAGACAGTTTTTCCTCATACCTAAAATAACATTTTTTAAAAGCTAGCTCAGAATGGAGGGTGCAAAGCAAGTTCTGAAAATCTTAACATCCCTTCTAAGTCTTCAGAAACCATACAAAGATTTTCTCTTTAATAATTTAAATTTACCCTATTGTAAAAATAGCAATTCTTATTTCAAATGGATTCAGAGATGAACAACTTATGAGAAATGTCCTTCAAAGAATTTTTAAAAGTTTTTTCAATTTAGAAAGATTCACTTAGGTCTCTAATACTCATATTAACTTGTGATCCTTGTAAGAAAAGTCAAACATCTTTAATTAATTACTCCTAATGTAGTCACAATGCTACTATGAAAACTTCTTGAGTTTCAGAGACCCAGGAGAGGAACACAAAACAAATGGACACAGTTCCTTCTCATGGCTCAGAAGAGGTACAAATACAGTACTGCTCAGAAAAAGATTTTGAAGAAACATTTATGTCATACCTTCAAACAATATAGTTCTTAAAGGAAAATACCCAGAGCTACAAACTATTCAAAACGATTAATCACTATATTAATAACACTGCTAGATTCATCCACCTGGCACTTTAGCTTACAAACTTCTATGCATATAGTTCTTGCCTTAGTGTCCACAAATGACCTGCTGAGGTACACATAGGTTTTTTATTATTCCCATTCAATAATTAGGAAACTCAAGCTCGGGAGATTGACTCCCTCATGATCACAAAACTGAGAAGTGGAAGGAAAAGCCAAAACCCAAACCCAAGATTTCTCCTCTTATCTCCTAACTTTCTAATCACCCAGGTTGCCTCATTACCATTTGGACCACTTAGAGGTTTGGTTTATTTTATTTTAATGAAACAAAATTAACAAAGTACAATAAATAATTAGAGACAAAAAAATCCTAATTAACTCTCTACAAGTGACTAAACATTGTTTTCTTACATGTGAATTTTAATTCATCAATACTGCTTTCAATTCAGTCAGTCATTACCAACTAGGAATTCATGACATCAATACTGCTTTCCGTCAGTCATTACCAACTAGGAATTCATGGTAGGATTTGACCTGTAATAGCACATAAAAATATTGTCTTCTATGTCTGATGTAATAGGTATGTTATTTTTCATCAGCTGAGCCACTAGGGCAAATATTACAGTACTTGAGTAAAATCTTAACTTTCATAAGTTCAAAACATCAAACACAGTGCCAATAGCAGTATCACAATTGGAAACACACAGGTGCAACACCACCTACACCAACCCACAGATCAAACACCCGGCTATTTAAAATGAAACAGTGCTTTACTTCCTGAAGGTACATACTTAAAGGCCTAAGAATGTTATCCTCCTACACTTCAATGCTTTGTCAATATAGAACCAGCTAATATTTAAAGAAAGGGAATCTTCAAAGAGATGTTAGGATCATCTGAAAAATGTCAAAACTACAGATGGGATTTAGAAATAATTTAACAATTCGCTATCATGATGAATAATTACAAACTTACCTCAAGTTGACCTCCCCATGCAGCTGTGTTTATAATATCATCACAGTACTTTCCAAACTCTTCTGTAGAGAATAAACAATATAAAACTTAATAATTTTCATAAATCATGTAACAAGATCCCTTTTATAGCTTCCACAATTCCTGATGAAACTGTTCAATATATGAACTTCCTCCTTCTCTATCTGTGCTTTCCAGAATTTAACCCACTCCAATTTTCTGCCGCCTCACCATCCAAGAAGAGCAAAGCAATACATTTCTGCTTCCCTCCCTCAGCCTGAGGCCCAAGAACCTTAAGTATGTAACAGGTCTTTCTTCTCCCTCTTTAACCCAAGCAATCATTACCCACCCCCAAACTGTCACCTTATTCACTATCTTGACATGTACTTTAAAGCCTAAATCTGCATGCAAAAGAACACATCAAAAGAATAAAAATGCAGCCCCTATAAAATCGGGTTCACTGTAAAACTATAAGAAATGTGAAAAAAGAATCAGGGTAAAAGTACAAATGAGGTGAAACTTCTTTCCCAGAGCTAGCATCAAACAGTGCCTCCAACTTGTCATTCTGGAAGCTGTTAACTTATTTGCATCAGCATCTTATATGACACAATTAACATATTTTAACTACAAAATGGTTAAGTACTTAAAAGATCTTGTAAAATATGCTAATATCTGTTAAAATTATAGGAAATAAATCTGCCTAAATTTTGAGGTATTTTTCCCCATAAGAACGATATGAGTTTTTCTTATTCTCAGTCCCAGGGAGCACTCTATTTAACAACAACAACCACGACAACAAGATGTAGTAAAGACAAATAAATAACCTGGAGTATATAGATCTCCTGTATTAGGGTTTGTTAAAAATGGCAGAAAGTCTTCTACGTGGTTTTGCATATAGTCAGCAGCTTGACTTCTTAAGGCAGCCACAGTCAGAGGGCAGTCCTGTTCTTGCAGTTGATCTTCAATGGCTCTATACATACAGTGACCATCAGATGGAATCTGTTTGATTTCCAACTGTCTAGCTGCCAATATTTGAGCAAGTTTTTCACTTTCTATGTGTCTAGCTCCAGATAAGTTCTCAATTTCAGCTTCAGCTATCCTTTCTTTCCGCTCCTTTTCTAATGCAGCTTTTTTGTCCTAAGGAGAGAATGTAGAAAAGTTAATTCATAATAATTAGGGCTAATTTACATTTAAGGAGACAGACATAAGATTCTCAAAACATTTTTGCCATTTTTCTCCCTTTTACCACAAGCACTATAGCATTGATGATTTCATAACTTGTAGAATCTTCTGTACTGTGAACTCCTTTAAGGGCAAACTATCTTTCTGTGTACCCAGTACCTAGCTCTGTACCTAGACAAAAGCTCTCAAATTTTCTTTGAAAAATTTAAAAACTTTTAAAAACTACATGCCAAGTTTCTAAAACTTTACTTACTGATTTCAATGTATTGTCTTAAGACTGGATTGTTCTCGGCCTTAAAGCATCATTATCATATATTTATTTAAGTCCAGGCTAATGCAAGCTTTTTAATTTACCACTCCACCAATGAGGCATTAACGTGCTAAAGTCTTTAGAAAAGTACAGGAACTCTACCTAGCTTTAAAAAAAAAAATGTGCATATAAACATGAACATACATGTTTTATTAAAGTAACAGGTAAAAATATTCTTCGTAAAAAATTAAAATATTATAGACAGACTCAAGTACCCCTTAAAGACCACTGCTAATCCCAGTACCTACTGTAGGTATCTGTTGTATATCCTTCTAGATTTTTTCCTATGCATTTTAATAAATACAAATGTACTCATTGGAAATGTATAAAAAGAAAACTTTTAAACAAATATGGTATACATTACATTCTGCACCTTTCTTTACTCAAATGTCATAAGAAATCTTCCCATAAAGCATATACAAGGATGAGATTAGGAGGTCAGTAAAAGATTTGTGACATAAAGGATGGATAGAAGGTAGAATGAGAAGGTTGGGGAAGAAGAGAAAAAGTTCTTGACAGTTGGACTAGCAAGAATTAAAAGCCAGAAGCACTATGTTTCATAGATAAACACAGTTCGTATAGCTATAGTACCAAGGAAAAGTATCAAGACATGAGTTTGGGGCAAAAAAGGTATATAAAAACAGTCCCCCACTTACAGTGGTTTGACTTAAAATTTTTCAACTTTACTCTAGTGTGAAAGCACATACATCTAGTTGAAACCTTACTTTGAATTTTTATCTTTTCTCAGGCTAGCGATATGCAGCAGGATACTCTCTCGTGATGCTGGGCAATGGCAGCCAGCTGCAGCTTCCAGTTAGCCATGATCACGAGGATAAACAACTGATACTCTACACTGTATTTGCTGTGTTGGATGATTCTGCCCAACTGTAGGCAAATGTAAAGTGTCCTGAGCATGTTTCAGGTAGGTTAGGCTAAGTTATGATGCATGTAAGTTAGGTGTGTTCAATGCATTTTCAACTTAAATGATATTTACAACCTATGATGAGTTTATTAGGATTTAACCCCATCGTAAGTTGAAGAGCATCTGTAGTTAATATACATTAAGTATGCACACACACTGTTTAAAAAAAAAAAAAACACTAGAAGGACATACACAAAGTATTTACAGTACTTTTCTCTAGATGGTAGGATTACAAAATAAGTTTTATTTGGTTGTGTGTGTGCATTGCACTTTTCTGCTTCTTTCGAATTCTCCACTGTATGTTTTACTTGTATATTTAGGAAATGCTTTCAAATTTAAGAGAATAAAAATAATTAAACTAAATTCTATGAATCTTGATATTGGTAGCAAATTACAGGGTAAACCTAGGAAAAGGTGAAGATTTTCATATCTCTAACTTCTCCTTTGGGCAGAAGAAGCAAAGGGAAAGGCAAATTTCAATTTAATGTCACATATTGTACTATATGCCTGTTAAGTGTCCCGCTAGATGAACCTAAAGTGACCTCTAAGTTACCTGAATCAAAAACTATTACCTCCCTAATAAAACATAAGCCTATTTAAGTATTTTCTCCCAATTCCAACCATTCCGGAAACAACATGAACAAATTTATCTCACTGCATACCTAAAATTGTGGACCACAGAAGCATAAAATCTTAATACACAAGATGGCACTATTACTTTATAAAAGACTAAAAAACATTTTCAGAGGAGTGGGATAAAAAGCACCTTAGGTATCATCTAGTTCAAAACCTCTCATCTTCCTTTTCTGAGGAAACTGCACACACAAAGATTTCCAAAGCCCATACAGTGGGTAGAGCAGGGGCCAAGGAAAAACAGAGAGCTCCTTCTATCCAGGTACCTGAATCAGAATAAAAACTGGAGCAGATGAAAGCTGAACTTATGATATAATGTACTATTTACTGGCAGAGTGGAACTTTTTACTAATTGCAAAACCGTTCGTTGTAAAACCTCTAAAATACTAATCTAATCATTTCATTTTTTTCTCCCTATGCTCTGCTTCAATATGACACAGCAATTGTATTTCATTTGGGTAGGGTATGCAAAGTACTGTAGACACAGTTCTATTGAAAGTAACCCCACAGGGTGATCTGATCATAAATTCCTAACTGGGCAGGTCATGGTAAATAGTTATGCCCCAGGCATAAAATTGCTTTAGGAAAAGATTTATCTTTGTCTTAAGGAAGCCCTGTCCATTGTTTCTATTCATCTAGGTTAACACACCTGTGAAAAGTCCCCTTTCAGACCCCTCCGGCTAAAGCAGAGACCACCTTCAGGAAGCCATATAATCTTAATTGTAATCCAAAGCACCGCCTTGCTTTCTGCCACCTTCCTGTAATCTTCCTTATGTTCCCTCCTTAATCTCAAATGCTTAACAGAAACTGCTAATTTACTCTCCAAAACACTTGAGATCTTACTCCCTGGCATATGTCCTCAGTTTAGCGTAAATAGACTCTTATAAAAATTCTCCACAAATTTAGATGTTTCTTATGTCAACAGTATAGTTTCCTAATGGCATTAGGCATTTTTGTTTCTACAACCCTAGTACTGGAGATAGAATATCATCAGTGAAGTCTAAAGAAAAAACATATAAAAGATGAAAATATATTACATAATTCATATACACTGTCAGTGAAACTAGAATCATGTTGATGTAATAATATAGCAAAAACAACTCTAAAGAGGAACCTTAAGAATTGAGTACTAGTCCTGGATTTGTATCAAACTTTCAGCATGCCATTGAAACAATTTGGGCCTCAAGTATTCTCATTTGTAGACTAAAGAAACTTAACTATATCTCATTCTAGCTCTCAAATTTCATATTTTGGAACCCAATTCTTCTAAGTTCTACTTTTAATTCTTTCTGCAAAACTAAATTGAAGCACTGAAGTTCTCTGAATCAAATAAATACTCCCTATCCTTTTCTAGATTAAAAATAAGAGATTTGCTCTACGACATTCCAGTAACAAATCGTCATAAAATTCTGTCATGTTTTTCTACCAGAGTTGTTCTCTCTCCTAAAGATAAATACCATTAATTGGCTTTTCAATTCTTGGTGCCTTTGGCCAAAAAAAAGAAAAAAGTCAAAATAAGTCTAATAACTAATTATCCACTCTGTTTTCAGGTTCCATTTTCTTATGTATTATAAGCTTTTAGTGTTTTCTGTTCCAGAATCCTACTGATATAAGAAAGCAAAAGAAACTTGGGGCATTAGTTCTAGGATATTTTCTCTGCCAAGTGTTAAAAGCTGCTGACTATAAACGATAAGATCTTTGAGGGTATAGCCAAAAAAAGGTATGCAGTATTTTAGGAGAAAAATTACAAAACGTTTAAGATAAGGAAATTTAATTTGTTTTTGTTTGTCTTGTTCCCAAAGGGTCCAGGTGGGGATGAACCAGTTTTGATAATGACAGAAAGGAGTTGTATCCTTATGTTTCTCAGAATTAAAAAGAATACTCTAAGATGTATCGATTACTAAGTAAAGGGAATTCCAACAAATATTTTGTTATGCTAAAGCCAAGCAAAGATTCTGCCCTTCATTTTAGATCTATAGATGACAATTTTAACGCTATTGCAAAAAGAATATATATCATAAGTAGGGAGTTGAACTAGGTAACTTTTAAGATACCATGAATTCTAAATTTTAACAGTTGGACAAATCTAAATTTCATGGTCCTATAAAATTCAATCATATTTACTTAATAAAAAAATTTCACCTAAGTGTGAAAAATGTTTGACAATTTGAACTTAATCAACTTTCAAACAAACGAAAAGTACTGGTTTTAGGTTAAATTTTTTTTAAGAGGTATATTTATTATGGAGTAGTTAATACGGTAAACAGTCTATCACTTGTTGACCCAGTAGTTCTCTAGGCATTGTATTAGAACTTTGGAAATAGCATGTTACTTAATTTTCACAATAACTCTATGAAGTAGGTGTTATTTTCCCCATTTATACATGTGAAACCAAGGCTTACAAGGGTTAAGAATCTAATTCGAAGTCACAATAAATGAGATTAAAACCCCATCTATCTGACACCAAAGCCAATGCTCTATTAACTTATATACTAAATTATAAGATTCAAAGCTAGCTTAAAAATAAACATTTAAATCCTAGAAAACATCAGGTGTTAGTAAAACAATATTTGGGACTAAAAAGATTGCATTTAAAGTTTTTCGAAGTGAGAAGGCCTTATCTATCTACGTCATTCCCATAATTTTGATATCACTAATTCCAATAAATCAGATTTCTACAGTTCTTTGATAATGCAAAATTTCATTCCCATACTTTTGTCTATGATATTTCTTACTTCAAATATCCTACCTAAATAACTATTTTTCCTTAAAATTCCAACTCATTACATAACACAAAGAACTTTTCTTTCTTTTATACGGCTATATATCTTGCTTAAACTTCTGGGTTCAAATCTTTGTTTCATCGCTTACTACTATAGTTTTTAACCAAAGCTGTGCATCAGAATCTCCTTGGCCCACACTCTGAAGACTCTGAATTATTAAGTCTGGGATAACATAATTGTAAAAAGTATTCTTTGCACAACTACTTCTTAGCCCCCGCCCTTCTATCAGAACTACAAAATGAATATGACTTTTTTTTTCCCTTGGCCTATTTTCTTTTCTATAAAATGGGGTAAGAAATCCTACTTCATAGGATTAGTGTCAGGACTAAATGAGATTTCATATAATCTATAAGCCTAGCCTAATATCTAGCACATTGCAAGTGTTTCATAAATGTTACTTCAGAGCCTGACAAGAAACTCCATCATTTTTTTCTCTACTCCTTTCCTATATAACCCCTAAGATAGTACTGAGCACATAGCACTAACTTAAATACTTGACTTTCATACCCGTCTCTTTTGTGCTTTTGATATCCGAGGCAGCTGATTCTCAAGAACCAAGTTTGAAATGTTAACAGCAACAGAATCTATCTGAAAAAACAAAAAGCATTAACTAGTTAATGTAAAATACTTTTATTAATCAAAGTATTAGATTATTACATTATAGGAAATCATAAATATGTGCAATCCCACTTTTCGAATTTGAATAAGAACACTAGATAAATATTAGATAGTATGGTTTGTCTCCTTTCTCTATTTACAAGGAAGAATTTGTCAGATTCCCAAGAAGTTTCCTTACAGGTCTTCAAAGATAATGCTCATCTCTCCTCATGCATTATTCCCTTCTTATCAAGCCTACACCTTTACCACCCAAATACTTTTTTAAGTGTCAATTTACTCAGCACTCCATTCTTCCCTTCTCCAAATGTGGCAACACAGGTCTTCTCCATCATAAGCACTGATGAGCACTGCTTCTTGACCCTAGTAACAGTTTTGCTTTTTCTATTTCCCAGCTACAAACTGATAACCATAGGTAGACTTTAACTTACAATTATCATTAAGATATTACAACCAATCTTAATCATTAAATAGGGGTTATACGTTTGCTGAAATAAAAAAGTTGCTAGATGTTAACTATCAGAATTAGGAGCTAGTATTTTATTATTGCAAATATAAACTAGTATTTAGTATGACACATACATAAAACATATCAAGGCCTCTGGCAACAATAACCAGTCAGCATTCTCCAAGGCTATGGCTCGAATGATCAAAAAATCAAAATCAGATTAAAATGTCAAAGAATGGTCATCGATTTAAGTAAAATTAGTATTATATTTTTCAGAGGAATCTGTTACAATTTACAAACTGCCATACTGACAATAAGCAAGATATAGAGAAGTATCTGGAAAAAAAAAAAAAGAGAGCAATAACATAAGAATTCGGGCAGTATTCAGAAGGAGAACAAGTTTATAAAAAAGATAATAATTCAAAATAGAATGAGAGTTTGTATATTAACAGTTGGGCACTATGTAGCTTAAGAATCAAACATTTTTGTCCTTGGAAACCTAGGAAAGAAATCTCAAAATTGAAAAGCCAGGGAGAGCAAACAAAACCATCTCACTAATAGGAAAGACGAGGAGATAATTAAGAATACCATGATTGTGACAACACCAATACCTGGAGCATCAAGCCTAGGAACTTGGAAATAAAATATGTGAAGAGCATGGAAGGCCAGAATCTGGATGACTGGCTAATAAAGTTAAAGAAAATAAAACTATGTTTAATATAACAATCATTATAAATCAGTACAGACAAGCTCTTTCCCTGTCAACAGCAGACCAAAAATAAACCAAATAAAATTCAATTATGGTAGAAAAAATTTGCATAGACGTAAGAACTTTCTAATTACCAAAATGGAGTGAAGTTATGAAGTCTGATCCTTGCTATCCAAAACTCAAGCAATAAATTACCACACCATACAAAGTTATAACAGAATTCAATACTCACATCATGGAGTAAGACAGCTGTGACTTTGACACTAGGTGCTATGAATTCAGGACAATGTTCTTAATCTCTCAAATTCTGTTTCCCAATTGAAAAATGGAATTATTTACACTTATTTTTTATAGGTAATACCTCATAGTTACCATGAGAATTATAGATAATGCACTATTAAAGATGGTGTTTGGCACACAGTACATATTAGCTACAATGATAAAATAAGTATAAGTTAAAATGAGCCATTATGTTCCAATTTCCCCAAGAAACATCAGTAAGTTTTCATTCATTACAACTTGTTCTAAAAGCACTTTTATAACTTAAAAATGATTTCACATCTGTTGTCCTATTTGATTCTTACAAAATCTTTACTTAAACAGAAGTATTTGTATCTTATTATATGTGGAAAAATTTATGCTCAGTAAGTTTAAGTAACTTTATCCAGGTTACAATCATATTTAATGGCAATTCAGGGACTAAGGCTGCTCTTCCAACTTTCATTTGGTGAATCTTCCTCTAGATAAATTTTATCAATCCGTTCATCTTTTGGGAAGTAAATAGTTAAAGAAGTATACTTTCTTTGCTGACCTCCCTTACAAAAACGCCTGACCATGTAAACCTGGGTCGCAAAGATGATGAAGGTGAGGCATGAGGTTTCTCTCCAATTTTATGATTTTTATATAGAAAACAGTTTAACAGAAGTGGACAATTGCTTTCAAATGCCCTAGGCAAGAGAAACATTACTTCACATACTTTACTCTCCTTAGAAGTCAGTTTCAACTGCTCCAGTTCCTCTCTCTGTTTCTGTTCCATTTCTGCTTCCAACTTAGCAACATCATCAATGAGTTGCTTCCTTCTCTTTTTGTCATTCTTGGGAACGGCATTCTTCATACTTTGAATTTTGGCTGAAAAGCCACCAAAACCCCACAGGTTAAAGGAAAAACGAAATAACAAGAAGGGGATGGTAAGGGGAGAGGGCATACAAAAATTATGTAATCAAGAGTAATTACATAACAATCAGACAATTACAGAGAAAAGCCCAGATGAAGTTGAGACTCCCCGTCGTCCCAAAAAAAAACTTTATTATAACTGTGACTATGCTGTGGTACGAGAAAAAAAAAAATGATTGAAATTTTTACAGCTTTCAAATATCCCTTCTGGGTCCTCAAAATCGAGGTAAAGTATTTCAAAAAGCACCCATTAGAGCCAAGTGTGGGTAAGTAGGGCAGGAATGGGAAAAGGAGACCCGGAAAGGAGGTGGAACAGTCTGGGTCCGCCACGGGGGCGTGGAGGCGTACTCAGACAACAGCACTCGAGCGGCGGCTGGGGGTTGGGGGAACGCGTTGCACCTTAGAAAAGGAAGCCACTGAAGTGTTTAGGGGATTATGGGACCGCTGGGGCAGGGAAGGCGGGAGGGAAGAGGCCACTGGCTACTTTGGGGAAGTCTAGCACAGTGGAGATTAGAAGCCCCTCCAGATTCCCCGGCGTGCCACGCGCCCGTCCCTGGGCCCTGAGACTTCTGGGTTCCACTCCCCCACCCCCTCACCTTGCAACTCCTTCTTCTCTTTGCGATGCCTTCTCACCAGCAGCTCCTCCTCATCAAGCCCCTCCGCCGAGGGCTCCTCCATGATCACCAGGGAGCCCAGCAGTCTAGATGGTACAATCCTGCACCTCCGGTTGGCAGGTACCTCCCATCCTCAACAGGCCCCAGCCCCGCCTTCAAAGCGATACCGGATTTAAGTCCAGACGTTGGAAGGAGGTGAAAGGCGAAAAGAATGCTGTGCGCGTGCGCACTTCCTTGACCCCGCCCCTCTGAAAGGGGACGCAACTGGGGTTGAGGGGCGGGAACGGAAACCGAATGAGAAGGCGCCTCACTCCCTGTAGCTTGGCCAGCTGGAGTTTGCGGCCTGGTAGTTGATTGGCTGCCTGCTGGGCTGCTGGCCCTGATGTTAGGCACGCAGAAATGACATAGGGAGAACCATTTTGGAGGTTCGTGTTTTGTTTCATTGCTCTTTTAATCCCCACTTTTGGTCCCATTGCTAAAAAGAGCTAGTGAAAAGGTGAGGAATAAAAATCAAACATTTCAATAAAACCATTGATGATTAGCAATGGGATTCTTTGGGCCGAATCAATCAAACAGTAAATAGTTGTTTATCGTTTTAAAGGTGTAAAAAATAATCTAAACAGAGGCACTTTAAAGCGGAGTTTGAGCTGCCATCCCAGGGGAACTGCCTTGTAGGTCTTACTCCTCAAACCTTTGTAATATTAAAACTGGGCAAAGTACCCTTTGGACTGGGCCTAAAGCAGCAGTGTATCCTCAAATAATTGTTTGCAAAGATAACAAGAAAGACATGGCTACCAGACTGATAATCAAACACATTCTTTGGAATTAATATCACTATGTTAGCTAATCTGCACCCATAGAAACGCAGTCCTTTTATTCATGTAATTATTCCTCTTCCCTTTCTCATAAATACTCCTTGCCTTTACCACCTGTGTACTCTGAGAAAAAGGATACCTTGTAATGATGCAGGACAGAATAAATTCCCACGTGGTGGGTGGAGGGGCAGTGAGACCAAGCCCTGCACTGAGAGAAGAGGGTCCTTTGGCAGAGGGTATAGAAAGAATTCAATACACATGCCAAAGTTAGAGTCAAAATGAAATTTTATTTTAAAAAAGGGGTAACACTCCACAAACAGAGCAAAGAGTAAGAATAATGTAGGGAGGAGGCAAGAGAATTAAAAATGTCAAGCCACAATCAGATACTGCAGTATGCTGACCAGTCCTGCAGCCAGGCCAGGAGGACACCTTCAGAACAAAGGAAGATTTCTACTGGAATTGCTAACCACCCATCCCCCACACCTGTGAAGGGGAAACAGGTACCAAGAATCATTCCCTATGGCTAAAACCATGGGGAACCTATAGATTAAAGGCTGAAAACTGCCAGCAGGCCTTTCACTCTGCATTGCTTTACCTTTTCACTCTACAAACTCTTCACCTTCCCCTTTCTCACTGTAGGTCCATACCAAAGTAAATGGGTTAAAAAAAAAGTATGTTAAACTATAACTCACAGGAGCTAAAGAATGACATATAAACTGAATTTCCTGTGTTCCTGCCATCTGAGCCAATCCTTAAAAAGGAATTCCTGGAATCCTATTCTAACCAATAGGACTGATACATTCCCTATCCAATCAGAGCTGCACATCTATATCCCGAACAGCATCTTTACTGACCAATCTAAGCAGCGCCGTTCTGACCAATCAAGACGGTGCTTTTTGGACCAATCACACTGCAAGGATTTGGAGTTCTTATTTGCATCAGGGACCAAGGGCGAGGACTTCTATCTGTGTAAGTCAGCTCCCCTCTTGCTCAGGGACCACACTTTCCCTTTCCATTGAAGGCTGAAGAATGCATTTCCCCAGATGCAGCTGAAACAATGAAGAGGTCTAGTCAGAGTGGAGTAGAGCAGACTGGAACAAACTTGTCTAGGAGGAGAAGGGCCTCGCCCCAGGGCCCCTCCGCAGCCATTCTGTTTCATAACTGAGCTGTTACAAAGCCATGCTATTCTCAAAACCATGCTGTATCACAATTGAGCTGTTTGCATTGAGTAAAGTTTCCTTCTTCACTGCACCCTAAATTGGGGATTTCTGTTGGCACTGAATTGGTACTAACAACCACCAGCTGACACTCGTAACCCACTATTTTGGTTTCTGCCTGAATCATTGCTTCTAAAATGGCTATTCTTTTGGATCTCAACCATTTGTTGCCACTCATTTTGTCCTTTTATTTTTAGATTAACAAATGCCATAACACCACAGTTCAAAAGAAAGAAATAACTAACAGAAAATGCCTCCTCTTGAAAATAATATAGCAGTGGAAACAAGAGATAGTAACAATTAAGAATCATATAACACAGAAGCTTAAAGACTAATATTTAATGGTAAAGAGTGTCAACATAAGAAACCTGTAAATAAACCTGCAAATAATACTTTCAAGTTTCTTTGAGCCACATGAGGACATATGCCAAGGAGCAAGATCACAAATGTTCCCAAGAATAACAATTTGTGGTTTCTTTTATGCATTTAGAATCAGGAGGGGACTTATGGAAGATGATATGGAGATGGGAGAAAGCAAGGCAGGGATTGGATTATCTGACGGTTTACAATAATATGTGCTCTCTTGAGGGTGACTTCAATTTGCAGGATTATTACTACTGGCATTTCAAAGTTCTGTTAATATAGTGGCTGGCCTTAACATTTGAGGATTCCAGACAAGTCAGCAGTGGGCCCAGAGACTTTGCAACACCCAGCAGCCACGAGCTGATTCTCTGGCACCTTTCTCCCTCCCTCTACCCGCTTCTCATTGAAAAGAATTGGCCCAATGATCCATTTTGGAGGGTTTGACTCAGGGAATACCTCCCATCCTGTACTGTCCCTTAAGGAATCCGGGTTGTTTCTGGGCAGCAATGAGGATAGACTTTCAGTCAGAGGGAATCCCCTGGACAGAGCAGGAATATGAAAAAGTTGGCATCCGCCTGGATCCCTGGGAGACCTTATTTAGCCCAAGGCAAACTGAACAAATGGCTCCCACGTACCCTTTATTCTAAACAAGGTTGTTCATTCTTCCCCAAGGTTGAACTTTTGGAAAGCTATTGAGAAAGAGACCAGGTGTCCCTCTGTCAGCAGTGTCATAGCCCTCTTTTCATTTCCCTACTTTTCACTCCCCTGTTCCAGAATGGATTACCCTTTCCCTCTTCCACCTCTCAATGAGCCAACATCTCCTTTGGAATACTTCTGGCATTCAAAACACAGAAGAAAGGTGATGGACATGGTCGCAGGAAACACTGAGGCACCGAGACTGCTGCTCCTTTTCAAATGGCACTAGGTGACTCCAATAGTCTTTGCTAGGCAACTCTGTGACAGGATGGAAAATAATCCCACCGAATCCAAACAGCATTCCAGGGTGTCCAGAAATCTGTCATCACAAGAATGCCAGACTAGGGTTTGGCACCTCCAAACCTACCTCGGTCTGTCCATTTGACTCAATGAAACCTAGCAGGGATGCGTGATTTAACACCCTTACCCACATGTTAGGGGCACTACTCTGCCTTCTACTCCGACATCCATACCTGTGTGGGGTGCTCAGCACCCGCTGCCTGTTGTGTCATCATCTCGCAAAGGCTAAGCCCCTTTACACACATGTCGTTCTCCCCCTACTGCCCTTCTGCTCTGATCCACACTAGTCTCATGTCTGAGGCTCTGAACTGGCTTTTGCTTGTTTGCCTGTCAGTGTCTTGCTCTCCTTTTCAAGTCTACATGGGAGCAAAATCATAAGGGCCCTGTCCCTGGTGTTCTGACATAGCTCCCTTCCCTTAATAGTGAGGGGGATGGTTCGAAAGGGCCAATCCCAAAGTGAATGGGTGAGTAGAGGGGCTCCTAAGTGGCAGAGGCCTGAGTTCCAGGTGGAACGCAGCTTCGAAATTCTCAGGGCTATCCAGGACCTCTCGTCTCAGCCTAAAGTCCAGCGGCTGGACTGGCCACTGGCCCAATGGGGACAGCTTATAGCCTTTGGGCACATAGAATGCAGATGTGACCATGATTAGGGAGGCCAAGGAAGTCAATGCGTGGCAGTGGAGGCTGGCCTCCCAGCCGGCTAGCAGGTAACAGCTGATCCCCTGGCAGAGGACAGGGCAGGTATCCTGAGCCTTGGTTCTCCTGGGGTCTCCAGGAGCATTGGGGCCTGTGGAGAGTGGAGAGCCAATCCCTCTGTTCCACCTAGGGCAGACGCTGGGGAGGAGGTGATGCGACACATTAGTGGCGGTTCTGGGAAGTCTGCCCCAGGTGAACACGGCAGTCTTGACCTGCCATTTTCAGTTCAAGGTATGTGCATACCACACTTGCAGTGAAATGAGGCCGCTGCCCACAGCCTGGTTGAGGCTCTTATCACCACCTACTCACCAGCATGGCAGTAGGGATGAAGTCACCATGTCTCACACAAGGCCCAGGACAAGAGCTAGCCTTGTTATGTCAAACACCCTAGGTGCCTGGCCTGGAAAGGGCCTGGAATTGGGAGGTCTGGGAGTCATGGCCCAGCCCCCATGCAGAGAACCAGCACCTGTGTAAATCCCTAAGGGATGCTGACAGTCTCGCCCCTGCCCTGAGTGTCCAGGTCACTGATATTCATGCTCTCATCCTAGGCCTCTTGACTGATCAGCATGTGAACACAAGCCACATTTTCCTGCCTCTCGCTCCCCTCTGGAGCTTCTTCTCTGTCTCTGGCTCTTCTGAGCTCTCTTGGCTCTTCTGCAAACTGGTCCCTGCCAGGCTCAGGGCACTTGGAATCCCCAGAGGGGAGCTCTGGATGGGAAGGGTCGACTTGACAAAGGTTCAGCTTCTTCAGTCCCATGATTGGCACAGGTGAGTTGGCCAATCAACGCTCCTTGGAACCAGGATGAGCTGTCAATTAATCACAGCTATTGTCCATCAAATTGATTAGGGCAGGCAGGGGGCTCTCTCCTCCTTCTTCCACTGTCTTCCTGTGACATAGCAGCCCTGCTTTTTTTGCATATTCCCCATTCCATTTCCTTCTACTCTCAGCTTCTAAGTCCACTCCCAGGGACTTCGACCTCCAGGCAGCCCATTCCCTTCATTCTCCACGATTCCATACTCCCTTGCTGCCAATTCTACCGCCCTCTCTTCTCTCATTTGACCATCGTCCTTACCCCCTCTACATAGCCATGATCCTCACCTACGTGATCCAACACAGGGGGCTCATTGTCCCTCTCCACCTCCCTCTCCCTGGACAATCTCTTTGTCCACAGCAGGGCTTTAGACCACCAGCAAGTGCACTGCTCCTGGGATCCTGGCTGCTGTCAAGCCCACTGCCCAGCCTGGCTGGAGCAGCTAGAGACTGGGTCCTGGGGGCAGAGGTTTGGGTAATATTATTTTAGGCCTGGCCAGCACCTGAGAAGGCAAGTCCCCTCTTAGACATGCTGCCAGGCACAGTCCCATTCCTCCTGAGGCCAGTAAGTCAGAGGGCTGAGGAGACCGAGCTAGGCCCAGGTGTGCAGCACGCAGAAGAGAAATGGCTCTGGAGGACTTGAGGGCCAGGTTGCAAGGCCTCTTTGACTTCTGGATCTTCATGTGTCTCTATCAAACAGGCACAGCCATGGCTTGCCTCATTTTCCCAGCTGGCTGTCGGTGCGGTGGACCTGTTTCATGTTCCTCAATCTCTAAAGAACTGAGTTCCAATAAAGATGTGGCTATGTGAAATCCAAGTATGTGGAAATATGTGAGTGCCCTCATGTGTGTGCCTTTGTGAACATTGCTGTGAGTGTCGGATATGGTTTCACTTAATGATGTGGACGCATTGTGCATGCACTTAGTTGGAGAGCAAAGCCTCATGTGCGCCTCGAGTTTTTTGGGAGAAAATCAATGTCTGGTAGAGTGTGTGAATGTGTCAAATATGTTCCCCAGAGACATCTGTCAGTATTTGTTTGGGCCTGGGTGTGAAGACCGGGTGTCAAAAAGGAGGAGAATCCTCTCAGTCACATTATGATCGTTTTTTAGGTGACAGATATTCACTGGACCGCTGATGGCGAACACTTTGTATGGAACTGTCACGTTCGGACGGTGTGCCCCTGAAACCAACATCACCTTTGAATCCGTCGTGCTTCAGTTGAGAATGTGAATTTCAAAAGTTTCAAAGTAAGGAAAACAAATCCACCTGATAAGATCTCCCCAACCCTACACACCAGCCCCCAGAATCATTGGGATGGAGCTTCATGCACTGCCTCCCCACAAGCATCGTGTGCCCTGCAGCCTACTCAGGTCAGCATCCATGTCAAGACCAGTGTCTCCTGTCCTGACGATGTGGCTGACACACCCTCCTTGGTGGCCAATGGAGGCCCTGTCTACCTGAGGCTACAGCTCAGTACACGGCCCAGATGGCTGAGGAGGAGGCCTGGCTGTGGCGTCTCTCAGACGTTTTCCCCAAGAGTGAGTAGAGAACCTTTCCTTTGCTTCAAGGTTACCTCGGACTTCATTGTTTCCTTTTTTGTTTCACATGTGGAATTTCTGGTCACCTTGAAAAAGGGTGTGTGAGGACACCCGCATTTTCAGTGGCTGGCCTTAACATTTGAGGATTCCAGATAAGTTGGCAGTGGGCCCAGAGTCTTTGCAACACCCAGCAGCCACCAGCTGATTCTCTGTCACCTTTCGCTCCCCATTTTCATTTGATGTCTGATTGACCCAATGATCCATTTTGCAGGGTTTGCCTCAAGGAATGCCTCGCATCTTGCAGTGTCCCATAGGATTCCACATTGTTTCCGGGGAGCAGTGACAATAGAATTTCACACAGAGATCATGTCTACATGAGAAAACTTACTGGAGGACAATAGTTGGGCGGCCAGGCTATAATCATTAATAAAACTGAGAATTCATGTGTTGTCCGGTAACCTCTTTTAAGATGGTGGAAGCAGTTGCCCAAATGCTGCATTGTATTATTTGTCTGTGTCTGCTGTGAAGAAGCAACCTGACTGCAGTGTCAACAGCTGCCACCAATTTAATATATTGTGGCAGAAATGCTGAGTCAACATGAGGATACCGTCAAAGGGTGGAAAGAGTGGCTACCTCAGTATTCTTGTATAGTCAACCTTAGGCTACTGATGTGAGAGCGAATTGCTTTACAGACAATGCAAGAAAGGTTATATTTTGAAGTGAAGGCAGTTTCTAAAACGATTTCTCAAGAGATTGGTGTGGAAGTTACCTACAAATCTCTTGGCAGTAAGAAGGAAATCAGGAATCGGTCACAAAAAGGTCCCTTTGGAATCCCATGATGGTCACCAGACCAGCCATGGGAATCATGCCATATTCACATGAACGCTCCATGAGAATCACGCAGCAATCACATGAACATTCTGCGGGAATCACGTCGTGTTCAAGTGACCGCATTGAATCATGTGACCATCAAAAGACTGGCTAGTGGGAGTCACAGGAAGATCACGTGTCATTGTTGGATTGTGTTCCCCTCACTTTTATATTGCTATTCCACATCTCTTCGGAAAATTCAAATAAACACTGAGTAAACAATAGTCTGGGGTAAGAGAAGATGGCCAAGACAGCCTCCAAACCTGCCTCCAATCTAATGCCCTCATTAGAAAACTTACTTGAGGTCAGCGATGTATGTAACCAGACAATGATCGTTCATTCACCTCAGCTTTTTCTCTGTTGTCAGGAAACCAGCTTTAAGGCAGTTGAGGTGACCATCATACCTTGGCTGCATTGAACTTTGGAGGCTGAGTGTGCAGTGAGGAAGCAACTAGATAGAGGTGGAAACAAAGCCACCATTTGGCTGTATTGTAAAAAAAAAGCTGAATCATCGTGAGGATACCTCTTCATGGTGGAAAGAACGATTGCCTCATAATTCTGGTATAGCAAACCTCAGATTTAAATTATGAGAGGGACTGGCTTAACAACCGTGGAAAGCAAGCTGAGGTATTGACATTGAGGCAATTTCTTCAATGTGTTCTGAAAACCCTTGGTGTTGGCCAGCAGAGGAAAATGAGTTGGAATTCACCTGAAAATCTTGTAGCAAGAACTAGGGAATCTCGTGGCCTTCCTGTGGCTGCCCCAAGGGAATCACATGAACATCAAGAGACTGGTTAGAGGTCATCACAGGGAGATCATGTGAAATTGGGGTGATGGTATGGCACTCACTTTTGAGTTACACTTTAACATTCCTTGGTAAAATTCACATTGACTCTGAGATGCCATGTCCAGCAATTGGTAAATCCTGCTACGTCCAGTGCGGCCCTGGAAAATAAACCTGAGTGGGAACGGTGGGAGATTGAGAAAAGAACAAAGACAGAAAGTGGCAAAGACAGAAAGATCAGGAGGTCCGCCACTCACTGATGATGGACAATGACCCAGTTTATTTTTTGCAAGCTGCTTTTATACAGGAACATACAATTGCTGGCTTATGCAGCTTCATAGCAACATCGTTTCTTCTACTTTCTCCAAGACTACATTTTCTTATGGCCTTCATCTTATCTATCTGCCGGTGGCTATATTTGTACTATCTTGTTCTCTGGAGGAATTTGTGGAGGCGAAGTAACCCTTGGTTGCCTTCACAGTCTGCAAAGACCTTATCAGTTTACAAACCGCTCTCCACAATTACAAACCACTCTCTATATCTCTCCCTTTCCTTTTAATTTGACGCCTCAGTGAATGCAGACCAATTCGAGACTGTGTTAGTTGGTGGATAATCCAGCAGTTGACTGAGAAAGCACAGAAGAATACAAGTAAGCATACAATTCCAGCTAAAATTCAAAAAGTATGTTTAAGCATATTTAAAGGATTTAACCCTTGCAAACTATATAATGTCTTTAGCTAAATCTTTTGGATTAATAATAGTACCTTTTGCAGTCTGTATATGTAGAATCTCTTGGTGTAAATTATGTAAATCTAAACTCAAGTTGTTTTGATACTAAATGCCTTGTGAATGTAATTGCACTTGTTGCCAATTCCACTTAGATTGATTATAGAGTACACTAGTTACACACACCCTTTTATAAGTGGCATTGCAGCACAAACTTGCTCTTTTTTCCAGAGCTTCTACTTCATTTCCTAATTGCACAATGACAGATTCTAAAGCATTCAACTTAACTTCTAATTTTAAATCAGTATCTTCTTGTGCTTTCATAGCTATAGAAGTATTACGAGCCAACTCATTAACAAAATTAACATTTTGTATGCTTTGTGATAAGGCTACTGCTGCAGTTACTGTGGTAGCTATTAATGACACAAGAGATACTACTCCTGTAATAACAAGTCCTATAAATCTCTTATCTCTAATCAAAGCAGATTTTATTTCTAACAGAGTTTGTACACCGCTACCATCATACCAACGCTCTTCCAATTTTGTTGGTAACATTATGAAACTTGGTTGATTCAAACCCAATAGATCTGACCCTTTGTTGTGAGAACTTACACAAATAGTTAGATTACAATTGACACAAGATATATTAGGAAATCTATTTAAAGCAGTTGTTTGTAATTATCCAATTAGAAAGACATAGGCAATGCAGGCTCGAACCCCATGACTATATTTGATGTTCAAATCTGCAGCAGATGAATCAGACAGATTGACAAAGTCCAAGGCTGCAGAAGTTTGACACAAGTCCTTTTGAATGTGTCCTTCCGGGGTGGTCATCAAAGAGGCTATGTACCCTCCAGATGTCATCCAGTTCTTTTGAGCAACAATGTGATAAGACCAATCATACACAGTCTATGGCCATCCAGTTGTATGATGTTCCGAAGGCAGAGGATGAGCACATTCTAGCCATTTCACCCATCCATTCAGCTCCACTGATGTAGTATTGGGACAATAAGGTATCCCAGGAGGATGCGTTGATGGCACCTCTATGGTATTTTTAGAGAGTCTAAGAATAGACAATTGCTGCAAATATTTAAACATGTCCCATGAGACAGTGAGAGTAGCAATGGTTGTTTTCAAATAAGATTCAATTCTCAAACATCCTGTAACCCCAGTACGAGTCTCCGCACACAGTAGTGCAACTGATGATACCCCTGAATAGTTAGTTTACCCATTATGGTTTTATATGGCCATCAGAATGGCCCCCAAGAACTCACATATCATTAATAAACACAGATACATTAACGTCTCAAGTAATTGGATGTAATACAGGAGGATGAGATAATATATCCAATAGTTGTCCCCTTTGACTATACTTACTTGTGCTATGAGTAAAGCTAACATAGCCACAAACAGTCAGTCGGTCAGGAGTGATAGGCAAACCCTGGCTTTGAACCATGTCCTGTCCTTCTGATGTCAAATGTTTAATATCGATGAGGAAATTTCAGGAATTTTCATTGAATCATCTCTCTGCTTCTGTAAATATGCTTGCTTTCCGAGAAAATGTTTGCTGCAAGGGGCTTCTGCAAAAGCTCCCTTTTCACTTTGCTTGACTTGCAAATGTAATTGTTTGTATCCTAGCAGCCCTCCCTTCATGTAGCATTTTGTACTTCACCACCCCCTGCCCTCTGTAACAATCTGTGTTTACTGGTTGCCCATAGCAACTCCCCCTTCTGTTTGTTACTACTTAAAATCTGCATAGCAATTCCTGCTGTATGTAACAGTTTATGTTCAAACTGACCAATCAGGTTATATAAAATTTTTCCTATTGTTTCTACTGAGCCCACTGTCCAGATCTTCAGAACACTAGCTCTTCTGGGACCACACATAATAAAACTGAGTTCTCTTTTTCTCTGAGTTGCTGCTTGTTTTTTCGCTGGTCTGATTTTGGGAGCTTTGGGGATTTTTCCATAACAATATCCCCCCATGTGAGCTTATGTGCCCTCTGAGTCCCTCTGGACTGTGGACTAACTGCAGGAGGAGTGATCTTCAGATGCTTCAGGGGAGGGATGAGCTTCTCCAGGTCCGAGCCATCTGTCATCTTCACAATGTCTAACCAGCCTTTCAGGCAGCCGGCGAGGTCCGTCAGCACCTTCAGGAAAAACACAAACATGCCTCTGACCCCATACTAAAACGGGATCTGGGCCATGTCAGTCATTAGTTAAAGGATCTTTCCAACAAACTACTGCTTGTGGAGTCCCCGAAGGAGACCAGAACTGTTCTGCAGCTGTTTGACCATCATCATCTGTGTTCAAAAAATTTAAAGTAAAAAGTATATGGTTTAAGATATTCTGAGGAGTTACAGGGCTGACTCCTTTTTGTTTTGCTATTTGAAGTTTGAGTGTGATGAGCTCATTCTACAATGCCTTGTCCTTGAGGATTATAAGGTATACCTGTTACATGTGTGATTTGAAATGACAGAATTGTCGAAATGTCTTACTAGTATACTCAGGTCCATTGTCAGTTTTAATTTGCTTAGGAAGGTCTAGGACTGCAAATGTTTGCAAGCATTGACTAATTACATGACTAGTGCCTTCCCCCAAATAAGCTGTAGTGAAAATAAATCCAGAACTAGTATCTATAGTAGCATATATATATAAGGAGTATTTCAGAAAGACAGAACATGAGCAACATCCATTTGCCATATACGATTAGGTAATAGTCCTCTTGGATTTACTCCATAATGAAGGACAGGCAGATGAATTTGAATTGATGACCTTGTTCAACAATTTGATGAGCACTTTCTCTAGTTAGTCCAAATTGCTTCCATAGGGCAGATGAGTTCTGATGATGTAATCGATGACTTTCTATAGCTGTGTAGAAGTACAGAGTACAGCAACTAGCAAATGGTAAATAGGGATAGCTCTATCAGCCTGGGTAGCATGATAAGCATGTTTATTTCCTTCAGCCAGTAGCCCTGGGAGCTGTGAATGTGCTCATATATGTCCAATGAAGCATAGTTCTTTCCTAGCTTGAATAAGCTTTTGAAGATGTATGAATAAATGAGACTCTCATCCACCGTATGTCCAATAAAGGCAGTTTTAATAACTTGCCTTACAGTGTATAAATAAGCACTGTCTGAATAAATATTTACAGGTTGTTGTGGAAACGGTTCTAAAGCCCAAATTAAAGCCAACAATTCGATTCTCTGAGCCAAGGTCACATTAGTCTGTTTTGAATAAGTCTGAGTAGGAGTATATACCGCAGCAATGCCATTGCTGGAGCCATCTGTGAAGACAGTAATGGCCTTAGGGGTAGGTACCTGGGAAATCACCTTTGGAAACATTACAGGTGTTTGTAGCAAAAACTTTATCAGCTTATCAGGTGGATAATGAGAATCAATATTTGCATTACATTGAGCTAATGATAAGGACAATGAATTGGATTTAGCCATGCTTGTTGCTTTTGATTATAAGGAATAATTATAAGGAATAATAATTATAGTAACAGGATCTCTTCCTAAGAGCTGTTGCATCTGGGTGTGACCCTCATCTATAAGGACCACAATTAACTCATAATATGGATTAAGAACCTTTGGACCAGAATTTGATAAATGCAACCACTCTATTGGGCCTGATCTCTGCCAAATAATCCCAGTTGGAAGGGGCTTAGTTGGACAGATTACTAGTAGCAAAGGTAGAGAGGGATCTATATGATAGACCTGTGTTTTTTGTATTGCTTCATTTACTAGTTGTAAAGACTGTTTTGCAGCAAGAGTTAACTCTCTGGAGAAGAAGGATCAGATTCCCCTCTCAATATATCAAACAGAAGCTGCAGCTGTCCTGTGGTAATTTTTAACTGTGGTCTAAGCCAATTAATATCTCCGAGTAGTTTTTGAAAATCATTAAGTGATTTTCATGAGTCAAATAGAATTTGAACCTTTTGTGGCTTAACTGTATATTGCAAAATCATAGTTCTCAAATAAGAAAAAGGTACAGATCTTTGCACTTTCTCTGGTGCAATGCAAAGTTCTGTAAAGATACCTGTGATTCAGCATAAGCTTGCAGCAGTAATCTTTCCTCTGTGTGTGTAAGCAAAATGTTATCCATATAATGGATAATGTAGGAGTCTGAACTTTTCTCTAATGGGCAACACTGCTTGAGCAACAAAATTTTGGCACAGTGTAGGACTGTTAGTCATACCTTGTGGAAGAACTTTCCATTGATACCTCTTCATGGGCTCCTTAAAATTAAGTGAAGGAATACTAAAAGCAAAACTTTTTGTCTTCAGGATCTAATGGTATAGTAAAGAAACAGTCTTTCAAATCTATAATAATAAGATGAAAATTCCAAGGAATCATAGTGGGAGTAGGGAGGCCAGGTTGAGTGTCACTCATGATTTTCATAGTTGAATTAACTGCCCGGAGGTCCTGTAATAACCTCTAGCTCCCTGATTTCTTTTTAATGAGAAAGATGGGAGTATTCCAAGGACTAATAGAAGGCTCAATATGTCCTGCTTTAAGCTGTTTGCTAATTAGCTGCTGGGCTGCGGATAATTTCTCTTGAGTTAGGGGCCATTGGTCTACCCAAACGGGAGCATCAGACTTCCAAGATATTTTTCCAGCTGTAATCTTGCATGGGGTAGGTAGCAGGAGCTACTAAAGCCCCAGTTACAAATTTTAATATTCTAACCCAGAGCGATCATATTTAGATAGCCTTGCATAGGTTGTATATCGCCTTGTTGCTCCTTCCCTAGTCTACCAAGAGGAATATAACCTTGTCTAAACATCATATTAGAAACTTGAGCATTTGGACTAAAAATCATAACTTTTAGCTGTGACAGAACATCTCTTCCCCACAAATTAACAGGCAGACCAGGAAGCACATAAGGATGGAAGGAACCCTGTTGACCATCAGGATCTGTCCATCTTTGAAATTTGTAATGGTCCTTGAGCTTGTCTTATGCCTTTCAGCTCAGTTAAAGCTGGCGCAGTGGGCCAGTTGGAAGGTCACTGTTTATCATCAATAACTGATACATTAGTTTCAATATCTAAAAGACCAGAAAACACTTTTCCCTCTATCAATAGTCATTGTAGGCCTCTCTTGTTTAATTTGTTGAATCCAAAAACATCTGAGGAACCAAATCCAGATTTTCCCCTCTCCCTAGAACTTAATATTTTTCCAGCCTTTACACGAAGAATAAGCAATAATTGAGCAATTCTATCAGTTGACAATATTTGAATAATAGTTCATACTGTTTGAGCCATCACTTTAATTTCCCCTGTATAATCTTTATCAGTAATTCCTTCTTAGTCATGCTACTTCTTCCTAAAATAAGACCTACTGTTCTAGGAGGAATAGGATCCCACATCCATGCTTGTGGCTCCATTTCATGGGTTAATACATATCAGGTGGTGGGATTGAGGCCCAGTCCTGCATTTTCTGGAGTAGTACGACAGAGTTGAATTCTGGACTTACTTGAGACAGCCGCTCCGCATTGGGTGGCAGGACCACTGAAGGATTGGTAGTTAGTGCTCCCAGTATTTGACGAGGCCGGGACCAACTTCAGGGTCTATTTCCCTGAATCAGGTTTCCTTGAACATCATAGATAGACTTGCAATCACTGTCACAATGTAATCCTCTTTGACATTGAGGACAAACTCCAGGCAGTGCAGATTAATTTGTCCTTCGACCATGTAATATTGGTTTACTTCCAGAACCTCTAATTAAACTCCTGGTGGTACATTCTCCTGCAAAATGTCCAATTTTACCACGTCTGAAACAACTTCCTCCACCTTTCATTACCTTCTCCTGTGGCCCCCCTACATTACCTAGAGACTGAGTTAGGGTAGCAGCCAGGGCAGCTCCCTGTACATACAATGGTCCAATATCTGAACAAATTCTAATAAAATCAGACAAATTGGCAGTCTTTCCATAAGGTCGTAATGCTTCATGACAAAGTTTATTAGAATTCTCATAGCAAGTTGCTTCACTATCATATTCCTTGCTTCAGTATCACATGTTGTCCTAGACACAGCCTGCAAGAGGTGAGAAACAAAATTTTCATATAATTATCAGGACCCTGTCTTACACTACTCAATTCCTCCAATTTAGCCCCCAAAGTAGGAAAGCTATGCCAAGCCTTCGTGGCACAGATATTAATCTGTTGATATGCCTGAACCTGATATTTCACCTGCTACATGAGATCTAAATATTGTCCTTCTCCAGTTAACATTTCAACACTTATAGGAATATTGCGAGCAGCACTACACCTTGCTTTCTGTTCACTGAGATCATATCACTCACTCTTCCACAGTAAATAATCTCCCCCTAATAAACAAGCCTTAGCAACCATTTTCCAATCACTGGGAGGCAAGGCTTCATTCTGAAAACCCTCAAGTATCGCCAAAGTAAAAGGTGCTGTAGGCCCATATGTAGTACAAGCCTGTTTTAGTTCTTTAAGTGTCTTAAAAGGAATAGCAGAATGTGCTCTAACAACTTGTCCATTTACTTGTCTCTCAGTGACTGGAAACACATGAAATCCCCCAGTATCTTCTTTTTGTTCTCTGGCTATTTGCAATCTCCATTATACAGGAGAACATAAAGTTTTAGATATTACAGACAAAGTAACAGTATTTCTCTTAGGCTTGGTCCTGCAGGAAGGAACTACAGGAACAGTCACGGGGGTGCTCCACAAGATAATTTTGCCAAAGCTGCGACCAATCCTGTGGCAGAGTCTTTTTCCTCATCAGAACTATCCTCATCAGAGGACTCTGCAGAGTGACATTTCTGTTTCTAATTCCTGCTTATACTTTGGTGATAAAGGCTCCTCAGTTAAAGGAGGGGCTAAAGGCACAGCTTTCTTTAAAGCTTCATAACCCTCCACTGTGCTCTTTAATTGCTGTACTGTAGCAGGAAGTTGATTGGCAGAAGGTGCAGGATCGAGAGTTTCCCTTACTAATCCCCATAAGGCAAAAGTTGAAATAGGAAAATCTTTAGGTCTTTCTGCTGAAAAGTATTCCCTTAAGCACGCTCCAACCTTTTCCCATGTTTCTAAATTCATTGTTCCTTCATCTGGAAATCAGGTACAAGTTCCCTGTATAAAATCTAAAAATTGCTGAATCTGTTGAGTACGCACACTGCATCCCCTAGTCCTAAGCATAGTTTTAAGCATCTGTACATAAATACTACAGTCCTTTGACCTTAATTGCCCCATGTTTTACTCCTGATTATAACAACCAATTCCTTATTTTTCCTTTATACCTTAAATTTGTTAACATTTGTGTTTTCCTAAATTCCACCAGGCTGTTCTCTGCATTCTCCCTCCTCCTTTATTCTTTTCTGCACCCTTTCCTGAGGGAGTATCTCCTCACCTGACTGTATTTACAAGTTTTCCCGGACTCAAGTCCCTATTCGGGTGCCACCTGCCACATCCAGCAAGTGGTAAATCCTGCCACATCCAACACAGCCCTGAAAAATAAACCTGAGTGGGAATGGTGAGAGATTGAGAAGAGAAAGAAGACAGAAAGTGGGGATCAGGAGGTCCACTACCCACTTACGATGGACAATAGCCCAGTTTACTTTTTGCAAGCTTCATAAAGACAGGCTTGTTGCTGTAGGCCTAGGACACATGAGACATTCGTTCAGGGAGTACAAATTACCACTTCAGTCTCTGTTAGGGAAAGACAGAATAAATGCTGAGGGCCATGGTCTCAGCTCTACCTCCTGGAAAAGGTGTAGAGGCTGGAAGCGCAATCCCAGGTCACCAGTCTCGCACCTAACAGAATGTCCAGGCCTGGAGCCAAGGTTATAGTCCTCCAAGTAATAAATCTTACCAGAAGAAAGGCTGGCCTTGCAGTTTAAACTGTACAATCTTCCAGTTTTCAACGTGGACGAGCTTTGTGGCTTTAGGCCAGGGCTCCACTGTACTAGAGTTAGGAAGAGACAGGCTTTGTGCCATGGGCACAAGTCTCCAGTTTACATCATTTGAATGGAGGACAGTACAGGTACCTTGAACAAAGTTCTCCTTTCTTTTTTGTAAGAGCAGAGAGCTTTGATCTGTGGACCTTTCACTGCACATAAGTTTCTGTTCACAGGGTCTAGGTTGTTTGAGTGTGCGTAGGTCTTTAGCATAGTCTGTTAAAAATTAGACGGTCTTCACCTCGGGATCATGGCCCAGTGGGAATCACAACAGGGTCATGGGATTTAATGAGGGAATAATGAGATGACCAAAAGACTGGTGGGTGAGAATAATAGGAAGATCATAGGACTTTGAGTGATTGGGTGCCGCTCTCTTTTGTGTTACAGATCCACATCGCTTGGGAAAATTCACATAATAACTGAAAAATAGTCTGTGTGTAACAGAAGGTGGCTGAGACAGACTCCTATCTGTTCTCCAATCAAATGTCAATGTCTGCATTAGAAAACTTACTTGAGTTCAGTAGTATATGTAGCCAGACAATGAACATTCACTCGCCTAGCTTTTGTATGTTGTCGGGAAACCTGGTTTAAGGCAGTGGAGGTGGTGGTCGCACGATGGCCGCGTTGAAAATTGGAGGCTGAGTGTGCTCTGAGGAAGAAACTGAATAGTGGTGGAAACAAAGCTGCCATTTTGTTATATTGTAGAAAAAATGCTGAGTTATTGTGAGGATACCACTTTATGGCGGAAATTGCAGCTGCCTCACAATTTCTATATAGGAATCCACAGGCTACAAATTCTGAAAGGGACTGGCTTTACAAACATGGAAAGAAAGCTGAGATATTGATAATGAGGCAGGTCTTTCAACATGTTGTGAAAAACCTTCATGTTGGCAAGAAGAGGAAAATTAGTGGAAGTCATCTGGAAATCTTAGAGCAAGTACTAGGAAATCTCACAGCATTCACATGGCTGCCCACGGGAATCACGTGATCATCAGGAGATTGGCCTGACTGTATTATATGAAGATCAAGTGATATTGGGGTGATGGTGTGGCACTCCCTTTGAGATCCACTTCTACAGTCCTTGGTAAAATTCACATCAAAACTGAAAAAAAAGAGTCTGTGTGTAACCGAGCGTGGTCGAGACAGCCACCTCACTGCCCTTCAATCAAAAGATCATGCCTACATGAATAAACATGCTTGAGGATAGTGGTGTTGGCTTCTAGACAATGATCGTTAGATAATAGTCCTGAGATTTCCTTCATGGTTGGGCAACCTGCTTGAAATCAATGGGTGTGGCTGTCACACATTAACAACATTGAAATTTGGAGGCAGAATCTGCCATGATGAAGCTACTTTAGAGTGGTGGAAACAGCAGTCACCATTTGTCTATATTTTAGCAAAAATTCTGAGTCATTATGAGCATAACTCTTAACAGCTTTGAGTGCAAATCTTGCACTATTCTTGAATATAGACCTAAGGCCACAACTATTGAGAGGGAATTGCTTAATGGCCAATGCATCAAAATTGAAATATTGAAAATGAAGCAGTTTATGAGATGTGTTTTGAAAACACTTGGTTGAGGATAGAGGAACAGGAATAAGGTGGAAGTCAAAAGAAATTCACATAGTGATCACTGGGAATCATGGGGGGTCACCTGAACACCTTGTGGGGTTCACGTGGAGTCAAGGAAGACCCCGTGGGAATCATGTGTCTACCTGGTGATTAGCCTTGTTGCGGAGGACATAGGTTTTCCTCTCATTAGAATGGACCAGGCTCGAGTATGTTGAAAATGTTTTCCCCTCGACTTTACCTTAAAAATGAGATGGCATGGTGTGGTGTTTCCAAACATCCATTCTACTTCCACTGATCTGGGCAGAGGTCTGGGTCCTGGGTCTTGGACATCTTTCAACGTTTTTATTCTACCAAGACGGTCTTGTTATTGTGTGCCAAGTCCTCTGTATAAGGTTCCTTTAAGAAAAGTTAGGCTAGAGTCTTTGGGCCAAAGTCTCCATACTACTTCCTGGAAATAGGAACAATGCTTGGCTGTGCTTCCAAGCTCCCCAGTAGAGTGACTATGAGAATAGTTCAAGCTTTATGCCAAATTTCTAAGTGCACACACTACCTTCTATTGCCAAGGGAAAGGCTTATTGCTGTAAGTTACAGTCATTTTTATTGGCCAAAGGGAAAATTGGTGATGTGGGACCAGGTTGCGCTGAATGGATTGTTTGCATGACACAAGGTTGGTGCCATCGATCCTAATTTTTATCGTAAATACTTGAAAGGGTGAAAAGTCTTGGAGCCATGAACCAAGTCGTCCGTTCCTCCTCCTCTTAAGAGAGGACAGCTTGGTTTGCGGCCAAGGTCTCCACAAGAGTTTCTGGTAGCAGGGGCCAGACTGGGTATTGTGGACCTAGGTTTTCAGTCTGGTCTTTGTTACCAATTGGATGGTCTTGGCCTTGTGGACCTGGAGCTGCCAACTAGTTCCTTTTAGGAGGTTCAGGCCTGGTGCCGATTTCCACAGTCTCAGTTCTAATTTCTCTTCCATGAAGAAGGCTTGTTTATCAAAGGATTCCAGTTGAAATTCCTTCAGAGAGGACACTATTAGAACCATGGGCATATGCCAGTGCTTCTGAAACTGATAGGAAAAGAGAGAAGAAATTCTATGGGCCAATTTCTCAGCTCTACTGCCTGGAAATAGGGGATGGGATTGGAAGTGCTAACCAAGGTCATCACTCTAGTTCCTGATTCAAACTCCATGCCAGAGACAAGGTCCTAGGTTTCAAGTTAAGATTCTCATACCAGATTTCAGGTTTGTCCTGTGAGTTCAGGTGTCCTATCTACTAGTTTTCAGAGGGGATAAGCTTAGGGCCTCGGGAACTAATCTTTCTTGTACTTATATTTAGGAAAAGACAGGCTTTGTGCCTTGGGGCCCATGTTACCACTCCACATCATTTCTAGTAGGCAGTATTACTGGCATGAATAGAGTCCTTCATTCTTCCTTTTGTTGAGAGAAGACAGCTTTGTTTGTGGGTCATGCACTCCACCTGAGTTTCTGTTCACAAAGGCTACCTTGGGTGTAGTGTGAATAAGTCTTTCGTCTAGTGTGTTATAAATGAGACAGCCTGGGCCTGCACTCTAGTTCCTGTGAGGAGAGTTCATGCTTATTGTCATTGGCCTAATTCTGCATTCTAGTTTCCCTTGCATAAAGACAAGCTTTTTGCTGTGGGCCTAGGGCTCCACTCAATATTTGTTCAGGGAGGACAGGCTTAGAACTGTGGTCCCAGGCCATCAATTCAGTCTCTGTTAGGAAAAGACAGAAGAAATCCAGAGGGACACGTTTTCACCTCTACCTCTTAAAATAGGTGAAGAAATTAGAAGTGCAAGCCAAGGTCATCATACTCTCTCCTAACAGAAAGTCTAGGCATGGAGCCAAGGTTCTAGTTCTCTAAGTAAGACATTCTTACCAGAGGAAAAGCTGGCATGGAGGTTTAAGCTGTCTAATCCACTAGATTTCAACAAGGACAGGCTTTGTGGCTTTAGACCAGGGCTCTGTTGTATTTCTGCTAAGAAGAGACTGGATTTATATCATGGGCCCTGAACTCCAATCTATATCATTTGAAGGGAGGACAGTACTGGTACCATTAACGAAGGCCTCCATTATTTTCTGTAGGAACAAACAGATTTGATCTGTGGGCCATTCATTACATATTAGTTTCTATCCACAGGGTCTAGGTTTTTGGTAGTGTCCATAGGCCTTTAGCATAGTCTGTTCAAAATTAGATGGTCTTATCTTCAGGAGCATGGCCCCATGGGAATCACGACATGGTCAAGTGACAATCCCATGGGAATTAGGCTGTGTTCACGTTACCGCACTGGGGAAATCACATTACCATCAAGAGCCAGGTTGGTGTGAGTCACAGGAAGATGACATGACATTCGGTGATTGTGTAGGGCTCACTTTTATATTAGTTTCACATTGCTTGGGAAAATGCACATAAACACTGAGAAAACATTATTCTGTATGTAACAGAAGGTGCCCAAGAAAAACTCCTAACTGATCTCCAATAGAAAGTCATGCCCACATTAGAAAACTTACTTGAAGTCAGCGATATATGTGGCCACACAATGATTGTTCATTCGCCTCAGCTTTTGTCTGTTGTCAAGAAACCTGCTTTACAGCAGTGGAGGTGGTGGTCGCACAATGGCTGCGTTGAAATTTGAATGTTGAGTCTGCTGTGAAGAAGTGACTGGATAGCGGTGAGAACAAAGCTGCCATTTTGCTGTATTGTAGGAAAAATGCTGAGTCATTGTGATGATATCTCTTCATGGTGGAAAGAGCTGCTGCCTCAGAATTCTTTTATAGCAATCCACAGGCTACAAATTCTGAGAGGGATTTGCTTAACGACCATGGAAAGAAAGCTAAGGTATGGACATTGAGGCAGTTGCTTCGACGCGTTCTGCAAACCCTTGGTTTAGGCCAGCAGAAGAAAATGAGTGGAAGTCACCTGAAAATCTCGTAGCATGTACTACGGAAAATCGGGGCATTTACTTGGCTACTGGCAGGGATCACGTGACCCTCAAGAGACTGGCCTGAGGGCATCACAGGGAGATCATGTGACAGTGGGGTGATGGTATGAAGCTCATTTTTGAGATACACTTCTACAATCCTTGTTCATATTAACATAAACCCTGAGAAAAGGATAGTCTGTGTGTAATGGTACGTGGCGAGACAGCCATCTCACAACCCTTCAACTGAGATGTCATGTCTGCATGAATAAACATTCTTGTGGATAGCGGTGTAGGCTACTAGAAAATAATCATTAGATAACTGGTCTGATCAGTCATCTGGGGTTGTAATACCTGCTGGAAGGCAATGGAATGGCTGCCACACATTAAACGCATTGAAATTTGGAGGAAGAGTCTGCCATGAGGAAGCTGCTTTAGAATCTTGGAAACAACAGCTGCCATTCTGCTCTTTGTAGGAAAAATGGTGAGTCATCGTGAGCACAACTCAACGGCTTCAAGCGCGACTCCCATACTATTCTTGGATGCGGAACATAGGCCACTACTTTCGAGTTGGAAATGTTTAATGGCCAATGCATCAGAGCTGAACATTGGAATGAAGCAGTTTATGAGATGTGTTTTGAAAACACTTGGATGAGGATAGGAGAAGAAGAATAAGGTGTAAGTCACCTGAAAATAACGTAGCAATCACTAGGTAACCATGCGGCGGTCACATGAACACCTCGCGGGATTCACATGGGGTCAAGGAAGACCTCATGGGAATTGTATGTCTACCAGGTGGCTATTCTTCTTGCTGTGGGCATAGGTTTTCACTCTACTTCTTAGAATGAATGAGGCTAGAGTGTGTGAAACGTTTTCCAATTGAGTTTACTTTGTAAAAGAGACCAGCATGGTGTCATGTTTTCAAACATCTACTCTAATTTCCCTGATAAGGGCAGACAAATGGGTCCTGTGCCATGGACTTCCATGGCCTTTTTTTTATTCCTACCAAGACAATCTTGTTACCATGTGCCAAGTCCTCCACCTAAGGTAACTTTACATAAAGTTAGGCTAAATTCTGTGGGCCAAGATCTCTACTCTGCTCCTCGGAAATAGGAGCAATGCTTGGCCATGCTTCCAAGCTCCACAGTCAAGTTCCTGAAAGAACAGTCCAGGCTATGTGCCAGGTTTCTTAGTTCCTAAACTACCTTGTCTTACCAAGGGAAAGACTTGGTGCTTTAAGTTAAGGTCACCTTTCAATAATTGTCAAAATGGAAAATTGGTGACATGGAACCAGGTTGTGCTGAATGTACTGTTAACATGACACAAAGTTGGTGCCAATGGTATAAATTTCTATCATAAATACTTTAAAGGGAGGAGAGTCTTGAAGCCATAAACCAAGTCTTCTTTTCTTCCTCCTCCTAAGAGATGACAGCTTGGTTCTCTAGGCCAAGAGTTTTTGATAGTAAGGGCCAGGCTGAGTGTTGTGGGCCTAGGTCTTCAGTCTGGACATTGTTACCAATTAGATAGTCTTGACACTGTGGGCCTGAGGCAGCCATCTAGTTTCTTTTATGAGGTCCAGTCTTGATGCAGATTTCCATAGTCTTCATTCTAGTTTCTCCTCCATAAAGAAGGCTTTTGCTGTGAGCCTAGGACTCCAGGTGACATTTGTTCACAGATGACAGGCTTGAAACTGTGACTTCACATCACTTCTTCAGTCTCTGTTATGGAAAGACAGAAGAAATGCTGTGGGCCAATTCCTCAGCTGTACTTCCTGGAAATAGGTAAAGGGATTGGAACTGCAAACCAAGATCAGCACTCTGGTTCCTAATTAAAAATCCAGGCAGGAAACAAGGTCCTATGTCTCTAGATAAGGTCCTCTTACCTGAGGACAGGCTCGCCCTGTGGTTAAGTTCTCCTTTCTACTAGTTTACAGACAGGACAAGCTGAGTGGCTTGGGTCCCAGTCTCCCATGTACTTTTTGTTAGGAAAGACAGGCATTGTGCCTTTTGCTCGTGTCACCACTCACATCCTCTCAAGGGAAGACAGTGTTGCTGGTATTAAGGCAGCCTCCATTCTTTTTTTGTTCTGAGAAGACAGCTTTCTTTCTGGGCCATACACTCCATATTAGTTTCTGTTCACAGAGAATACCTTGAGTGTAATGTGAGTGTAGTTGTTTCGTTAAGTATGTTATAAATTAGTTGGTCTTGAACTTGGGAACCTGGGCCTTCACTCTAATTCATGTGAGGAGAGTCCAGGCTTGGTGTCAGAGGCCTAAGTTTCCATTCTGGTTTCCCTTGCAGAATGATGGCCTTGTTGCTGTGGGTCTAGGACATCAATCGGCATTCATTCAGATGAATGATTATAGATTACATTAGTTACACATACACCTTTAAAAGCAGCATGGCAGTGCAAACTTGTGCTTTTTTCAAGAGCTTCATTTCCTATATGCGCTGCAACAGATTCTAAAGCATTCAGCTTAACCTTTAATTTTAAATCATTATCTTCTTGTGTCTTCATAGCCATAGAAGTATTATGGGCCAACTCATAACAAAAATTAGCATTTTGTATGCTTTCCAATAAAGCCATTGCTGCAGTTACTGCAGTAACTATTAAGGACACAAGAGCTACTAGTCCTGCAATAACAAGTCCTATAACTCTTTTATGTCTATTCAAATCAAATTTCATTTTTAACAGAGCTTGTACTCCACTATTATCATACCAAGTTCTTCTAATATATTTAGTGCCATGATAAACTTGGTTGATTCAAAACTAATAGATCCAACCCCTTATTATGGAGACCGGCACAATTAGTTAAACTACATTTGGTACAACATACATTAAGAAGACCATCTGAAGCACATGTTGGCAATTGTCCCAGTAGAAAAACATAGGGGGCAGCTGCACAAGATCGAACCCCATAGCTATACTTAATATTCAAATCTGCAGTAGATGAATCAGACAGGTTAACAAAGTCCAAAGCTGCAAAAGCTTGCTACAAGTCCTTTTGAATGTGTCCTTTCAGGGTGATTAACAAAGTATGTATACTCTAGCTGAGCTTCTCTGGGTCTGATCCATCCGCCATCTTCACAATGCCTGACAAGACTTTCAGGCAGCCAACGAGGTCCGTCTGCACCTTCAGGGAAAATACAAATGTGCCCCCTGCCCCATACTAACACAGGATCCAGGACATGCCATTCACAAGTTAATGAGTCCTTCCAGTGAAGTACTACTGCTTATGGATTCCCGTTAGGAGACCAGAATCTTTCTGAAGCTGTTCCACCATCATCATCTGTCTTTAAAATATTTAAAGCAAAAAGTACATGATATAATATATTTGGTGGAGTCGTGAGGCTAACTTCCCCTTTTTGTTTTTGTATTTGAAGTTTGCTAACAACAACAATAGCAGACTAAATAAGTACCAGGCAATATGTTTAAGAAAATTGTAGGGGTTAAAGCTTCTCAAATATTCTGAATTTTTCTCAGCCAATTTTGCAAGCTCCACAATAAAGGCTCTATTGTTTTGGATGTCAAGAATATGTTTATGAAGATTAGCCACGTCGAGACTGGCATTATTGCCAGTCCATTTCACTTATAAATGTAATTTAACTTTATTTTAATCCCATTCAGAGGCATTGTAGTCTCTGAATGTGACCCAAACAACACCTCAATATCCTGCCTCATCCCTACATTATTTCCCGTCAGAGATTTTATTCCTTTAATCTTAAGGGTACGTTGAGGGAAGAAGGTCTCTCTTCTATAACTTCTTCAAAGCTGAGATAGGGCTGTAGTCCCTGCCTATTGGGAATAAAAATTTCTGAAAGCCTATTCTAAGAGCCCCGGAGGCAGACTACATGAGGCCGTTCCAGCATGCAGAAGTGGTAGGAATCCTTGTAACCTAGAAGATATAAATGTAGCAAAAAGATAGAAAAGATAAGTCAAAGTTGATAGTAGATGTAATTGACAATGAAGTTACTTTTTCACGGCAGTTTGTTAATTCAAGGTACACAAAAGTTCCCTGATTCCCTGGGACATGTGGACTTATCTAGTTTCCGAAACAAAAGCTTAAGGTCTTCCGCAGGTTCAGAAGAAGAGGATGCACTTTCCGGTTTATTTTCTGGAGGAACCCGTGAGGACTCATAAGAAACTGGTTTAATTCAAGATAAATGTATCCAGCTGTTGATTCCTTGTAATTTGACAGCATTTGGGAACTTAACAAAACTTGGTAGTGCCTTTCTATTTGCCTTGAGGGCAGACTATTTATTTCTGTCACTATGTGGTTAGCATTGGAGATAGGCCCATGGGATGGGTCAAGACAGAGTAGGTAGCTCTAGTATCTTGTAAAAATTCAGTTTTTCCTCTTTGCCATGTCGAGGGTGACCTGAAGTTCCACTGTTGAGTTCGTGGTGGATTTTCCTAGGACTGGAGGTTGGAAGCACTTGCACCTCCACTGTTGGAGGAGGTAGCAGCCACTTCATGAGAGGCTCACTGTGTGGGGCATATGAGGGCTTATGAGGTCCACCCCTCCCTGGCTTCCCAGGGCTAGATGAACATTTGCCCTTTCAGTGCCCCTACTTCTGCAGTTTGCACATTGATTATGCTTCATTCCTGACAATGCCACTCACGGCCAACCAAGATCGAGGCCCTCCAGGCCTGCAAAGTTTTTATTGCCTAGGGTCACCCCGATGTGGTCCCTGTATTATGGCAGCTTATATTTGTGCCTTTTTTGTACTTTGCTTCCTTCTCTGCTCTGTCCCAGTTATTGGACACCTTAAAGACTTCTGGCACCAAGGCAGGCTGTGTTGTAGCCACCAGCGCCCAAAAGACACACGGACCACCAAAAATCAGTGAGTTATAGGAAACACACTCTTTATTCAGCCAGCTGGGTCTGCCAGGGGCACGCAGACCCCAAATTAAGCAGCAGTGAAATGTAGAGGTACAGGGTTTTTAAGCCCTAAATCTCATTTCTCATTCTGTCTTAACACAAAGGTCGATTTTCTCATTCATTACCTGTCAACCCACAGGTCGGGTGTGCAAGGGGGGGTGCGTACAGAAGCAGAAAGTTTGTTATTAGAATGTTATGTTCCCATAATTAATAGCCTATGTTCTCATGGCGATAGCTAAACAGTAATTTCCAGGAAGTAATAAATTTTAAGCAGTGATCTTCGAGCCAACACAGCTGTAGGGGTGGGGTTTAGGCCCCAACTTTTGGAGCTTCTTTTGAATATTGCACACAGACCGAGTTACAAAACAGATAGCATGGAGTTTCTGGCCCTCAGACTTTGGGCTAATGTTAATACATTCTCTAAAAGCCTCAGAAAACTGGTTAAGGCAACATAAAACACAGAAATTACTTTGATTCATCACAGAATCCTTGTTTTCTACTCAGAAAACTTTTCCATAATATCAGCAGCAAACTAATAGTCTAAGAAATATTAAAACATAACTTTAATATTGCATTAGTTTACTTTTGGCATATAAATTTCAGATCTTCTTTAGTTTAATCACATAAAATTTCCTCTCAGGATGTTTTTTTTATAAACCTTCTACTACTTTCTTCATTCCTTCAGTTTGCCTCTTTTCACTCATTCAGAAATAACCAATTTTAAGACAAACACCTTTTCTTTAATTTCCTTCATAATAAATCTCTATACTTCATTCTTTCTGTTACCAAAAACATACATTTTCCTTTCCATCATAATTAGAATTCTTAACTGAACCACTATATTACATATAACACAGATAAATATAGATTAGAGGCCATGCTGATATGGGAAACATAAAGATATCTAAGATGGCTACCCATCCCAGAGGAATTTTTCCAACCTTCTCTCCCTGGAACCCTACCTTTCCTGCGCACCGAAAACAAAAGACCGCCAAGCATGTAAAAGTAGTCAATGTATAAATCTACCTGACTGCCTTTGTTTGGGAGAGTGACTCCTTTGAGCCCACTGGCGTAAGTAAACCTCCTTTGATTCTTAGTTCGCTGAGTGCCACTTGGTTCTTCTGGGTACACGGGCCAAAATCCGCAACAATGCACATATCCATATTTCCCCATCATCAGTATTTGTAACTTCCCTAGGTGTCCCGACTCAGCCCTGACTGTCCTCTCCTCCCCTAGCCTGCTGATCCCTGTAAGCCTCCCTCTCTATTTCTAGCTCATACTCAGGAGGCAATGGTGACAGAGAAGCAGAAGGTGGTGAAGGAGTATAAAGGTCCTCATGCCACTCAAAGTCCTTCGCAGTGTAGCAACCCACTCATTACCTTCTTCTCCCAGGAGTCTTTGAACCCCCCAAGTAGAATCAAGACAATGTCTTATTAAAGCCCATAAGGAGAACGTAAAAATGGAGATCTTATCAGGCCCTTCAGAGGTACAGCGCCATCGTATGGCTTCTGAATCTTCTCCCAGGTCTGACTATTGACAGTTCCCTCCTCTGGGAACTAAGGGCAAGTTTCTTGCACAAAACTTAAAACTTCTGTTAATTGTTCTTCTTTCACTTTATAGCTTCTAGCTCTAAGCGTAGCCTCAAGCATTTGTACAAAAATATTGCGGTCTTTTGATCCTTGTTGTTCCATGTTTAACTCCTAACTACTACAGCCTATTCCTTAAATTTATTTAATTTGTGTATTTTCTTGAATTCTACCAGGCTGTTATCTGTATTTTCTCCCACCTCCTCTTTTGCCTATGCTTATCCCAAGGGAGTCTCCTCATCTTACCATTTTTTACGTCTTCCCATACTCAGATCCCTTTCCGGGCGCCACCTGCCGCATCCAGCAAATGGTAAATCTGCCACGCCCAGCACAGCTCTGGAGAATGTACCTGTTGGAAGCGGTGGGATATTGAGAAAAGAAAGAAGACAGAAAGCTGGGATCAGAAGGTCCACTGTCTACTGATGGTGGAGCAATGGCCCAGTTTTATTTTTACAACCTGCTTTTATGCAAGAGCATACAATTGCTGCCTAGGATAATATCATCCTCTGCACAATCACCCAAACCACACACTGCTAGGGTCTTTTGTAGTTCCATCTGCTCGGGGCTGTGAGCATACTTCCCAGCCATGGAGCAACACTGCATTGTTCCCCAAACAGTTCATAATTCCCCATTCTTAGGAGGGTTCATTGAGGTGAGGCACCCTTGATAGACCTCACAAATTGCAAAAACTTCGTCAGCTTACAATCCTCTCTCCTGGGGAAGGTATTGGAACTGAAAACAATGGTCAGCACTCTGGTTCCTCATTAGAAATCCAGACAGGAGACAAGTTTTTAGGTTTCAAGATACGATTCCCTTCCCTGAGGACAGGCTTGCCCTGTAGGTTAAGCTCTCCTATCTACTAGTAGGCAGAGAGGACGGCCTTAGTGCCTTTGGTCCCAGCCTCCCTTGTACTCTTTGTTAAGAAAAAATAGGCATTATGCTTGAGCCCGTGTCACCACTCCAAATCCTCTCAAGGTAAGACAGTGTTGCTGGTATAAACAGCTGCCTCCATTCTTCTTTTGTTCTGAGAAGACAGCTTTCTTTCTGGGCCATACACTCCACAAGAGTTTCTGTTCACAGGGGATACCTTGAGTGTAGTGTAAGTAGTTGTTGCATCTAGTCTGTTAAAAATTGGATGGTCTTGAACTTGGGAGTTTGGGCCTGCACACTATTTCCTGTGAGGACAGTCCAGGCTTGGTGTCACAGGCCTACATCTCCATTCTAGTTTCACTTGCATAAAGATGGGCTTTTTGCTGTGGGGTCTAGGACACCATTCAGCATTTATTCTGACATAAAGTCTGAGAACCGTGGGCCCAGGATACCACTTCGTCTCTGTTAGGAAAAGACAGAAAAAAATGCTATAGCCTGAAGTCTTGGATAGACCTCCTAGAATAGGTGTAGAATTGGAACTGCAAGCCAAAGTCACAGCTCTCGCTCCTAACAGATAGTCTAGGCCTGGAGGCAAGATTCTAGTTCTTCAAGAAAGATATTCTTACCAGACGAAAGGTGGCCTTCCAGATTAAGGTCTCTAATATACTAATTTTCAACAAGGACAGGCTTTTTGACTTTAGACCAGGGTTCTGTTGCATTAGTGTTAGGAAGAAACTGGCTGTGTGTCATGGGCCTAGGTCTTCAGTCTACATCATTTGAAGGGAGGGCAGTACTGTTACTGGAACAGAAGTCTCCTGTCTTTTCTGTAAGAGTTGATAGCTTTGATCTGAGGGGCATACACTGCACTTTAGTTTCTGTCACAGGGGCTCAGATGTTGGTACTGTGAGGAGGTCCTTAGCCTGGTGTGTTCAAAATTTGACAGTGTTAACCTTGGGAGCGTGGCCCTGAGGGAGTCATGAAAAGATCATATGAGTGTTCATGGGAATCAGGGCCCCATCCAGAGACTGGACTGTATGAAACACAGGGAGATCATGTGACAGATGGAGATAATGTAGTACTCCCTTTGGAATGACAAGTGCATATCACTTGAGAAAATTCACATAAACACAGAGAAAACATTAGTCTGTGTGTAACAGAAGGTGACCAAGAGAGCCTCCTTACTGTCTTCCAATCAAATATTCTTTCCATATTAAAAATCTTAATTGAGATCAACGATATATGAGGGCAGGCAGTTCAATAATTCGCCTCACGTTTTTCTCTTGTCAGGAACTCTGTTTTATGGCAGTGGAGACGGCGGTCGCACATAAGACAGGTTGATATTGGAGGCTGTGTGCGCTGTGAGGAAGTGAAGGGTAATGGTGGAAACAACAGCCACCATTTTGCTGTATTGTAGGAAAAATGCTGAGTCTTTGTGAGCAATACTCTTAACGGCTTCCCGTGGGAATCCCGTACTATTCTTGGATGGGGACCCTAGGCTACTACTATCGAGTGGGAATTTCTTAATGGCACATAAATCAATGCTGAAATATTTAAAATGAAGAGTTTATGAGTCTTGTCTTGAAAACCTTGGCTGAGGATAGGGGCTGAGTAGTAAGGTGGAAGTCACCTGAAAATCACGTAGCAATCACTAGGGAATAACACAGCGGACACGTGAACACCTCATGGGATTCACGTGAGGGTCAGTAAGCCCACTCAGGAATGTGGTATCTACCAGGTGACTAGTCTTGTTGCTGTGGGTTAGGTTTTTATTTTAGTTCTTAGAATGAACCAGGCTTCAGTGTGTGAAACATTTTCCACTCAAGTTTACCTTGTAAATGAGACCAGCATGGTGTTGTATTTTCAAACATCAACTCTACTTGCCCAAGTTCAGGCAGAGGACTGGATTTGGGGACATAGATTTCTATTGACTTTTTTTTTTCCACTAAGAAGGTCTTGTTACCGTGTGCCAAGTCCTCTACCTAAGGTTCCTTTAAGAAAATTTAGGCTAGATTCTGTGAGCCAAGGTATCCACTCTACTTGCTGAAAATAGGAGCAATGCTTGGCTGTGCTTCCAAGCTCCCCGATCGATTTCCTGAAAGAACAGATGAGGTGTTGAGTCAGGTTTCTTAGGGCCCACATTATTTCCTCTTACCAGGGGAAATGCTTGGTGCTATAAGTTATATTCAACTTTCAATAATTGTCAAAAAGAAAAATTGGTGACATGGGACCAGGTTGTGCTGAATATACTATTAACATTTCACAAGGTTGGTGCCATTGGCCCAAATTTCTATCATAAATGCTTTAAGGGGAGGACAGTCTTGGAGCCGTAAACTGAGTCCTCCATTCTACCTCCTCCTATGAGATGACAGCTTGGTTCCGTAGGCCAAGGTCTCCACAACAGTTTCTGGTACAATTGGCCAGGCTGGGTGCTGTGGGACTCCAACTTCAGTCTTACTGTGTTCCCAACTGGATGGTATTGATGTTGTGGGCCTGGGGCTGCCAACAAGTTTCTTTTAAGATATCCAGGCTTGGTGCAGATTTCCATAGTATCCATTCTGGTTTCTCTACAATAAGGAGGCTTTTGCTGTGAGCCTAGGACTCCAGGCGACATTTTTTCAGAGCAGACAAGCTTGGAACTTTGTGCTTACCCAACCCCTTCAGTCTCTTTTAGGGAAAGACAGAAGAAATGCTGTGGATCATTTTCTCAGCTCTACTTCCTGGAAATAGGGGAAGGGATTGGAACTGCAAACCAAGGACAGAACTCTGGTTCCTGATGAGAAATCCAGGCAGGAGACAAGGTTCCAGGTCTCGAGATAAGATTCTCTTACCTGAGAATAGGCTTGCCCTGTGGGTTAAGTTCTCCTATCTACTAGTTTTCAGGGAGGACAGGTTTAGTACCTTAAATCCCTATTGCCCTTGTACTTTTGTTAGGAAAAAACAGGCATTGTGCCTTAGGCCCATGTCACCATGCCACATCCTCTCAAAAGAAGACAGTGTTGCTGGTAGGAACAGTGGCCTCCATTCTTCTTTTGTCCTGAAGAGACAGGGTTGTTTGTGGGCCTTGCACTCCATCTCAATTTCTGTTCACAGGGGATTCCTTGGTGTAGTGTTAGTAGTTGTTTCATCAAGTCTGTTATAATTGGATGGTCTTGAACTTGGGATCCTGGGCCTGCACTCTAATTTCTGTGAGGAGTGGTCTGGCTTGGTGTCACACACCTAATTTCCATTCTAGTTCCCCTTGCATAAAGACAAGCTTGTTGCTTCAGGCCTAGGACACCACTTGACATTCTTTCGGGGAGGACAGGCTTAGAACCGTGGGTCCAGTCCATCACTTCAGTCTCTGATAGGAAGACAGAAGAAATGCTGTGGCCCTAAGTCCCAGTTCAACCTCCTGTAATATGTGAAGAAATGGAACTGCAAGCCAAAGTCCCAACTCTTGCGCCTAACAGAGAGTTCATCCCTGGAGCCAAGATTCTAGTTCTTAAAGACAGCTATTTTTACCAGGGGAAAGACTGGTCCTGTGGTGTAAGGTCTCCAACATACTAATTTTCAATGAAGACTGGCTTTTTGACTTTAGACCAGGGTTCCTTTGTATTATTGTTAGGAAGAAACCAGCTGTGTGTCATGGGCCCAGGTTTCCAGTCTACATCATTTGAAGGGAAGGCAGTATTGTTACCTGAACGGAAGTCTCCTGTCTTTACTGTAAGAGTCGACAGCTTTGATCTGTTGGCCATGTACTGCACAGCAGTTTCTATTGCAAAGTCTAGGATGTTGGTAGTGTGAATAGGCCCTTACCCTCATCTGTTCAAAATTAGACAGTGTTAAGCTTGAGAGCATCGCCCCAAGACAGTCACGTGACCACCTGTGGGAAATAGGGGCCATTAACAGACTGGACTGTATGAAACACTGAGACATCATGTGACAGATGGGGTGATATAGTGCTCCCTTTGGAATGACGAGTGCATATCACTTGCGAAAATTCACATAAACATTGAGAAAACATTAATATGTGTGGAACAGAAGGTGGCCGAGACAGCCTCCTAACTGACCTCCAATCGAATGTTGTGTCCACAGTATAAAACTCATTTGAGGTGAAAGGTATACATGGCCAGTCATGATTTGCCTCAGGTTTTGTCTGTCATCAGGAAAACTGCTTTATGGCAGTGGAGGCAGCAGTCGCACATTGGCCGCATTGATAATTAGAGCTTGAGTGTGCTGTGAGGAAGTGACTGGATAGCGGTGGAAACAACAGCCACCATTTTGCTATAGTGTAGGAAAAATTCTTAGTCATTGTGAGGATACTCCATCATGGAGGAAAGAACAGCTGTGTCAGAATGTCTCTATAACAAAACTCAGACTACAAATTCTAAGAGGGACTGTCTTCACCACCATAGAAAGAAAGATGAGATATTAACATTGAGGCAGTTCCTTCAATGTGTTCTGAAAACACTTGATTTAGGCTTGCAGAGGAAAATGAGGTGGAAGTTAACTGGAAATCTTGTAACAAGAATTAGGGAATCTCGTGATATTCATGAGGCTTTCCCATGGGATTCACATGACCATCATGAAACTGGTCTGAGGGTATCACACAGATGATGATGGTATGGATCTCACTTTTGGGTTACTCTCTACATTCCTTGGCAAAATTCACATAAACACTGAGAAAAAGAGAGTCCATGTGTAATAGAGCCACCTAACAGCCCTTCAAACGAAAGATCATATCTTGCTTGAGGACAGTGGCATAGACTACTAGACAGCTGTCATTAGTTAAGTGGCCTGAGGTTTCATCTATGGTCAGTCAACCAGCTTGAAGACAATAAGAGCGACTGTCGCACATTATCAGCATTGAAATTTGGAGACTGAGTCTGCTTGATGAAGCTACTTAAGAGTAGTGGAAACAGTAGGTGCCATTTTGCTGTGTTATAGAAAAATGTTGAATCGTTGTGAGCATAACTTTTAATGGCTTCCTGTGGGACTCCCACACTATACTTGGTTGCGGACCTTAGGCCACTATTTTTGAAAGGAATTGCTTAATGGCCAATGTATGAATGCTGAAATATTGAAAATGAAAAGAGTTTATGAGTCTTGTCTTGAAAACACTTGGCTGAGGATAGAGGAAGAGGAGTAAGGTGGAAGTCACCTGAAAATCACAGAACAATCATGCAGCGGTCACACGAACACCTCACTGGATTCATGTGATGGTCAAGCAAGACCCTGCGGGAATCTGGTGTCTACCAAGTGACTCATCTTGTTGCTGTCGTTGTAGTTCTTAGAATGAATCAGGCTTCGGTGTGTAAAAAGTTTTCCAATCTAAGTTACCTTGTAAATGAGAGGGATATGGTGCATTTTCAAACATCCACTCTACTTTCCCTAGTACAGGCAGAGGACTGTGTCTTGGTCCATGGATTTCTATAGACTTTTTTTCCACCAGGAAGTTCTTGTTACCACGTACCAAGTCCTCCACCTAAGGTTTCTTTAAGTAAATTTAGGCTACATTCTGAGGTCAAAGGTCTCCTCTCTACTTTTTGGAAATAGGTGCAATGCTTGGCTGTGCTTGCAAGCCCCCCAATCGAGTTCCTGAAAGAACTGTCCAGGCTTTGTGCAAGGTTTCTTAGTGCCCACACTATCTTCTCTTACCAAAAGTAAGCCTTAGTGCTTTAAGCCAGATTGTGCTGAATGTACTGTTAATATGACACAAGTTTTTTGCCATTGGACCAAATTTCTATCTTAAATGCTTTAAGGGGAGGACAGTATTGTTGCCATCAACCGAGTCCTCCGTTATTTACCCTCCTAGGAGATGACAGCTTGGATCTGTAGGCCAGGGTCTCCACAAGAGTTTCTGGTAGCAAGAGCCATTCTGGGTGCTGTGGCCTAGGACTTCATTCTAGACTTTTATACCAATTGGATCGTCTTGACGTTGTCAGCCTGGGGCTGCCAACTATTTTATTTTAAGAGGTCTTGGTGCAGATTTCCACAGACTCCATTCTAGTTTCTCTTCCATCAAAAAGGCTTTTGCTGTGAGCCTAGGACTCCAGGTGACATTTGTTCACAGAGGACAGTCTTGGGACTTTGGGCTTATGCCATCCCTCAGTTTAAGTTAGGAGGACAGAAGAAATGCTGCCAGCCAATTTCTCAGCTCTACTTCATGGAAATAAGGGAAGGGATTGGAACTGCAAACCAAGGTCAGCACTCTGGTTCCTGATTAGAAATACAGGCAAGAGATAAGGTCCTAGGTCTCAAGATAAGATTCTCTTCCCTGAGGACAGCCTTGCTCTATGAGTTAAGTTCTCCTGTCTACTATTTTACACATACGAGAAGCTCAGTGCTTTGGGTCCAAGTCTTTCTTGAACTTTTTGTTAGGAAAAGACAGGCATTGTGCCTTGGGCTTGTGTCACCACTGACCATCCTCTCAAGTGAAGACAGTGTTGTTGGGATGAACAGCAGGTCCCATTCTTCTTTTGTTTTGAGAAGACAGCTTTGTTTGTTGGCCTTACACTCCACATGAGTCTCTGTTCACAGGGGATACCCTGGGTGTACTGTGGGTAGTCGTTTCATCTAGTCTGTTATAAATTGGATGGTCTTGAACTTGGGAGCCTGGGCCTGCACTCTAATTCCTGTTATGAGAGTCCAGACTTGCTGTCACAGGCCTAAGTCTCCATTTTAGTTTCTTTTGAATAAAGATGGCTTGTTGCTATGGACCTAGGTCACCACCTGCCATTCGTTCAGGAAGGACAGGCTTAGAACCATTGGCCCAAGCCATCATTCCAGTCTTCTTTATGAAAAGACAGAAGAAATGCTGTGGCAAGAGGTCTCAGCTCAACCTCCTGGAATAGGTGAAGAATTGGAACTACAGAGATAGTCACCACTCTTGCTCCTAACAGAAAGTCCAGGCCTGGAGCCAATGTTCTAGTTCTTCAAGAAATATATTCTTACCAGAGGATAGGCTGGCCTTGAGGTTTAAGGTCTCCAATATACTAATTTTCAACAAGGACAGGCTTTTTTGGCTTTAGACCAGGACTCCGTTGTATTAGTGATAGGAGAAAGTAGCTTTAGGTCATAGGCCTGCATTTCCAGTCTACATTATTTGAAACGAGGATAGTACTGTGACTTGAACAGAGGTCTCCTCTCTTTTCTGTAAGAATCGACAGCTTTGATCTATGGGACATGCACTGCACATTAGTTTCTATCACAGGGACTAGGATGTGAGTAGGTCTTTAGACTACTCTGTTCAAAATTAGACAGTGTTAACCTTGGGAGGTTGGCCTCTAGGGAGTCACAAAAGGATCACGCGACCACCTGTAGGAGTCAGTTGCCCATCAGAGACTGAACTGTATGAAACACTGGGACATCATGTGACAGATGAGGATGATGTAGCGTTCCCTTTGGAATGACAAATTCATATCACTTTTGAAAATTCACATAAAGTCCGAGAAAACATTAGTCTGCGTGTAACAGAAGGTGGCCGAGACAGCCTCCTAACTGACCTCCAATCGAATGTCGTGTCCACGTTACAAAGCTTACTTGGTGTCAAGGGAATATGTGACCAGTCAATGACCATAATTTTCCTCGCATTTTGTCTGTTGTCAGGAAAACTGCTTTATTGCAGTGGATGCGGCAGTCGCTCCTTTGTCACATTGATAATTGGAAGCTAAGTGTGCTGTGAGGAAGAGACTGGATAGCGGTTGAAATAATAGCTGCCATTTTGCTGTATTGTAGGGAAAATGCTGAGTCATTGTGATATAACTCTTCGTAGAGGAAAGAAAGACTGCCTGAGAATTTCTCTATACAAACCTCAGACTACAAATTGTGAGAGGGATTGGCTTAACCACCACGGAGAGAAAGTTGAGATAGTGACATTGAGGGAGTTCCTTCAATGTGTTTAGAAAACAAGTGTTTTAGGCTAGCAGAGGAAAATGAGGTGGAAGTCACCTGGAAATCTCATAACAAGAATTAGGGAATCTCGCGATATTCATGAAGCTGTTCCGTGGGATCCACGTTACCATCAATGAGAGGGCATCAATGAGAGATCACATGACATTGGAGTCATGATGTGGCACTCACTTTTGAGTTACCCTTCTACATTCCTTGGTAAAATTCACGTAAACACTGAGAAAACGAGAGTCAGTATGTAACAGAGCCACCTAACGGCCCTTCAATGGAAAGGTCATGTCTGCATGAGAAGACTTGCTTAAGGACAGCGGCGTGGACTACCAGACAATTGTCGATAGTTATGTGGCCCGAAGTCCATGGTCTTCTTGAAGGCAATGTGAGTGGCTGTCGCACAATATTGGCATTGAAATTTGGAGACTGCTTGACTAAGCTACTTTAGAACGGTGGAACAGTAGGTGCCATTTTGCTGTGTTGTACAAAATGCTGAGTCATTGTGAGCATAACTCATAATGGCTTCAGTTGGGACTACCACACTATTCTTGTATGAGGACCTTAGGCCACTCTTGTGGAGAGGGAATTGCTTAACAGCCAATGTATCAATGCTGAAATATTGAAAATAAAGTGTTTATGAGACTTGTCTTGAAAACTCATGGCTAAAGATAGAGGAAGAGGAGTAACTTTGAAATCACCTGAAAATCATGACGCAATCACTAGGGAATCATGCGACAGTACGTGAACACCACACTGGATTCACGTGAGGGAATCACACCTGGAGGGAATCTGGTGTCTACCAGGTGACTCGTCTTGTTGCTGTGGTCATAGATTTTCACTTTAGTTCTTAAAATGAACCGGGCTTCAGTGTATGAATCATTTTCCAATCCAGTTTACTTTGTAAAGGAGGCCGGCATGGTGTTGTGTTTTAAAACATCCCCTCTGCTTGCCCTAGTCCAGGCAGAACACTGGGTCCTGGGCCATGGATTTCTATTGACCTTTTTTTTTACCACTAAGAAGTACTTGTTACCATGTGCCACATCCTCTACCTAAGGTTCCTTTAAGAAAATTTAGGCTACATTCTGAGGGCCAAGGTCTTCACTCTGTTTCCTGGAAATTGGAGCAATGCTTGGCCGTGCTTGCAAGTCTTCAATCGAGTTCCTTATAGAACTGTCCAGGCTTTGTGCAAGGTTTCTTAGTGCCCACACTATCTTCTCTTACAAGCGGTAAGGCTTGGTGTTGTATGTTATGGCACCTTTCAATAATTGTCAAAAGGAAAAATTGGTGACGTGGGACCAAGTTTTGCTGACTGTACTGTTAACATGACACAGGTTGGTGTCATTGGCCCAAATTTCTATTGTAAATGCTTTAAGGGGAAGACATTCTTGAAGCTGTGAACCATGTCCTCTGTTCTTATTCTTCCTACGTGATGACAGATGGTTATGTAGGCCAAGGTCTCTGCAAGAGTTTCTGATAGCAAGGGCCAAGCTGGGTCTTTGGCCCTAGGACTTCATTCTGGACTTTGTTACCAATTGGATAGTCTTCACGTTGTGGACTTGGGGCTGTCAACTACTTTATTTTAGGTTGTATTAGTGTTAGAAAGGAACTGGCATTGTGTTATGCACCGGGATCTCCAATTTATATCATTCGAAGGGAGGACAGTACTCTTAACTGAATGGAGGTCTCCTGTCTTTTCTGTAAGAATCGACAGCTTTGATCTGTTGGCCAGCACTGCACATTAGTTTCTGTCACAGGGTCTAGGATGTTGAAAGTGTGAGTATGTCCTTAGCCTAGTATGTTCAAAATTAGACAGTGTAAACCTCAGAAGCATGACCCCGTGGGAGTCAGACAGAATCATGTGACCACCCATGAGAATCATGTGGCCATCAAGGGACTGGCCTGTATGGAACACAAGGAGATCATGTGACAGATGGAGATGATGTAGTACTCCCTTTGGAATGTTGAGTTCATATCACTTAATAAAATGCACATAAACACTGAGAAAATATCAGTCTGTTTGTAACAGAAGATTGCCGAGACAGCCTCCTAACTGACCTCATATGGAATGTCATGTCCACATTACAAAACTTACTTGAAGTTAATAGTATATGCAGCCAGACAATGATTAATTTGCTTCACTTTATCTGTTGTCTGGAAATCTGCTTCATGGCCTTGGAAGCGGTGGTCACACATTGGCAGCACTGAAAATTAGAGGCTGAGTGTGCTGCGAGGAAGTGACTGGATAAAGGTTGAAACACAGCCACATTTACTGTATTGTAGGGAAAATGCTGAGTCATGGTGAGGATACCTCTTCATGTTGGAAAGAACAGCTGACTCAGAATTCCTCTATAGCAAATAGACTACAAATTCTGAGAGGGACTGGCTTAATGATCATGGAAAGATATCTGAGGTATTGACATTGAGGCTGATTCTTCAACGTTTTTTGAAAACTCTTGGTTTAAGCCAGCGGAGGAAAATGAGATAGAACTCTTCTGGAATACTCGGTGCAAGAAAGAGGGAATCTTGCAGTATTCACAAAGCTTCCTCGCGGGATTCACATAACCATCAAGCAACTGGCCTGAGGGCATCACAGGGAGATCATGTGATATTGGAGTGATCATGTGGTGTACATTTTTGAGTTACCCTTCTACATTTCTTGGTAAAATTCACATAAACACTGAGAAAAGGAGAATCCAAATGTAAGAGAGCATGGCCGAGACAGCCACCTACTGCCTTTCAATTGAAAGGTCATGTCTGCATGAGAAGACTTGCCTGAGGATAGCGGTGTGGACCACCAGACAATTTTCATTAGTTAACTAGCCTAAGGTTTCATCTGTGGTCAGGCAACCAGCTTGAAGACAATGAAAGAGGCTGTCGCAAATTAACCATGTTGAAATATGAAGGTTGAGTATGCTTGATGAAGCTACTTTAAAGTGGTGGAAACAGAAGCCGCCATTTTGCTGTATTGTAGCAAAAATGCTGACATTGTGAGCTTATCTCTTTACAGCTTCAGGTGGGACTTGCACTATTCTTGCATGAGGACCATAGGCCACTATTGTGCCAATGTGTCAATGCTGAAATAATGAAAATGAAGAGTTTGTGAGACGTGATTTGAAAACACTTGGTTGAGGATAGGAAAAGAATAAGTTGGAAGTCACGTGAAAATCCTGTAGCAATCACTCTGGCATCATGCAGCAGACACTTGAACACCTCACAGGATTCACGTGGAGGTCAAGGAAGACCCCGTGGGAATCATGTGTCTACCATGTGACTAGTTTTGCTGCTGTGGGCATAGATTTTCACTCTTCTTAGAATGAATCAAGCTTGAGTTTGTGAAACATTTCCCACTTCAGTTTACCTTGTAAGGGAGATCAGCATGGTGTCGTGTTTTCAAACATCCACTCGACTTCCCATGATCGAGACAGAGGACCAGGTCCTGGGTCATGGACCTCTATCGACTTTTTTTTTTTACCAAGAAAATCCTCCGTGTGCCAAATCCTCCATCTAAGGTTCCGTAAAGAAAATTTAGGCTAGATTCTGTGGGTCAAGGTATCCACTCTACTTGTTGAAAATAGGAACACTGCTTAGCCATGCTTCCAAGCTTCTCTATTGAGTTCCTGAAATAAAAGTCCAGGCTTTGTGCCAAATTTCTAAGTGCCCACACTACCTTTTGTTACCTTGGGGAAACTTTGGTGCTGTAAGTTATGGTCACCTTTCAGTATTTGGCAAAAGGGAAAATTGCTGATGTGGGACCAGGTTGTGTTGAATATATTATTAGCATAACACAAGTTGGTGCCATTAGGAAAGGAAACATAAAAATAATGAGCATTCTCAAAGGGGAGGAAAAGGAGCAAGGACTAGAAAGCATTTTCAGACAAATAATTGACTAGAATTTTCCCAAATCTAAGGAATGAGCTGGAGCTTGGAATTCAAAAAGTCAATAGAATACTCAATTACCTCAACCCCACAAGGCCTTCACCAAGACATATTGTATTAAAATTATCAAAAATGAATGACAAAGAGATTTCTCAGGGTAGCCAGGGAGAAGAAAATGGTAACTTATAAAAGATTATCATCAGACTTCCCTGAACAGCCATGCCTGGAAGGGCTGTGAGTTCTACGCATCCAACAGCATGGCCCAGTTATCAGGGCAGAAAGCAGAGAAGTGAGAGGGGATCGCAGAGAAGCAACAGTTGATTTTTACTGGCCCTGGTTGCAAAACCAAGGCTGAGCTGCAGCCTCCGACTCCCAACCCAGAGGGCCTCTCACCCCATACCCTCCGAGACTGATCACCGCAGAGCCCCAGGGGAATCTGAGCAAACGCTGCCGAGACTGTCGCTGACACTGACAGGGACTGAAACTGAGTGTAACGAGCTTGATTAAATATCTACAAGAAAATAAAAAAGGCAATGTTTAGGTTTTATATAAAGCAGGGATCCAAGAGGCTTAGACACCACCTACTGGAAACCAATAGAAAAACATCTTCTTTGCAGCCGGCTAAAGATACCTTTATATAATAAATCTTCTTTCTGGAAAAACAGCAGAATACACTTCCATTAATGCCCAGGCATAGAGCTAGTCCATTAAACACCATGAACAACCAAGGTGACAAGGCATCTTAGAAAGAAAGAGAAAAATCTCTAGAAAATAAGCTTACAGACAGAATATGCAACTTAAATGACAGAATTCAGGATGGTACTTCTGAAAAAAACTCAGTGAGTTCCAAAACAAGTCATATGGACAATTTCAGGAATTGAAAAAAACTATGTGAGCAGAGCAAGGAGATTGAAACCCTCAAAAAGAACCAAATAGAACTTCTGGAAATAAAAAGCACACTGCAAGAGCGGAAAAGTGAAATAGCAAGCTTGGGAAATAGAGTCGATCAAATGGAGGAAAGGATCAGTGATATGGAAGACAGAAATCTAGAACTAAATCAGAAGGAAGAAGAGAGAAACCGAAGAGTGAAAAATAATGAAAGAGAAATACAAGAACTAGCTGATACCGTCAGGAAAGGAAACATAAGAATAATGGGCATTATCGAAGGCGAGGAAAAGGAGCAAGGACTAGAAAGAATTTTCAGCCAAATAGTTGAAGGCAATTTCCCAAATCTAAGGAACGAACTGGAGCCTGGAATTCAAGAGGTCAACAGAACACCCAATTACCTCAACCTCAAAAGGCCTTCACCATGACATATTGTATTAAAATTATCGAAAATGAATAACAAAGAGATTTCTCAGGGCAGCCAGGGAGAAGAAAACGGTAACTTATAAAGGAAAACCCATTAGATTATTCTCAGACTTCTCGGCGCAGACCTTACAGGCCAGAAAGAAATGGAATCAAATATTTAAACTATTAAGTGACAGGAACTACCAGCCTAGAATCATGTATCCAGCTAAGCTCTCCTTTAGGTATGAAGAAGAAATTAAGACCTTTAGAGATGTACAAAAATTGAGGGAATTCTCCACTACGAGGCCTGCACCACAGGAAGTACTGAGAGGGGTCAGTTCACCTAAAAACAAAATGACAAAAAAAACACATAATTATGAGTAAGATGACTATCAGGCAAATAGAAGCAGAGGAGTGCAACTCTTACTAGGAACAGGGTATTCTAAGCTTAAACAAGAAGAAGAGAATTGCTATAGCAAGATAGTAATGAACCTTCGGCATACATAGGGACAAACTGAGACAACGATGACTGCAAATGGGAGGATTCAAAGATTCAAATTCGCAAAGGGGAATGGAGATAAGGCATACGCAGATGAAAATGTATGACTGTATATGTATAACTATGCTTTACATATTCGTAATGGTAACCACATGCCAAAGACTCAAAACTGAGTATATAACATAAAACAAGAAGGACTAGAGGGAAAACCCACAAAAGCCAACCAAATAAAGAAAACAAGAACACAAAAACAAGGAAGCAATGGAAGCACCGAGCTACCAGAAAGCAAAAGACAAAATAGCTATAGGAAAACCTCATGTTTCAATAATCACTCTAAATGTAAATGAACTGAACTCACCAATAAAAAGGCAAAGAGTTGCAGATTAAATCAAAAAACAAAACCCAACCATATGCTGCCTCCAGCAGACACATCTCAGCTCCAAAGACAAATATAGACTCGAAGTGAAAGGGTGGAAAAAGATATTTAAGCAAATGGCATTCAGAGAAAAACAGAAGTAGCGGTACTAATATCAGACGAAATAGACTTCAAAATAAAAAAGGTAAAAAAAGATACTGAGGGACACTTCTTAATTAAAGGGAATCATGCACCGAGAAGACATAACACTTGTTGATATATATGCTTCTAATCAGGGAGCTCTGAAATATGTAAAGCAATTATTAACAGAACTAAAGGGAGAAACAGACCAAAACACTATCATAGTACGGGACCTAAATACCCCACTGTCGAATATGGACAGATCGGCCAAACAGAAAATCAATAAAGAAATAACATCCTTAAGTGACACATTAGACCAACTGGACATAACTGACATTTACAGAGCGTTCCATCCCAAAACAGCTGCTTATACATTCTTCTCTAGTGCACATGGAACGTTCTCAAGAATCGACCACATACTGGCATACAGAGATAGCCTTAACATACTGGGATACAGAGATAGCCTTAATATAAGAGGGTTGAAATCATACCAACCATATTCTCTGATCATAATACTCTGAAACTGGAGATCAACTACAAAAAGAAAACAGGAAGAACCACAAATATGTGGAGATTAAACAACATGCTACTGAAGAAGAATAACTGGGTCAGAGAAGAAATAAAAAGAGAGATCAAGAGGTACATAGAAATGAATGATAAAGATAGTACAACAGATCAAAACTTTTGGGACACGGCAAAAGCGGTCATAAGAGGAAAGTTCATATCATTACAGGCCTACCTCCAAAAACAAGAATGAGCCCAAATAAACAACCTAATACTTCATCTTAAAAACTTAGAAAAGAAACAACAGAGGAAGCCTAAAGTCAGCAGAAGCAAAGAAATCATCAAAATTAGAGCAGAGTTAAATGAAATTGAAAACTAAAAAAAAAAAAAACAGAAAAGGTAAATGCAACAAAGAGCTGGTTCTGTGAGAAGGTTAGTAAAATTGACAAACCCCTGGCTAGACTCACTAAAGAAAAAAGAGAAAGGACACAAATAAACAAAATCAGGGATCAAAGAAGAGAAATGATGACAGACACTGCAGAAATACAAAGAATCATAGAAGAATACTATGAAAAAGTATATAACACCAAATTTAATAACCTAGAAGATATAGACCAGTACTTAGAAAAATACAAATCTTCCTAGACTGAATCAAGAACTGGAAAATCTAAATAGACTGATCAGCAGTATGAAATTGAAACAGTCATCAAAAACCTACCAAAAAGAAAAAGCCCAGGACCAGATGGCTTCACCAGTGAATTCTACCAAACATTCAAAGATTTAATACCTATTCTCTTTAAACTCTTCCAAAAAATCGAAGAGGAGGCAACACTTCTCAACTCATTTTATGAGGCCAATATTACCCTGATACCAAAAACTGGTAAAGATAACACAGATATCTTCTTTTGTAGATTGCATTTTCATGACCTCTGCCTAATTTTCTATTTGCCTGTTTTATTTGTTTGTTTCTTTGTTTGTTTCTTATTATAGAGGCACATAGTACAGGGAATACAATTTCAGGCTCTGAAGACATGCTGCTTAGCATCTGGCACAATAGCTGTGTGACTTTGGGAAAGTTTTAAAAATATCTCTGTGCCTGTTCTATCACTTGAAAATTAAGATAATAATGGAATCCATCTCATAGGGCTTGAATGAAAGAAATAAGTATGCTATATACCAAATATTTATGTCCCTTCCAAATTCATACTTTGAAACTCTGCCACCCAATGTAATGGTATTAGGAGGTGGGGTCCTTAGGAATTACTTAGGATTAGATGAGGCCATAAGGGTGGAGCCTTCATAAATGGCGGTAGTGCCCTTATAAGAGTCACAAAAAAATTTGCTCCTTTTTTGCTTTCTGCCAAGTGAAGTTTCAAGAGAAGCTGGCTTTAGCCTCTAAAACTGTGAGAAATAAATTTCTGTTGTTTTTTAAGTCATCTGGTCTATGGTGCTTTGTTATAGCAGCCTGAACTAATAAGATAACATATAAAGTACTTAATCAGTGCCCATATATGAGTTCACAATGAGCATTTGCTAGTATTATTAGCTATTATTTTTCTGTACATTAATCATGTCCATTATAAAGGTTTTTGCAAATAGAATGTATTACTTTTTAAAGACAGTTTTATTGAGATATAATTTATATTCCATAAAATTCACCTAGTTTAAGTATACAATTCAATGGTATTTACAGAATCGTGTAACTATCACTATAGTCTAATTTTAGAACATTTCAATCACTCCAAAAAGAAACCTCATACCCTTTAGCCATCATCCCTTCTCCTCAGTCCCTGGCAACCACTTATTTATTTTTTGCTTTTTCTGGACATTTCATAGAAATAGAATCAATATGTCTTCTTTGTTTCTGGCTTCTTTCATCGAACATAACATTTTTGTTCATGTTGTAGCATGTATCAGTACCGCATTCCTTTTTTTTTAAACTGATAGTGAAAATTTATTTAATATATAAAACGTCAAAGGGAATGTACTAGACTCAAAATAGAGAAAACTTCATTTATATATATCACCACAGTAAATAAGAGCTGATATTTTAACATTGATGACTCTGGGGCATATTAAGAGCCCTAGTTATATATGTACATACATAATATAGATGTGGAATATTCCTTTCCTACTGAGCGCATATTGCATTCCTTTCTGCTGATGAATAAAATTACATGGATGAAGTAGGTTGAATCGTGGCTTCAAAAAGATGCATCCACAAAAAAAAAATGTCCACATACTAATTCCTATAACCTGTGGATGTTACCTTATTTGGAAAAAGGGCCTACGCATATGTAACACATTAAGAATCTTGAAATGAAAAGATCATCATGGATTTTTGTGGGGGTAGAGCTCTAACTTAACAAGACGTTGTCTTATAAGAGATACACAGGATGTATTTTATAAACATAAGGCAATGTGAAAATGAAAATGGACATTTGGAGTAATGTGTAATAAGCCAAAGAATGCCAAGGAATGGCAAGCCATCAGAAGTTGTAAGAGATGAAAAATTATTCTTTCTTAGATAACCTCTGGGGGGAGTGTAGCCCTGATAAAATTTTGATTTCAGATTTCTGGCCTCCAGAACTGTGAAAGAATAAATTTCTTTCAGTATCTCAGGCAGTTTTGGTTTGCCTTTCTTTCAAATTAATTTGACATCTGTGTCTTTCATTGTATACTCACCACCTAAAGTCTAATTTTCCTTTCTTATCATATATTCGACCCCTGTTACTCAATTCACCCTTCCCCTCTGGTAATCACCATTCTTTTGTCTGTATCTATGAGTTTGTTCTTGTTTGTTCTGTTAGTTGTTACTTTTTCTGTTCTATTCCACATATAAATGAAATCGTATGGTTTTTATTCTTTTCCTTCTGATTTATTTCACTTAGCATATAATCTCAAGATACATCCACATTGTCGCAAATGGCAATATTTTATTTATTTTATGGCTTAGTATTCCATTATATATACATGTGTGTGTATATACAATATGTAATATATATCACATCTTTTTTGTCCATTCATCTACCTTTGGACACTTAGGTTGTTTCCATGTCTTGGCTATTGTGAATAATGCTGCAATGAACATAGGGGTACACATATCTTTATGAGTAAGTGTTTTCATATTTTTAGGGTAAATAACCAGAAGAGGTATTGCTGAATCATAGGGTAGTTTTATCCTTAATTTTTGAGATACATCTATACTGTTTTCCACAGTGGCTGCACTAATTTACATTTCCACCAACAGTGCATGAGGGTTCCTTTTTCTCCACATCTCTCCAACATACTTCTTTTCTTTTTGATAATATTCATCATAACAAGAATAAAGTGGTATTTCGTTGTAACAAAAATAATAGGTTTTGATTGGCATTTCTCTAATAACTAGTGATGTTGAACATCTTTTCAAATGTCCGTTGACCATCTGTATGCCTTCCTTGGAAAAGTGTCTACTCAAGTCCTTTGCCTATTTTTTAATTGGATTGGTTTTGGGGTTTTTTTTTTTTTTTTTTGAGTTGTATGAGTTCTTTATATATTTTGTATATTAGCTCCTTATTGGAAGTATCATTTGCAAACAGCTTCTCTCATTCAGTTGGTTGTCCTTTGTTTTATTAAAGGTTTCTTTAGCTGCACGGAAGCATTTTAGTTTGATGTAGTCCCATTCATTTATTTTTGCTTTTGTTTCCCTTGCCTTTGGGTCCAGTTCATAAAAACACTTCTGAGACCAAGGTCCATATGTTTAGTGCCTATGTTTTCCTCTATATATTTTATTGTTTCAGGTCTTACATTCAAGTCTTATATCTATTTTGAGTTAATTTTTGTGTATGGTGTAAGATTGTAGTCTAGTTTCATTCTTTTGCATATGGCTGTCCAGTTTTCTAACACCATTTGTTGAAGAACTTTCCTTTCTCCATTGAATATCCTTGGCTCCTTTGTTGAAAATTACTTGCTATTTCCACTCTTTGGTTTTTGCAAATGTTGCTATGAGTATTCATATATAAATCCTTGCATATGCATGTGTTTTCATTTCTTCTGGATAGATACCCAGAATGGAAATTGCTGAGCCATATGATAATTCTATGTTTAACATTTGTGAAATTACCAAACTGTTTTTCAAAGTGGCTGCACCATTTTACATTTTACGTGTATGAAGGTTCTGATTTCTTCATAGCCTTACCAACTCTTATTGTCTTTTTGATTATAGCCATTTTAGTGAATGTGAAGCAGTATCTCATGCAGTTTTGGTTTGCCTTTCTTTCAATGACTGATGATGCTGAGTATCTTTTCATTTGAGTATTGGTCATTTATATGTCTACTTTGAAGAACTGTCTGTTCCAATCCTTTATCCATTTTTCATTTTGGTTATATGTCATTTTATTGTTGCGTTCTAAAAGTTCTTTATATATTCTAGATACAATTGTTTTATCGGATATAAGGTTTGAAAATATTTTCTTCCAGTCTGTGTGGATTTGCTTTTCACTTTCCTGATGGAATCTTTAGAGTTTTATCTTTTAAATAGAAATATTTTCCCAGGCTTTGTTATTCCAGAAAGCCTATGACATACACAAGTTAAAGAAGCCTCTATTTTGTCTTCATTGTTTTGTTTTATTTTGATTTGGTTTTTAATATTCTGGGGGCACCTTTTTGAGAATACTTACATCAGGATCGCCACACACTAAGAGAGAAATATGTGCTACTGACAGGATCCAAACACTCCAAAGTTGGGAAAACAAACTTGGCCACAAAATTCCAGACTTCGCAGAATATGTGTCTCACATCAGAGCAAAGCAGATGGTGATTTGCAGGATCTTCTGATAGACACCCTCCACTTGTACTGCTCAGAGGGACAAGGGCCCCTGGCTGAAATCTTGAGTTCCTTAGGTTTCTTTAAAGTTGATGAGGGCTTAACTGACTGCCTCAAAGAGTGAGGCTCTAAGTTTGCTAAACTTAAAGATCTTTGTGGACATTCAAATACCTACTCCGTAAAGGGAAGTTCAGACCCATAGGATTTGTTTGTTTTCGGTGTTTTACTACCTGTAGCACTTTTATGGTAGGATATCCTTAAGACTAAATAAAACACCTGGGGGCTTATTAAAATTGTATAATGTTATTGTGTTAGATGATAGTGGAATCATGAATTCTTCCTTAGTGTAAACATCTCATATTTTTTATGTGTAACAAATATTTGTGTCAAATGTAAAATTGATCTGTATTGACTTCTTAAACTTTAATGACAAACTGGATTATTATAGTCTTTTGAACATGTTTATTTATACGGAACACAGTGAATGGCTATGAATTTTATGTACTATGATATTTTTAATTGACTTTATGGTTTCTTCTTATCAGAGTTTTAAAAATTCCAGTATTTAAGAACCACCTTGTCATTATATTAGTAGCTAATAAAAGTGATTATTATTTGGAAGCTCTCCTAACTATTTTATTTGAGCATATTTTGGATTGCTCTTGTTTTAGCTCTCACTTTGTGATTAAACCTCTATCCGAAGATTTGTGGAGGAAGACCTTCACACATTCCTTTCTTCCTTTCCTGTTTCCTTCTTTGGTTTACTCCTTCCTCTCTCTTTCAGTGGAGGGAACTTGCAGAGATGAGGTGAAGACACTCTTCTTCAGAAGGGGAGCAGATACATGAGCATAGGCAAAATGTCAAGGCCAAGGACATGCAGGAAGAGGGCTCCCTAAAAAGATTTATGTCAGAGGAAATAGAAGCCTTCTGAAGGGAACCCTCAGCTACCCACCACCAAAGCTAAAAACCCTCCTGAGTCCAGATGCCTTCTTCCATCCGTTCTTCGTATGTCCTTTTCATCAACAGCGTGCCCTGCATCAATGCATCTCTCAAGTATCCTGCCTTCATAGATTATCTCTTCACACTCTTGTCTTCGATTTTTCCCTCTCTACTGTATCTTTACCATTAATATCTAAACACATTTAGATATTTCCTATTAAACAAGAAAAATAAGAACACGAAAGGAAAAATTACCCTTAACCCCACCTCCACTCTTAACGTGCGCCAATCCATTCTTTATACAGGAGCCAGAGTTATCTGTTTAAAAGATCAAACTGATCATGGATGGCATGCCTTTCTTAAAATATTCCAATGGCTTCCTATTGCTTTTAGAATAAACTTCCAAATCCTCACCACGAAGTATAAGCTCAACGGAATTAACCCCACTCCTTATCTTCTCTCTTCTGGACTCTCTGGGGCCCTACTGTACAGGCTTCTTCTGATCTGTTTCTGGAACTTGTGGAAAACCATTCATTCTTACCCTTCCCTAACCTGTTCTCTGGGTTTTACGAAGACATTGAGACTCATTGCAACCCTAGATGAGGCTGTTTCCTTTGCTGACTGAGAAATTCCCAGGAAAACGTGAAAGCTACCCGAGACCAAGCTACCCGAGACCAAGCTACCTGAGACCTAGCTTCCCTCGAATCATCTCCCATGGTAACCGGGAGAAGGCGTGGTCTGGGGGCCGGTTACGCCCTCTTACTCTCCAACTCGAGCTACGATTGGCCGGAGGCGCATGCGCAGGGAGGCGGATCCAAGAGTCCCAACTCCGGCGGGACGGCACGGCCATTTTGGATTGTGAGGGTTTCTGGCACTCTTCGAGAGCAGTTTCGCTCTCGGCGGTTCGGTGGATCACAGCCCCGGGGCTCGCGTCCGAGTGTCAGGTTGGAGCCAGGAAGCGTCCCTGGGGGTAGCGGCGGCGGAGGCAAGATGAGCGCGGAGGCGGCGGACCGGGAGGCGGCCACCTCTAGCCGGCCCTGCACCCCGCCGCAGACCTGCTGGTTCGAGTTCTTGCTGGAGGAGTCGTTGTTGGAGAAACATCTGCGCAAGCCCTGCCCGGGTAAGCGCGGCGCCAGAGGGGAGCGGGATCCGGCCAGGGGCGCTGCCCGCCGGGCTCACAACGACCCGGCGCCTTCTTGGTGACGAAGCTGCGGTCCAGGCAGGAGTCGCTGACTGGAGCGAAGCTCTGGCCGGACCCCCTCGCTACGCATTAAGCGTCCGGGTGGGAGGGGGCCAAAGAAAAGCGCAGGACTGACCCTTTCGCCCCCACCCCTTTGTCATTTTACTGTTTGGGATTTTAACACCTGCGAGGTAGTCTTGTGACATTGCTTAGGTTGGGGAGGCTGGCTTGAACCCTCCTCTTTACTGAACCCCGCTGTGATTAATTTGAAGACGAAATCAGCGGTTACGGAGCTAATCCTGACGCTAATTAGTTATATTTTAGGTTTTTATTTAACTGTTTTGTTCTTCAATGAGGGGATTTTACTGACTCAATGATATATTTCAAGTTTGGGCTGTAAAATAAAATGAGAAAATCTTTGAGAACAGGAAATGCTATACAACTGCTAGATGGTTATATAATCCTAATTAATATCCCAATCAAGGAGTGCTGTTAGGGAGGGAGGCTTTCCAGGCATTTCTGGAAAGAGGTACTGGCATAAAGGTAAGTTCCTTGATTAGAATTTTGTTGATGAAGTTCGAATCTAGGTGTGTCTTGTTCCGTCTAATAGACTGGCGTTAACTGATGGAGACGACAGTGTTAGGTTAAGCGTACTTGGGTAGTTTTACCACCTATATTCTTTTAATTCATTGCTTTTAACATTTATTGAGTGCTTTATGGGTTCCAGACACTGCGTAATACTTCACATGTGTTATCTCATTTAATTCAGTCTTCATAATCTGTGTGTGAGGTAGGTAGTATCTATTTTGCATTGACTGAAACAGGTAAATTGGTGAAATTTCCACCAATTACGTGTTAAAACAATAATTCTAAAGACAGCATCTCTTTCCTCTAATTGACATTGGTTGTTTGCTGACCTGGAAATTTAACCATTCTGTTCTTTCCTGTCAAGTACTTTCTTCTGGGAATTGGTTATCCCTTCCTCCCTAGCACCTTTCCTGATCTTCTCCTTTATTCCTCAAGTACACTTATAAATAATATTCCTTAGTCACAACTACACAGCTGTTTGAATTCTTTGCTTTCATAAAAAAATACAGTGAATCATTTTTCATCTTCATAGTTAAAACTTAAAATTTTATTTTCTTTTAAATCTTAGATCCTGCACCAGTTCAACTTATAGTTCAGTTTTTGGAACAAGCTTCCAAACCTTCAGTTAATGAACAAAACCAAGTTCAACCTCCACCTGATAATAAGAGAAATCGTATTTTAAAACTACTTGCTCTTAAAGTTGCTGCACATTTGAAGTGGGACTTGGACATATTAGAGAAAAGGTATACAAGGTTTAAATGAAATTTGTTTTGAAGAACTGTTTAGATATTTTGGTTTATTTCTATATATGCTTTTATGATATCAACCCTTAAAATGAAAATTATTTTTCTGTATATTCTTGGTAAAGTATGCAAATATTTTTCAAAAGGTATAGGAAAGTATTTGTTAGATGAATTTAAATCACTTTCTGAAGTATAAACTTGATCATATCAGTAATAAGGCATTTGATGATAATTTAGTGTGGTGGTTGGAGAAAATCTACACTTAAATAGTTTTAACTGTTTTAGTTTACTTTTACATATCTGAAAAAAATGGATAAAAATTAATGATAGATGTTCTATAATATTTTGAATGATTTGCTGTTGAATAATTCAGTTAATTTTACTGGTCACAAATCAGTCACTTTCTCCCAAACTATTAACATGTCTTATTAGAATTAGTGCTTATTTGTTTACAAATAAATACTTCCAAAGCTATGTTTAGAAAAAAATTTTCATCCCCTTTCCCTCATAATTTAAAAAGAAATACCTTATAGAAAATTTGAAACAATTCAGACAATAGGAAATAATAGGGGAGAGAAGCATTTTTAACATTTCTGTGTAATTTTTGTAATTTTTGTCGTTTTTATCTTTATTATTTTTTATTATTAAATTAAGTTTATCGGGGTAATATTGGTTAATACAATTATATAATTTTCAAGTGTACATTATAATTTGACATCTGTATATTCTAATGTGTGCTCACCACCCAAAGACCAGGTTCCTTAAGCTACCATGTATTTGATCCCCTTCACCCACTTCAACTTCCCCGTCTCCCCCTATATTTGACCACCTTTACCCCATCTACCTCCTCCTCCTCACCCACCCCCTACCTTCTGGTAACCACTAGTCCATGAGTCTACAATATAGTCCATGTCCATGAGTCTCTGTTTGTCCTGTTCCTTTGTTGCTTTTAGGTTTATATCCCACGTATAAGTGATAGCATGGGATTTTCAACTTTTTCTGTCTGGCTTATTTTGCTTAGCATGATTATCTCGAGGTCCTTGTTGTCGCAAATGGCAGTATTTCATCTCTTCTTATGGCCTAGTAATATGCCATTGTATATATGTGCCACAGCTTCTTTAGCCACTCATCTATAGTAGGACACTTGAGGTGCTTCCATGTCTTGGCCACTGTGAATAGTGCCGCTATGAACATTGGTGTGCAAATATCTTTTCGGATGTGGGTTTTCGAGTCTTTGGGGTAAATACCCAGTAGAGGGATTGCTGGATCATATGGTAGATCAATTCTTAGTTTTTTGAGGACCCTCCATACTGTTTTCCATAGTGGCAGTTTGCAGTCCCACCAGCAGTGTATGAGGGTTCCTTTCTCTCCGCATCCTCTCCAACATTTGTTATTACTTGTTCTGTTGATTATAGCTATTCTAACATTGTGATTTAGATTTGCATTTCCCTAATAGCTAGATATGGTGAGCATCTTTTCAAATATTTGTTGGCCATTTGAATGTCCTTTAGGAAGAAATGTCTGTTCAAGTCCTCTGCACATTTTTTGATTGGATTATTTGTTTTTTTGTTGTTATTGAGTTGTATGGGTTCTTTGTATATTTTGGATATTAGGCCCTTATCGGAGGTGTTGCTTGCAAATATATTTTCCCATTCGGATGATTCTCTCTTTACCTTGTTGACTATTTCTTTTGCTGAGCAGAAGCTTTTTAGTTTGATGTACTCACATTCATTTATTTTTGCTTTTACTTCTCTTGTTTTGAGGTCAAATTCATAAAATCCTCTTTAGGTCCAAGACTCTTGAGTTTAGTTCCTATGTTTTCTTTTACGCATTTTATTGTTTCAGGTCTTATATTCAGATCATTAATCCATTTTGAGTTAATTTTTGTGTGGTAATAGACAGCAGTCTAGTTTCATTCTCCTGCAGGTGGCTTTCCAGTTTTCCCAGCACCATTTATTAGAGAGGCTTTCCTTTCTCTGCTGTATGTTTTTGGCTTCTTTGTTGAAAAATATTTGCTCATATAAATACAGGTTTACTTCTGGACTCTCAATTCTGTTTTACTGGTCCGTGTATCTGTTTTTCTGCCAATATCATTCCGTTTTGATTACTGTCGCTTTGTAGTATAATTTGAAAAAAGCCTCGTTCTTTTTTCTCATGATGACTTTGGCAAATCAGAGTCTTTTGTGCTTCCATACAAATCTGATATTTTTGTTCTATTTCTTTAAAAAATGCCGATGGGATTTTGATGGGGATTGCATTAAATCTGTATAATGCTTTAGGTAACATAGTCATTTTAACTGTGTTGATTCTTCCAATCCAAGAACACGGAATATCCTTCTATTTCTTTGTATTTTCTTCAATTTCTTTTAATAAGATCTTATAATTTTCATTATATAGGTCTTTCACATGTTTCGTTAAATTTATTCCTAAGCATTTTATTCTTTTTGGTGCAATTGCAAAAGGAATTATCTTTTCCACTTCTTTTCCTGACCCTTCATTATTAGGGCATAGGAACGCTATGGATTTTTGAACATTGATTTTGTATCCAGAAACTTCACTGTGTTTGCTTATTGTTTCTAGTAGTATTCTTGTGGAGTTTTTAGGGTTTTCTATATAGAGAATCATGTCATCCGCAAATACTGACTGTTTGACTTTTTCGTTTCCTGTTTGGATGCCTTTATAGCTTTCTCTTGTCTGATTGCACTTGCGAGGACCTCCAATGTTATATTGAATAATAGTGGCGATATTGGACAGCCTTGCCTTGTTCCTGATCTTAGAGAGAAGGTTTTTAGTTTTTCACCATTAAGTATAATGTTGGCTGAGGGTTTGTCATATACGGCCTTCATTATGTTCAGGCACTTGCCTTCTATACCGATTTTGTTAAGTGTTTTGATCATAAATGGATGCTGTCTTGTCGAAGGCTTTTTCTGCATCTATTGATATAATCATATTCTTATTTTTTAATTATTTAATCGATTTCTGTATGTCGAACCATCCCTGTGCTTCTGGGATGGAGCCCACTTGATCATGGTGTATAATCTTTTTAATATGTTGTGGTATTCGGTTTGCTTGTATCTTATTTAGGATTTTTGCATCTGTGTTCGTGAGAAATATTGGTCTGTAGTTTTCTTTTTTTGTGTTATCTTTATCAGGTTTTGGTATCAGAAATATTGGCCTCATAAAATGAGTTAGGAAGTATCGCCTCCTCTTCGATTTTTTGGAAGAGTTTGAGAATAGGTATTAAATCTTTGAATGTTTGGTAGAATTCACTGGTGAAGCCATCTGGTCCTGGACTTTTACTTTTTGGTAGGTTTTTGATGACTGTTTCAATTTGCATACTGCTGATTGGTCTATTTAGATTTTCCAGTTCTTGATTCAGTTTAGGAAGATTTGTATTTTTCTAAGTACTGGTCCATTTCTTCTAGGTTATTAAATTTGATATTATATACTTTTTCATAGTATTCTTGTATGATCCTTTGTATTTCTACGACGTCAGTCGTAATTTCCCCTTTTTCATCCCTGATTTTGTTTGTATCCTTTCTCTTTTTTCTTTAGTGAGTCTAGAAAAGGGTTTTACAATTTTATTAACCTTCTCTAAGAACCAGCTCTTTGTTGCATTTACTTTTTCTGTTTTTTTTTTAGTTTTCAATTTCATTTAACTCTGCTCTAATTTTGATGATTTCTTTGCTTCTGCTGACTTTAGGCTTCCTCTGTTGTTTCTTTTCTAAGTTTTTAAGATGAAGTATTAGGTTGTTTATTTGGGCTCATTCTTGTTTTTGGAGGTAGGCCTGTAATGATATGAACTTTCCTCTTATGACCGCTTTTGCCGTGTCCCAAAAGTTTTGATCTGTTGTACTATCTTTATCATTCATTTCTATGTACCTCTTGATCTCTCTTTTTATTTCTTCTCTGACCCAGTTATTCTTCTTCAGTAGCATGTTGTTTAATCTCCACATATTTGTGGTTCTTCCTGTTTTCTTTTTGCAGTTGATCTCCAGTTTCAGAGTATTATGATCAGAGAATATGGTTGGTATGATTTCAACCCTCTTATATTAAGGCTATCTCTGTATCCCAGTATGTTAAGGCTATCTCTGTATGCCAGTATGTGGTCGATTCTTGAGAACGTTCCATGTGCACTAGAGAAGAATGTATAAGCAGCTGTTTTGGGATGGAACGCTCTGTAAATGTCAGTTATGTCCAGTTGGTCTAATGTGTCACTTAAGGATGTTATTTCTTTATTGATTTTCTGTTTGGCCGATCTGTCCATATTCGACAGTGGGGTATTTAGGTCCCGTACTATGATAGTGTTTTGGTCTGTTTCTCCCTTTAGTTCTGTTAATAATTGCTTTACATATTTCAGAGCTCCCTGATTAGAAGCATATATATCAACAAGTGTTATGTCTTCTCGGTGCATGATTCCCTTTAATTAAGAAGTGTCCCTCAGTATCTTTTTTTACCTTTTTTATTTTGAAGTCTATTTCGTCTGATATTAGTACCGCTACTTCTGTTTTTCTCTGAATGCCATTTGCTTAAATATCTTTTTCCACCCTTTCACTTCGAGTCTATATTTGTCTTTGGAGCTGAGATGTGTCTGCTGGAGGCAGCATATGGTTGGGTTTTGTTTTTTGATTTAATCTGCAACTCTTTGCCTTTTTATTGGTGAGTTCAGTTCATTTACATTTAGAGTGATTATTGAAACATGAGGTTTTCCTATAGCTATTTTGTCTTTTGCTTTCTGGTAGCTCGGTGCTTCCATTGCTTCCTTGTTTTTGTGTTCTTGTTTTCTTTATTTGGTTGGCTTTTGTGGGTTTTCCCTCTAGTCCTTTTTGTTTTATGTTATAT
>NW_024342539.1:1441916-1463323 GCF_902729225.1 Pteropus medius | reverse complement strand
CTTCTATTTGCCTGATAGTCATCTTACTCATAATTATGTGTTTTTTTTGTCATTTTGTTTTTAGGTGAACTGACCCCTCTCAGTACTTCCTGTGGTGCAGGCCTCGTAGTGGAGAATTCCCTCAATTTTTGTACATCTCTAAAGGTCTTAATTTCTTCTTCATACCTAAAGGAGAGCTTAGCTGGATACATGATTCTAGGCTGGTAGTTCCTGTCACTTAATAGTTTAAATATTTGATTCCATTTCTTTCTGGCCTGTAAGGTCTGCGCCGAGAAGTCTGAGAATAATCTAATGGGTTTTCCTTTATAAGTTACCGTTTTCTTCTCCCTGGCTGCCCTGAGAAATCTCTTTGTTATTCATTTTCGATAATTTTAATACAATATGTCATGGTGAAGGCCTTTTGAGGTTGAGGTAATTGGGTGTTCTGTTGACCTCTTGAATTCCAGGCTCCAGTTCGTTCCTTAGATTTGGGAAATTGCCTTCAACTATTTGGCTGAAAATTCTTTCTAGTCCTTGCTCCTTTTCCTCGCCTTCGATAATGCCCATTATTCTTATGTTTCCTTTCCTGACGGTATCAGCTAGTTCTTGTATTTCTCTTTCATTATTTTTCACTCTTCGGTTTCTCTCTTCTTCCTTCTGATTTAGTTCTAGATTTATGTCTTCCATATCACTGATCCTTTCCTCCATTTGATCGACTCTATTTCCCAAGCTTGCTATTTCACTTTTCCGCTCTTGCAGTGTGCTTTTTATTTCCAGAAGTTCTATTTGGTTCTTTTTGAGGGTTTCAGTCTCCTTGCTCTGCTCACATAGTTTTTTTCAATTCCTGAAATTGTCCATATGACTTGTTTTGGAACTCACTGAGTTTTTTTCAGAAGTACCATCCTGAATTCTGTCATTTAAGTTGCATATTCTGTCTGTAAGCTTATTTTCTAGAGATTTTTCTCTTTCTTTCTAAGATGCCTTGTCACCTTGGTTGTTCATGGTGTTTAATGGACTAGCTCTATGCCTGGGCATTAATGGAAGTGTATTCTGCTGTTTTTCCAGAAAGAAGATTTATTATATAAAGGTATCTTTAGCCGGCTGCAAAGAAGATGTTTTTCTATTGGTTTCCAGTAGGTGGTGTCTAAGCCTCTTGGATCCCTGCTTTATATAAAACCTAAACATTGCCTTTTTTATTTTCTTGTAGATATTTAATCAAGCTCGTTACACTCAGTTTCAGTCCCTGTCAGTGTCAGCGACAGTCTCGGCAGCGTTTGCTCAGATTCCCCTGGGGCTCTGCGGTGATCAGTCTCGGAGGGTATGGGGTGAGAGGCCCTCTGGGTTGGGAGTCGGAGGCTGCAGCTCAGCCTTGGTTTTGCAACCAGGGCCAGTAAAAATCAACTGTTGCTTCTCTGCGATCCCCTCTCACTTCTCTGCTTTCTGCCCTGATAACTGGGCCATGCTGTCGGATGCGTAGAACTCACAGCCCTTCCAGGCAAGGCTATTCAGGGAAGTCGCCACACCTTCTCCCCTCCTCCCCTTCCCACAGTGAGCTCCAGAGGCTGTGAGAGGTAGCTTCAGTCTTGGCAGTGTTTGCTCAGATTCCCTTGGGGCTCCGCAGTGTTTGGTCTTGGAGGGTACAGGGGAAGGGACTCTGGATTTGGGGTTAGGGGCTGCGGCTTAGCCTCGGTTTCGCAGCCATGGCTGGTAAAAGTCAACTGTTGTTTTTCTGCCATCCTGCTTCTTTGCCTTCTGCCCTAATGACTGGGCCCTACCGCTGGCTGGCCACAGGGAGCTCGCAGCTTTCCCAGGCAGGACTGTTAAGGGAACCCTTCACTCCTCTCCTCTCCCTCCTCCTACAGGGAGCTCAGGAGGCTGAGAGAGGCAGCTTCTTTATTTCTCCCAGTCGACCGCCCAACACATTGGGTTCTGACCTGTGGTAGCTCTTATGCACAGATCCGATTCTCAGACGTGCTGGTGTGCAGTTTGGGTGTTTTTGTTGAGTTTTAAATGTTCAGATTATTGTTGTTTCAAGGGGAGAGATCTGGGGATGTCTCTCACTCTGCCGTGTTTCCACAGTTTCCTATCTTTATTTTTTAAACAATGCTATGATCATACCTTATATACTGTTTTGATTTTTTCCCCCCACAAAACAGAATATCATGACCATTTTCTCATTTTATTTTTTGGAGATAATTCGATTGTATGAGTAATTTATTAACTGTTTCTTCATTGACAGTCATTTTGTTTTCTAGCTTTTCACTTTCATAAATCACAGAACCTTAAATATCTGTCCTTATATTATATCTGAATTTTTAGTTACCTCCTTAGTTTTGATTATTAAATTGCTGGGTCAGGCGGTATAAACATTTTTAATGCACATATTGCATATTGCCAGATTGCATTCCAAGAAAGTTTTACTGGTTTGTAATCTCAGTAGTAGTATTTCAACTCTTTTTTCACGATTTATTTTCCAGCATTAAATATTAGAATGTTAAAAAAATTTATTCTTTAATCTGAGGGAGAACCTATCCATTAACAGACTCAAGAGGCATGTCAGCAGATGGCATTGTGTACAAAAGTATGTTTATTATACAGTTAGATAATTGAACACTGATTCCGTATTTGATGATAATTGAAACTTTTTTAGATGTGAAGTTAATACTGTGACTATGTAAAGAGTCAATTTTTGGAAGATCTATTCTGAAGTACTTAGGGAAGAAATAATTTAATATTGTAAATTTGTTTCACAATAATATGGGAAGAAGGGCAGAGGGTAAGAATAGAGGTAAAATAAGATTGGCCATCAGTTGATAATTATTGAAGCTGGATGATGGACACATGGGGGTTCATTATATTCTGCCTACTTTTGTATATGTTTAAATTGTTTTCATAATAAAAGTTTAAAAATCTTTCAGAGTTTGATATTTTCATAAGTTGAGACAGATTAATAAAATGGCCTTTTAGATTTAGTCCTTTAACAATGTAATTATTTTTCATCGAAGATACTGAATTGTGTATTTTGTGCTTCTTATGTAGCTAACACAGAGACATGTACCATATGCTTCCTTTTAAGTTTGTCTGTTCCAGTATTGAATATGCTGCTGAATGAACTTCTTTGCATCAGTAAAGTTCCTCCTGGGACAAAGCATATAGACATGGATCTGGCCACTTTACCTCCAACCACTGCCATGGCTATACTTCTCTACAATAGATGGTAAATATTTTCATAAACCCAAATTTGTTATTTAGCCTCTGTTTGATTGCAATATGGCACTCAGGGGTGTGTTTGTAAGGGTCTTCTTATGCTCCAGAGTGCTCTCAGAGGATCGTGGAAAGTTTGCTGGAGGAATCTTGTGACTACATAGATGAAAAAAAATTCTGGTTAAAAAAAAATGTGGATGATTTACAGAGTTCTTATTATGTGTTCATTGAAACTTCACTTAATTTATAATACAGATCTTGAAAAAAATAATTGAGTGATATTTTTAATGTATTAAATTTTCTTTTTCTTGTGTTTTCTTTAGGGCAGTTAGGACAATTGTTCAAAGTAGTTTCCCTATCAAACAGGCAAAACCTGGACCTCCTCAGTTAAGTGTGTAAGTTGGCATATATGACCCTTACTTGGCCCTTTTTTCATCAGAAGAAAAATTTGCAAGTTTCTAATAACCTTTGGTACAGAAGGAATAGAACAGAAATTGGAAGGCAGAGGGCAGAAGGCTTGCATAAGAAGGTGGTTTGGAGGAGTTAGAGGGTGAGAGAAACAGGTAGTACTCTGGGTATCTAGAAAAGAGAGCTCTGAAAAAGAAGGGGAGTGCTTTGGTAATTGTGTCTTTCATCATAGTATTAGCTGACCTTCACAGTATTTAGATTTTTTTTCATTTAATTTATCTGAAGATAGATTTGTTTTATATGGGGAGAAATTAATATTTGTAAATATTTTAGAGTACAGTATAGAGTACAAAATTACAGATTCTGGTAAAGGTGCTCACCTGCTCTCACAACCACATCAAAATTATAGCTAACCTACAGAACATGGATCTGTTACTGAGAATTACCTGAAGTATAGCTGAACAGAAGTTCTATAACTAAGGACATATAGAAGAAATCACATTGAGACTGGTCAGCTGGGAGGAGATGGAAATGGGCTGGCCCCACACGTGTGTGTGGCGGTTAAAAACCATGAAAGCAATCTCAGCTGTGGAGGTCTCCCCTGAGGAATGAGGAGTCCCAGCCCCACACCAGGACCCCAGTCCAGGAAGCCCAGGATTTCAGTGCCAGGAAGAGAAGTGCCCACAACTTCTGTCTGAAAACCAGCAGAGATTGTGGCTGAGCGAGACAGAGGGCTGCTAGAGCCCTAGGCATTCCTCTTAGAGGGCTGGCACATGATTTACTCACTGACACACTGGCTCTGAGCTCCAGCAGCTCAAAAGGTAACAGGAACATACGGGGAGGAACTAAATTGGCTTCAGGGCAAGGGCTGAAGGGGCAGCTTTCTCCCATACAGAAGTGCTGGCAGAGGCATTGTTTCTTTCTTGAACTCTTTCCCCACCCAGCCTGCATGTGCAGGTCAGCGCCATGCCTGAATCTCCATCAACCTGGCTAACACCGTTTGCCCCATGCTGGTGATTCCTTGAGACCCCACCCCACCAAATTTGGGGGCCCACCCAAGCTGCTTCCGGTGGCTTTCTGTACAAACAGCCTGTCTCGATTCATGTTTCAAACTTTCAAAGGTTCACAGACCCCGAACAAGTAGCATCTGACTTTGGTGTGCCCTGTCCCTCTTGCTAAGCAGCCCCATGCCTGGCACTAGTGGCAGCCAGCCTCAGTTCACAGCTTAGCCTCTCCCAGTCTCCTCCAAGCTCAGCACAAGCGGCAACCATCTGCAGATACTTGTAGCTCATAAGAAGTGGCCCCAGGCAGGGCACAGGCAGTGGCTGACTTGGCCTGCACCATAGCCCCTCCCAAGAGGCCCCAGAAACAACATACCCGTTTGCCAGCCGCAGACCACACCAGAGCACCATTCAACCACTTCCACAAATGACATACCCAAAAGGCAGACTCAGCAGGCGCCAGAGCCTTGCTAAAGCAAATCCTGCATCATAGGGTCAGCCCCTGCACAACAACTCCACTGTTGTCACAGTCTGCACAGTCAGCCTGAGGGTCAGTCCTTCCCACATATATGCAAATAGCAACCAAGGCTCAACTACGACAGGAGGACACACAGAACCCACACAAGGGACACACACCCAGGGCACCTGGGCCCAGAAGACACCTACTACAGAAGGCTACTCTGCTAAGACCAGGAGATATAGCAGCTCTAATACATAGAAACAAAGACAGGGAGGCAGCCAAAATGGGATGACAAACATGTCCCCGATGGGAACAGAACAAAGCTCCAGAAAAATAACTAAACAGATTGGAGACAAGCAATCTACCAGAAGCAGAGTTCAAAACACTGGTTATAAGGATGCTCAACAAGCTCAGAACTTCAGTAAAAAGATAGGAACCATAAAAATGGAGATAGAGAACATGAAGAACTAGTCAGAAAAGAGGATTGTAGTAACTGAAATAATGCACTAGAGGGAATCAACAGATTAGATGAAGCAGTGAATCAAAGCGATTTAGAAGATAAGGTAGCAGAAAACACCCAGTCAGAACAACAACAATCTAAAAATGTGAGTATAGTTTAAGGGGCTTATGGGACAACAGAGTTTTATTGGGGTGGTCACTTTGTAAGTTATATAAATGTCTGTTGTGTTGTATACTTAAAACTAATACTGTGTGTCAACTGAAAAATAAATTTAAAAAAAGTTATTAAAAACGTTATTACAATAGTTTGATCATATCTGGAGTTTCAAACCTAATTCTCAAATTCCGGGTAGCAGTTTACTCAAATTTAGAGCTAGAGAGCATAATTTCTAACTTGATATAAATGAGCTTTTGCTGCCAGTAAGTTTTATTTTTAAATTGAGGGCTTTTAATGCAAAGCAAATGAGAAAACAAGGGTAAATAAATGAGCATCATTATAATTGAGTTTGGTTTTTTTATCCATGAGAGGAAATAGCATTAAAAACATTTTTATTTAAATTCAACCTTATTTTCAGGGATGATGTCTTAAAGTTTTGAACTTGCAGTCTTTTGAGTAACATTCAATACTGTTCAATAATTTCTCTTTTAGTATGAATCAGATGCAACAAGAGAAAGAGCTAACAGAAAATATTTTGAAAGTGGTGAGTGTCGGCATCAGTTATATTTTTAACATATCTGGGATACATTTAGAACATGTTGGATGCTTCTCCTAACCTTAGGTATTTGAGAGTCGTCAAGGTCTAGATACAATGACATTTAGATTTTCACTGTTAGAACATAGTTTGGTAATATTCTAAATTGTACAGATTTTCAGTGTTAATGATAGAGTACATTACCACCACTTCTGTTGTTGAATATTTTACGATACTTTGGCAGATATGACAAATTACTCTTACAGGTGATATCTTTATATTCTTTTATTATTTCCAAAAATTTACAATAAATATATATTTTAAAATTACTTTTGTAGTCAGAAAAATAGTTATTTTTTAAATTTAGTTATGTAAAAGTAGATACATAGGATTTTTCATAATTTAAAAACGATCTCTAATTCTTTAATACCTACAGTGTGCCGGAGATACCATGTAAAGTGCAGGGGCTGGGAAAGGAGATGAAAATAAACAATTTGCATCTATATAAAATAAATATGCTGTAGTATTTTGAATATGGAAGCAAAAACCTGTGTTTTATTTTTGTTATCTGGTTCCTATTAAAATGACTAGTACATTAAAGTATACAAACATTACTTGAATAAATCAATAGAACAGCAAATCTTAAAGCATTTTTTAAATTTACTTTTCTATAGAAAAAAGGTAAACTTTTCCAATTTGTATTTCCTAATTTTACAGTAGAAACTTGCTGTATTTTTTTTTAAATTTAAGATAACTTTATTTAAACTTAATTGCATTCCTACTGTGTTAAAAAAAAATTTAATAGCTTAGTACACTAAGTTACTAAGTATCCTGTAAATATATTTTGGGTAATATCATCCATTGTTGCCATTTTTGTATTTTAATAATTTGTTTATTGAATTTTTGTAGCTCAAAGAACAAGCTTCTGATTCTATTTTGGTACTAGAGGCAGCCCTTAAATTAAATAAGGATCTTTACGTCCACACAATGAGAACACTAGATTTATTGGCCATGGAGCCAGGCATGGTAAATGGAGAAACAGAGAGTTTTACTGCTGGATTGAAAATCAAAACTGAGGAGATGCAGTGCCAGGTATTTATTTCAGTATTTAATGAATACATGGCAGATTTTTGGAAAATCTTAGGAGATCATCCTAATATTTTTAATTAGAATTTATTTCTTTCGTCTTTTGATTTCGACTTAAGATGCTATTAAAACTGTTTGCATTGCTCTTAATTTGTAAATTTTGTAAGACTTCACTTGAAATTTTTCTAAAAGAAATGCAAGGGAAATTTCATTTGATGTTTGTCTCTGAAATAGTCTCCCAGTAGTATTTAGTGTATAGAGTTTAAATCCTGAGAATGCAGCGAATACATAACTGATTAACAGTTCATTCATATAATTAGAAATCTAAGGAGCCTTTGCATCCCCCTGCCCCTCAATAAAAAAAGAAAGACCCAACTATTTGTTCTAGACTTTAAAATATGTAGGCCCCTAGAGAAAATATCTCATGTTTCAAGGATCTTTAGGTGTCTGCTCTCTGTAACTCTGGGCCTTACTTCTTTTGACAGCTTTCAGTTGTTTGTTTTTGGATGTTATTTATTCATTTTGTTTTTCTCCTGCTGGATTGTAAACACTTTGAGGTCTTTTTTCTTTTTAATATACTTTATAGCTTTCTCACTTTCTAGCACAGAGCCTTGAGTATAATAGAAATTTAAATATTGACAGTTGTCTAAAGAGGGCCACTAGAATAGTTTCTTTTTTTTTCCTATATTTTTCCTTTGTCGTGTGAATTGACATGACTTTTAATCACTATTTCCCATTCGTGAAAGGGAAATAGTGACAAAGTGTTGGAACGTGCCTTTTCAGATTAGCTGGTTCCAGAATTGAATGTAATAATTTTTTCAAGACCTGATGAGATGATGGCTCTAGTAGGAGTAATGAGGCATAGACAACGACAAATTCTTTAAATCGTTAAATGAAACTTGCATATAGGAAGCTTTCTGGTACTGTGGTGTCTTATAATCGCTAAGAGTCTGTTTAAAAGTTATTGGTAACACTTCCTGATTTTCTAAGTATAGTGGACGATAATAACCTGAAAAACAAAACTCTTATAAGACATCTAGATGTGCAAAGTAAACTTTATCAAATATTCTTTTAATTACATAGCTGAGCCATAATTCCTGTTTTTTGAATGGCAACTTAGTAGTAATATTCATTTTCTAGCATGTTAATATTTAAAGTGCATTCTTTACTAAAATTTACCTGACACAAAATTATTAAATTTTTTTCCCCAGTAAAACTAAAAGCATTACTGTTCTTAAGGGCAGATTCATTATCAGATTTTTTTTAACCTGTTGATCATTTCTTAACTACAGAATTTAAACTCATTTTAATGACTAGTCATCTAGTATAGTAATACTTGAAAGTATCTTTTTGAACTCTTATACTCTGTCTTTGCCTGAAAAGGGAAATTATATCTAACTGTAATATGGATGCATATATATCCATGTGTGTGTGTACGTGTGTATAAATCTACCTCCCATATATATATATATATATTTTTTTTCTTTTTAGCACCCCTGTACCCTAGATAGGAGGAAGCTTTCTAGAATAAAAATCAGCCAAACATTTAGTGTGAACTAAATAGTACAAAGCAGTATTCTAGAGGCTGGTAAGCATTAATTCTGATTTGTTGAACACAGAATAATAAAATAATAGCTGTAATACATATTAGTAGAGACTAGCTCCATAATAATTAGAGCACAGACACAGAGTAATAGCTATAATACATGTCAGTGAAGAGTAGCTCCATAATGAATATTACAAACTATACAGCTTAAGAGTTTGAAGGAAGAATAAGTATCTGTTGGCTAAGATTGGTTTGATATAAATGGAAATAATGAGTATGGAATGAAGCTTATTTCCAGGATCTGTTATAAATGGGGAATTGACACTGGTATGATTGAAGTAGAGGAGAATGGAGAGGTTTGGAGAGAGAAGATCAGGCTAAGGCATTTGAACTTTCTGACTTAGAATAATTTGAAAATTTTAAGAAAGATCAAAAAGACTGATCTGTCAGCCATGTGCAGAATAAACTTGAGAAAAGATATTAGGGGCCTAGTGTTATGGTTTCAAGCCTGGGCTCTGCTAATACTTGGTTATATGCTTTAATGGACATGTCACTTTCTTTGCCATAGTATTCTTGTCCATAAAATGGCCAAGTTGGATAATCTGAGTCTTTGAGTTCTGTATTTGGTAAATCTAGGCATCAATTTAAGAAAGCTCTTGGGAAAAATATACAAATTTTATTAGGAAAAAAGATAACCGGAAATGTACTATCATTTTATAGTTAATTCAAATTTCTAAATATTTTATTCTGACCAGTCCTGTTAGCGTAGACATTTTCCTCTTCTGTTTTAGAACTCTGTATCTTATGAGACTTGGTGGGAAGCAGAGCTTCCTTCCTATAATAGAACTGGAAACTCCAAATACTAGCTTTCTCTATCCTTATCTTGTTTGAAGGGCAAGCATGACACATAGGTGTGACAGACAAGTTTAGTATAGACTGCTTCAGGAGCTAGTAAGTCAGTGAAGTGGGGATGATAGTCCATTGTGATGGTGAGTACCAGCAATAGTGATAGTAACATCTAGTTTTCAGGGGCAGCATGAGTAAGAGTGTATGTAGCTGCTGCTTTCAGTGTCTAGTGCTGGTGACTTCAGGTGATATGAGCTGCAAATTCTAGTGTTGGAATGGCTGTAGTGGTATCTCATTAGGGCAGTTTGTGGCTCTCATCCTGATTTCTTGCCTCCCTTACCCCTTTTATTTTCTAAGCTTGATTCTTTGGACTTACCAATAATACTTTAGGCCACTTGAAATCTTATCAGTAAATCTGGTTTCTGCTTAAGTCAGTCAAAGTTGTTTTTTGTTGCTTGTGACTAGTATCATTAATGTTTCACTGCTTATTGAAATATATTTCTTTCCTATATATGTATCTGTAGTTTTGCTGAGACAATTTTGGGTTTTGTCAACTCTTAAGTATGTGAAAAATTACTAAGCAAATTGGTGTTTGTTACCATTTTAGGTGTGTTACGATTTGGGTGCAGCATACTTCCAGCAAGGCTCTACAAATTCAGCTGTCTATGAAAACGCCAGAGAAAAATTTTTTAGAACCAAAGAACTAATTGCAGAGGTAAATACAGTCATGAGGCACATAATACACAGTCCTTTACAACATCTGTACATTTTTTGGCCTTAATTTTTCTGATAAACAGTAGTGTTTATTGTAGTAGTAAATTTACAAAGTTCAAAAAAGCACTGAAAACATTTTAAAAAATCTCTGCTAGTACTGCCTGGAGGTAACTCTTTTTGCCATTTTACGTTATATTCTTCCAGTTTATATTCTTTCTATATATATGTTTTTATACAGTTCAGCTCATTCTATATAAACTATTTTGTGTCTTGGTTTAATCTTAGAATCAACATTAAAATGTATTCTATTCTGTGATTTGCTTCATTTCTCTAATGTGTGGCCATTTAGGTTGTTTACTGTTTTTATTATAAAGCTGCAATATTTATATCTCCAAGCATAAATTTTTGTTTGGACTTTAGATACTTTCTAGTTAAATTTTTGCAAATAGAATTGCCATGTCCAGTGGTTATTAATTTTTTAAAGGCTATAATATATAAAACCAAATTGCTTTTCAGGTACCTTTCTCTGGGTACTGTAATCAACAGTGAGTTTTTTTTTTTTTTAATTGCTAACTTGATGGATGATATATAGTATCTTTAAAATTTTTGCATTTTTTAAATTCTTAGGGTAGATTTTTTCATGTGTTTATCAATTGCATTTTTCTTTTATGGTTCAGACTGACCTTTAAATTGTGTAAATAGGTTTTTCATATGCCTGGTGCCTAGAACAATTCCCACTTTAGCCTCTTCTTTTCTCACCCAATAAATTGATTAAATTTGCTAGAAATTTACTTTAAATCTTTGAGACCCATTCGGAATCCCCATTTTACTTTGCCCAGGTAATTCATCAGATTTCTAATTTTATGGCATTTCAAGTATACTGATTTAAACCTTTAAAAATTTTTTAATGTGTCTTTTAAATCATCTTTCTGTTTTAATAGAAGCATTCCAATTTTTTCCAGTTGAGTGAAGATCAAAGGTGTTTTTTTTTTTGCTCTCCTGTGAATTTCTGCAAAGTATATGTATTTGTAAATATTTTAAGCTTGTTTTTAATAGTCTTCACTCTGTTAATGTCTTAATTGTCATACTTAGAGCGATAATGATGTCTGCTTTTTGTATGTTGTCCTGAAAACTAAACCAGGAGTCACCAAACTTTTTGTAAAGGGCCAGATAGTAGATATTTTAGGCTTTGTGGACCTTACACAGTTTTTGTAGTCAATTCTCATGTGTTAGGTTTTTTCCCTTTATAGTTTTAAGAATTGTTTTTAGCTCAGTGGCCGTACAAAAACTGGCCACAGGCTGGATTTGGTCTGTGAGCAATAGTTTGCTGACATCTGCTCTAAACCTTTAACCTTTATATTTTTTATGTTTCCTCCAGCTCTGAATTTTGCTTTATCATTTTCTTGTACTGTTTAAATGCACTAAGTGGATGCTAGACTTATTGTTTCTATTACATTGATGGATAATGATATATATCTCTTACTTTACAGATAGGTTCATTATCTCTTCATTGTACCATAGATGAGAAGCGATTAGCTGGCTATTGTCAAGCATGTGATGTTCTTGTACCTTCTTCGGATAGTACCTCTCAGCAGTTGACTCCATATAGTCAAGTCCATATTTGTTTGAGATCTGGCAACTATCAGGTAAGACTTAGTAGTATAATTAAAAAGTTTTGGAAGCCAAACAAGACTGAGTTTGAATCCTGGCACCATCATTTACCAGTTGTGTGATTTGGGGGAAGTCTGTCAGAATGGCCTATATAATAGTGGTAATAATTACCCCATTTCATAAGCTTCCTGTGAGAATCAAGTGAAAAGTTATAGTTTATAAACGCTAAGACAAAGCACTATATAGATGTCGATTCCTTATTATTGATATCCTTTCTTGAATGTATAGAACCTGCCCATTTTAAGTAAATTCTGTAAGAAACTCTAAGCAGAACTTTTAACTTCTAAAATTATAGGTAGAGAACTTTTAGTTTTATGGCCTCTAAAGTTTTGTGTCTGATTTGAAACTATAGCCTTGTAGCCCAGCCTTATTAGCCACTGCAGATATTAAGACTGAACAAGAAAGCGAGCAATGTGGTCATGGTAGATTTGGATGGTGGGTTACAGAGCGCACTTAGCCAATAATCTTGGTCCTCATTTCAGTTTTACTCGTGAAGAAGGCTTAAAATTATTGAGATTTTTGTTTCTCCCTCCGGGTATATATCTTTAGTTTTGTAATGAAAATCACTGGGGATTAGCATTCATAGTTTTAAAGTCCATGGTCCATGAGTTTAGTCCCTGTGTTTTCTTCTATGCAATTTTATTGTTTTAGGTCTTATATTCAGGTCATTAATACATTTTGAGTTAATTTTGGTGTGTGGTGATAGACAACAGTCTAGTTTCATTCTCTTGCAGGTGGCTTTCCAGTTTTTCCAGCACCATTTATTGAAGAAGCTTTCTTTTCTCCACTGTACGTTTTTGGCTTTTTTGCCGAAAATTATTTTCCCATATGAACTTGGGTTTACTTCTGGATTCTTGATTCTTTTCCACTGGTTTCTGTGTCTGTTTTTCTGCCAATGCCATGCCGTTTTGATTATTGTCACTTTGTAGTATAATTTAAAGTTGAACAGAGTGATGCCTCCAGCCTTGTTCTTTTTTCTCAGGATGATTTTGCCGATTCAATGTCTTTTGTGCTTCCATACAGATCTGGTGATTTTTTTGTTCTATTTCTTTAAAAAATGCTGATGGGATTTTGATGGGGATTGCATTAAATCTGTATAATGCTTTAAGTAACATGGTCATTTTAACTATGTTGATTCTTCCAATCCGAGAACACAGAATATCTTTCCATTTCTTTGTATTTTCTCCAATTTCTTTTAATATAAGGTCTTATAGTTTTCATTATATAGGTCCTTCACATGTTTCGTTAAATTTATTCCTAGGTATTTTATTCCTTTTTGGTGCAATTGCAAAAGGAATTATCTTTTCCATTTCTTTTTCTGACCCTTCATTATTAGGGCATAGGAACGCTATGGATTTTTGAACATTGATTTTTGTATCCAGAAACTTTACTGTATTTGTTTATTGTTTCTAGTAGTGTTCTTGTGGAGTCTTTAGGGTTTTCTATATAGAGAATCATGTCATCCGCAAATACTGACTGTTTGACTTCTTCGTTTCCTATTTGAAAGCTTTTTATGTCTTTCTCTTGTCTGATTGCACTTGCAAGGACCTCCAGTGTTATATTGAATAACAGTGGCAATAGTGGACAGCCTTGACTTGTTCCTGATCTTAGAGGGAAGATTTTTAGTTTTTCACTACTAAGTATAATGTTGGCTGAGGGTTTGTCATATATGGCCTTCATTATGTTCATGCACTTAACGATTTTGTTAAGTGTTTTGATCATAAATGGATGCTGTCTTGTCGAAGGCTTTTTCTGCATCTATTGATATGATCATATTCTTATTTTTTAATTTGTTTATGTGATGTATCACATTAATCGATTTCCGTATGTTGAACCATCTCTGTGCTTCTAGGATGAAGCCCACTTGATGGTGGTGTATAATCTTTTTAGTATGTTGCGGTATCTTATTTAGGATTTTTGCATCTGTGTTCATGAGAGATATTGGTCTGTAGTTTTCTTTTTTTGTGCTATCTTTGCCAGGTTTTGGTATCGGGGTAATATTGGCCTCATAAAATAAGTTGGAAAGTATTGCCTCTTCAGTTTTTTGGAAGAGTTTGAGGAGAATAGGTATTAAATCTTTGAATGTTTGGTAGAATTCACTGGTGAAACCATCTGGTCCTGGACTTTTACTTTTTGGTAGGTTTTTGATGATTGTTTCAATTTGGTTACTGCTGATTGGTCTATTTAGATTTTCCAGTTCTTGATTCAGTGTAGGAAGATTGTATTTTTCTAAGTACTGGTCCATTTCTTCTAGGTTAGTAAATTTGGTGTATATACATTTTTTTTTAATTATTTTTTATGGTGACATTGGTATATACTTTTTCATAGTATTCTATGATCCTTTGTATTTCTGCAGTCTCATCATTTCTCCTCTTTCATCCCTGATTTCGTTTATTTGTGTTCTTTCTCTTTAGTGAGTCTAGCCAGGGGGTTGTCAATTTTATTAACCTTCTCAAAGAACCAGCTCTTTGTTGCATTTACTTTTTCTGTTGCGTTTTTTTGTTTGTTTGTTTTCAATTTCATTTAATTCTGCTCTAATTTTGATGATTTCTTTGCTTCTGCTGACTTTAGGCTTCCTTTGTTCCTCCTTTTCTAGATTTTTAAGATGAAGTGTTAGGTTGTTTATTTGGGCTCGTTCTTGTTTTTGGAGGTAGGCCTGTAATGATATGAACTTTCTTCTTATGACTGCTTTTGCCGTGTCTCAAAAGTTTTGATCTCTTGTACTATCTTTATTATTCGTTTCTATGTACCTCTTGATCTCTCTCTTTATTTCTTCTCTGACCTAGTTATTCTTCAGTAGCATGTCTTTTAATCTCCATGTATTTGTGGGTCTTCCTGCTTTCTTTTTACAGTTGATCTCCAGCTTCAAAGCATTGCGATCAGAGAATATGGTTGGTGTGATTTCTGTCCTCTTGTATTTTGAGGCTATCTGTCCTAGTATGTGGTCAGTCCTTGAGAGTGTTCCAGGTGCACTAGAGAAGAATGTATAAGCAGCTGTTTGGGGATAGAAAGCGATGTAAATTTCAATTATGTCCAGTTGGTCTAATGTGTCATTTAAGGATGTTACTTCCTTATTGTTTTTCTGTTTGGATGATCTGTCCATATCTGGCAATGAGGTATTTAGGTCCCCTTTTATGATAGTATTTTGGTCTGTTTTTCCCTTTAGTTCTGTTACTAATTGCTTTACAAATTTTGGGGCTCCCTGACTGGAGCATAGATATTGATAAATGTTATGTCTTTTTGGTGTATGATTCCTTTTATCATTATGAAATGTCCCTCAGTATCTTTTTACCTTTTTAATTTTGAAGTCTATTTCGTCCGATATTAGTACCACTACTCTCTTTTCTCTGAATGCCATTTGCTTGTAATATCATTTTTCACTCTTTCACTTTGAGTCTATATTTGTCTTTGGAGCTGAGATGTGTCTGCTGGAGGCAGCATATGATTGGTTTTGTTTTTTGATCCAATCTGCAACTCTTTGCCTTTTTATTGGTGAGTTTAGTCCATTTACATTTAGGGTGATTATTGAAATATGAGGTTTTCCTATAGCCATTTTGTCTTTTGCTTTCTGGTAGCTCAGTGTTTCCATTGCTACTTTGTCCTTGTGTTTCTGTTTTCTTTATTTGGTTGGCTTTTCTGGATTTTCCCTCTGGTCCTTCTTGTTTTATGTTATATACTTTAGTTCTGATCCTTTGTCATGTGGTTACCATTACAGATATGTAGAAGACATATATATATATAGTGTAGATCATTTTCTTCTGCGTGTGCCTTATCTCCACTTCTCTTTGAGAATTTGGATCTTTGAATCCTCCCCTTCTCTGTTAGTGTTGTCTCAGTTTGTCCCTATGTATGCTGAACGTTCATTACTATCTCGCTATAACAATTCTCTTATTATTTAAGCTTATAATGCCCTGGTCTTAATAAGGGTTGCACTCCTCTGCTTCTATTTGCCTGATAGCCACCTTACTCCTAATTATGTATTTTTTTGTCATTTTATTTTAGGTGAACTGACCCCTTTCAGTATTTCCTGTAATGCAGACCTCGTACTGGAGAATTCCCTCAATTTTTGTATGTCTGGAAAGGTCTTAATTTCTCTTTCATATCTAAAGGAGAGCTCTGCTGGATACATTATTCTTAGACAGTAGTTCCTTTCATTTAATAGTTTGAATATTTGATTCTTCTCCTTTTTGGCTTATAAGATTTGTGTTGAGAAGTCCAACGATAATCTAATGGATTTTTCCTTTATAGGTTACCATCTTCTTTTCCCTGGCTGCCTTGAGAATTCTTTCTTTGTCATTGATTTTTGATTATGTAAATACTGTGTGTCTTGAAGAAGGCCATTTTGGGTTGGGAAATTGAGTGTTCTTTTGACTTCTTGAATTTCAAGGTCTAGTTCCTTCCTTAGATTTGGGAAATTCTCATCAACTATTTGTCTGAATGTGCTTTCTAATCTCCACTCTTTTTCCTCCCCTTTGAGAATGCCCATTATTCTTATGTTTCCTTTCCTGATGTTATCAGCTAGTTCTTGTATTTCTCTTTCATTCTTTGGTTTCTCTCTTCTCCTTTCTGTTATATTTCTAGATTTCTGTCTTCAGTATCACTGATCCTTTCCTCCATTTGGTCGACTATTTCCCAAGCTTGCTATTTCATTTTTCATCTTTTGCAATGTGTTCTTCATCTTCAGAAGTTCTATTTCATTCTTTCTGAGGGTTTCAGTCTCTTTGCTAAAGAACTCATTCTGCTCATCTAATTTTTTTTTCAATGCCTGAAATTATTGATATGAATTGTTTTGTATCTCATTGAGTTTTCTCAGAAGTACCATCCGGAAAATCTGTCATTTAAGTCACATATTTCTGTCTTTAAGCTTATTTTCTGGAGCTTTTTATCTTTCTTTCTGAGATGTCTTGTCATCTTGGTTGTCCATGGTGTTTAATGGACTACTTCTCCGTCTGGGAATTAATGGAAATGCATTCTGCTGCTTTTCCAGAAAGAAGATTTATTATGTAAAGATCTTTCTTTAGCCTGTTGCAAAGGTGTTTTTCTTTTGCTTTCCAGTAGGTGGCGTCTAAGTCTCTTGGATCCCTGCTTTATATAAAATCTTAAAAAAGCCCTTTTGTTTCTTATAGATATTCAGTGATGCTCAGTCCCTGTCACTGTTAGCGACAGTTTCAGTAGCATTTGCTCAGATTCTCCTGGGGCTCTGTGGTGTTTGGTCTTGGATGATATGGGGCTTGGGCCCTCTGGGTTGGGTGTTGGGGGCTGGTAATACTCGACTGCTGCTTCTCTGCCGTCCCCACTTCTCTGCTTTCTGCCCTGATCCCTGGACACCAACACTGTGGGGAGCTCCCAGCTCTCTCACGCAGACCTGTTCAGGGAACCTGCCGCACCTCCCCCTCCTCCTACAAGGAGCTCCACCTGGGAGAGGCATTTTCATTGTTTCTCCCAGTCTACCACCTGACACCCAGGTTTCTGACCTGTGGTAGCTCTTTTGTGCAGATCCCATGCTCAGATGTGTTGGTGTGCAGGTTGGGTGTTTTTTTTTATTGAGTTTTAGATGTTCAGCTTATTGTTTCAAGGGGAGAGATCTGGGGACATCTCTCATTTCACTATGTTTCTCACATCGCTTCATTAGTATTTTTTAAGTTTGTCATACAATCCCATGTTTAAAGTGAATGAGAACAGTATTTAAAACTTCTCTCAGATAATGTAGCTGCCTTGCCCCTTATTGATTGATTCTTCTCTTATCTCTTGTTTTTGGTCCATGAGCTTTAATTTCAGAAGGGGAGAGGCTATTTTTATCTTTAATTTTAAAATTTTAAAGATTTTCTTTTTAAGACATTTTTATGATTTTGCTCCAATTTGCATTTTTTATTATAGACTTTAAAAAAATGTATATTTAAATTTATTTTAATATTTTTGAAGGAAAGGACTCTTTTAAAGTCAAGAACTTTTGCCATGATTTTTGAAATGGATGCAATTTTATGTCTCTGTTCTAGGAGGTAATAAAGATTTTCATCGAAGACAACTTAACCTTCAGTTTACCTGTCCAGTTCCGACAGTCAGTATTAAGAGAACTCTTTCAGAAAGCTCAACAGGGGTAAGCAAATTAAAGAATTACTTTTTGATTTTTGAATAAAAGAGCAAGTGTGCATTTCAGGTTTATCAAAAACACACCTCCAAATTACCTGTAAGTCTATAACAACAGTTTCAGTTTTGTTAGTACATGGAAATTAACATAATCAGAGGAGCCACTTCAGTGTACATCTAATCTGTTATAAAGCACTTGGGGAAAAATATTACATATAGCAGAATTTGATTCTGTTACAGAATCTATCTAAATTGTCCCTTGATAAATTCAAAACTTTTCTGTTCTGCTTTTTTCCCCCTTGACTTTGGTATTTACTAGTTGTGCCCGAGTTATCCTAAAATCTTAAACTCACAAGTATAAATGGCTCATTCTTATGAATTTAGTTAACATATATTTTTGTATTTGAAAAATATTAGTGGATTTGCTTTTGTATTCTACAGAAATGAAGCTCTAGATGAAATCTGTTTTAAAGTCTGTGCCTGTAATACAGTCCGTGATATATTGGAAGGTAGAACAATTAGTGTTCAATTTAACCAGCTATTTCTTAGACCTAATAAAGAGAAAATAGACTTTCTTCTTGAGGTAAGATATTTTTTCCCCTTTTGACTTGAAATTTTGCTTTAAGCTTACCAGTGACCTCTTAGTTGCCAAATCCAGTGCCCTCTTTCTGTCATCTGACCTGCCTCTCTGGTAGATAGTTGATATTACTGACAGGTAACATTCTCTTACCTTGTCTCTTTTCTAGTTCTCCATTACCGGATTTTCCTTAGTTCTTCATTGACTTCTGTTTTGCTCTCTCTCTAGTATTTTTGTTTACAAAAGTTTTGTCCTTGGCTCACTCATCTTCTCATATCATTTTTTACTCTCATCCAAAACATCAGTCACCTGTTTACTAAAAACTCCCAAATCATACCTCTAGCCTCTCATGTGATTTCTAGAATCTTTGTTTCTAATGGATCTTGCTACTTTTTAATAATTATAATGTAATAGACATTGAGAGAAGTAATACCACTTAGCATAAGTAATACCATTTAGTTCCAAAATGCAACATTGCCAACACTGTAAAAGTTTTTCTATGCTCTTTATCAAACCCTCTCTGCCTCCTTTGAGGAACCGCCGTCCTGCCTTTGGTGCTAATCGTTTCCTAGCTGTTCTTTACAGTTGTGTCACTTTTGTATGTACCCTTAAAGAATATTTTTTAATTTACCTGATTTGAACTTTATGTAAATGAAATATAAAATGTATTCTTCGTCTATAGCCATGCCACCCTAAATGTGCCCGATCTCATCTGATCTCAGAAGTTAAGCAGGGTTGGGCCTGGTTAGTATTTGGATGAGAGACCACTTAGGAATATCAGGTGCTGAAGGCATTTAAAAAAAAAAAAATTCCTCATTTTCTTTCACTAAACATATTTGTGAGATTTTTTTTCCAGTTGTCATATGCAGATACAGATTTTTTTTTCCCCATTGCTGTAAGGTATTATATGACCATGCCACAATTTATCCATTCATAAGATGATAGATGTTTGTGGTGGTTATAGTTTTTGGCTATTGTGTTGCTTGGAACATACTTGTATATATATCCTGGTGCATACATGTACTATTTGTCTAGTTATATACATAGAGAATGTCTATTTGCAATATTACTTTATAATATCAAAGTTGGTTTTTTTTTGCCACTAGCATGCATGAGAATTCTCATTGGTCAGCATCTTTACCACTACTGTCAGATTTGCCTGTCAGGTCATTGTGTAATGATATGTCATTGAGTTTTTCATTTCCATTTCCCTAATTACTAAGGAATTACCAGCTTTTATTTTTTGCTCATGTAGATTGTCTTTTGAGGTGTCGGTTCCAATTATATGCCTCATTTTTCTATTGGATTGTCTCCTCCCCCCCACCCCCCAATTTTTTTTGGTAGGAATTCTTTCTATATTCTGTCCTTTACCAATTTTATATTTTGCAGGTATCTTCTCAGAGTTTGAGTTCTCTTTTAACTTTATCGTTTTAAAGGCTCTTAATTTTAATATTATAAAATTTATCAGTCTTTTTCATAAAGGAAAAGATTCATGATTTCTGTGTCTTCAAGAAAGCTTTTTCTATTCCATGATCATGAAGATAATCATATTTTATCTTCTAAAAGTTTATAGCTTAGCCTTCCTTTCACATTTAGGTCTTTAATTCATCTACAATTGATTTTTGTGTCATGTGAAGTAGGGGATCTGATGTCATTTTTTCCCCTCATATATTGTCCATTTGTTCTATTACCATTTACTGAACAGTCTTTTTTCTACCAATCTCCAGTGCTGCCCCTATTGAATGCCAGGTGTCCATATGTGTGTGGGCCTGTTTTCTGGATACTATTCTCTATCACTTTTCTATTCGTCAGTTTATGTCGGTATCTGTATGTCTTGATACGTCTAAAGCACAAACAATTTTTGAGGTCGTGCTGGTATGCTTCTCGTTTGCATTTTCTTGTAAACAGTAGACTCAGATTGTTAAGTTCCACAAATAAGCGTGATGGATTTTTGTTTAGAGTTATGATATATTTAAAAACCAATTTGAGAAGAATTAATATCTTTACAATTTTGAATATTCTAATCCATGAACTGGTATGGCTTTTGATTTATTTAGGCATTATTTAATGTCCTTCAGGGCTTTATAATTTTTCCACAGAAATTTTTTTTTTTTTAACATGCACTTGAAAATAGTTTATGCATTGGTAAAAAGGTACAGTTCAACTTTGTATAATGATTTTTTTCCAACTACTTTGCTAACCTGAAAACTCTATTAATTTGTGAGTTCATTTGTTTTTCTAAATGAAGTCTTCATCTGTAGGTACTGCATTTTGTTTTTCTTTTCTAACTTTTTCATTTTTATTTCTTTTTACTTGTTCTTATTGCGTTGACGATGACCTCCAGTACAATGTTCAGTATAAGGGGCTGTGGTACACTTCCTGGTCTCATTCTCAGTTTCAGAGGAAAAGCTTGCACTGTTGCACCATTTAGAATTATGGTTATTATGTTTTTCCTGTAGCTACTCCTTACCTGATTAAGAAAGTTTCCACATATCCTTAAAGGTTCACTAAAGGGCTCTTTTTTAAAAAATCATGAATGATTTTTAGATTTTATTAAATGCTTTCTCTATTATAATCTTGTAACTTAATTTTCTCTCTTAATTTATTAATGTGGTAAAGTATATTCATTGTTAAACTACCTTTGCTTGTTTGGAATAAACTCAACCAGGTCATGATC